>NC_084472.1:15754563-16106323 GCF_027409185.1 Cynocephalus volans | reverse complement strand
GCAAGGCTGGCTCTAGAGCCTGTGTGGGAAGTGCCCGTTCTTCCGGGCATGAAGCAGGTGCAGGAAAAAAAATAAAAATAAAAAAAAGCTTCACCAGTATCACCATTTAATGAGGTCAATGGCTCATTTAACGTAACAGGCATTATGACCTTGGACAGTTCCTATTTAACAAGACTACTGAAAACGTTTCATCCAATATACACACAGCAAAAGACAATTAGCTCAATTTAAAAATGGTCAGAGGAAGAGTCGGCCAGTTCGCTCTGTTGGTTAGAGTGTGGAGTTCTCATACCAAGATCAAGGGCTTAGGATCCCACACAGGCCAGCCGCCGTAACAAACCAACCACAAACCTGCTCAGATAATTCAAATAAGCATTTCTCTAAGTGAGATATAGGAAAGCCCAATAAGCACTGAAGAGATATTCATCGTCACCCATAAGGGAATATCTATCAATACCGCAGTGACATAATGTGTCGTAGCCGTTAGAAGGGCTGTAAATCAAAAAGACAGTCAAGACAAAGTGTTCACAAGGCTATGGAGATATCACAACCCTCATATATTGACGGAGAGACTGGAAAATGCTACAGACTGCCAGGAAATCAGGTCGGTAGTTTTTCAAAATGTGAAATGTAAACTTACTACGTGGCCCAGCAATCCTACCGCTGGGTCATACGAACGAAAACTGAAAATCTGTCCACACAAAAGTTTGTACATGAAACCTCAGATCAGCCCCACTTACACTAGTCAAACAGTCAAAACCACACAGAACGCCAAGGAAGAATACTGAAAGCTGCATGAGAGGAAAACACACACACACACACACACAGACTCTCTCACACAAACTGACATGCACACACAGACACACACACACACACACACACACACACACTCTCACTCACTCACTCACTCACTCAGTCACTCACTCACAAGAAAGTCCTAATACAGATTTCAGTAAATTCTTCAACAGAAAACGCCCAGTCCAGGAGACAAAGAGATCTTCTAGTCAAATAAAAAATTCAACAACAACAACAACAACAAGACAAGAGCACTGTACCGGACAAGAGCATCCTTCAAACAGGGAGAGAGACAATCCTCTCCCAGACAGACGAAGGCCGAGAGGATCCCCCACAGCAGACCGCTCTCCCAAAGCGCTGCACAGGGCTCTTCCAACTCAAAGATGACGCTGACGTGCCCCAGCACCACGTCCTCAGGGACGAAAGTCAGCAGTCATGGAAGTAGAAATACAAAGAACACACTCAACCTACAAGGATGACGACCAAAACCGCTCCCCGCCCTCCCCCAGTGTCCCTCGTCCCCGCCGCCCCTCGCACTCGCAGCTGGCGGCCGATGGCTCACCAGGCCCGGACCCCAAGACACGGCCCGTGACCAGGAGGCCACAGCCCAGCTGCACCTGCTACTCTGGTCTGGCCCCCGCACCGCCCCCGACCGGCTGCTCCCGCAGCAGCCCTGGGACAAGGCGATCCTGCGTGGCTGGGGACGGACGGACGGAAGGACGGAACGGACGGCGGGGCAGCGCTGGGCTCCACCGGAGGGGAGGAGGGCGTCCCAGCCTCCTGTCTCTGCCAGCGCCGGGCACCCCGCCCGCCGTCTGCATCCCTCCCCGCTGGCCTCCGCCGCCCCTCCTGAACTCAGGACCCGGGGAACCCTCCTAATGCACCCCGTGCCGCCTCCGTCTCAGCCCGACCACGCTACTCCCCTGCCTCGCTCGGGAGCTACAGCCCCCTCACCCGGGTCCTACCGGCTCCACCACGCCGCTCCCCTCGCAGGTGTCTCCCTGGTGTGGCAGTTCCTCCAGGAGGGTGGAGGTTTGGCCGCTAAGTTTCTGTTCCCCTGCCAAGTGCTGCGGGAAGGGCTTTCTTCCCTCGTGTCCCGCAACTTTCCCGCGTTCTGTCTCTGACCTTCTGTCCACCCGTTATTTCAGCTGTCGTCAACGGTCAGAGGTACCTTTTGAAAGCTGACTTGAGTGCTGTCTCTAAAGGATACCAACCTGAGGTCTGCTGTCCTTCAAACCAAAAGAGATTCCTCACCTGAACCCAACTCTGCTGGGACTTTGATCTCCACCTTCCATGCTCCAGATCTCTGAGGAATAAATTGATGTTGGATATAAGCTACCCCACACTATGGTACTTTGTTACAGCAGCCTGAACTGACTCAGACAGAAGTGACATCCCATCACTTGTGCTGTGTTCTCCTGGTCAGAAGGAAGTGGCTGACCACTTAGTGCTGGGAGCCATTCATTGTGCAGGCTGCCACCACATAGGCCGAGGTAAAGCCCATGGGACTGATTCTAAATATCATAGGAAGGCAGTGAAAAGTTTACTATTAGGAGATGACAATACCTGAAATTAATTTCAGTGTGTTATCACTGCAGGGGGGGAAAAAAAACCCCAAAAACCTGGTCACAACAAAGGACTTTCCCAAGATTATACCTGCTGGAACTCAGGCCTCTTTTGAATTGTATCTCCTGCTATATTTCACTCTTTTTTGTAATTCAAATATCTCTCACGTATGTGCAGTATGTACACTTTGACACTGTATTCATTCCCTTTTGTGTTGCTCTAACAGAATACCTGGATCTCGGTAATTTATAAAGAAAATGAAATTTATTTGCTTACAGTTTCTGAGGCTGGGAAGTCCAAAGTCCATCTGCAGGTGGTGACAGCAACCCAGGGGTCTCGCATTGCAAGATGGTGGAAGCAGAGAGAGGAGGAGCAAGACAGATTTTTCTCTTCTTTTAAAGCTCTCAGAACCACACCCCTGACCACCATCTTTAATCCATTCAGCACAGTCCCACAATCCGATCCCCTCCAAGGCTCTGCCTTTCAATTACCATAACAGGATTTCCCACCCTCTTAACAATCACAGTGGGGGCTAAGTTTCTAATACATAAAATGCGGGGGATTCAAGCTTCAATGACTTTTTGGGGGGACATAATTCAATCCACTACAGACACCAACCCATGAGTTTCCATAAGATTTATCTCATAGACACCTCATGAATTTCGTAGGAAATAAAGGCTTGCACAATCCCCACTGGGCATGTTGGGGAAACTGGGCAGGTCTTGAAAGACACGATATCCTGTCTTGGATCACAGAAATGGTGAGAAAAAGCAGATTCTGACCAACCCCTGCCTTGAAACCTGGGGCCCTTGCTGCACACCCAAGGGGCTGAGGGAGGTGCTGTGTTTGCACACTTGTGTGCAGTTAAGGAGTTGACATGGGGAAGAGGGTGAGCAGTCGTCAGCCCAGAGAGACCACTGGGTAGATCATACTGAAGGAAGGACCCCATGTCATGGGAATCTTATAAGAAGTGACCTCACTTCCTTAGTGATGGGACCGCAAGAGAACTTAGAACTCTGGTAACCGTGCAGCTCACTTGGCAAGCAACTGCCAAGAGAGAAAGATGGATTCAGGCGTCGCATCCCGAGTTTTCGACGATCTCACTTCAGGAATTCCTGGAGAGAGAGCCTGTGGAGACGATGGAGACGTTGGTTCCGTCGCTCTCCTCCGATGCCTGTGGCCGTTTGGCAGGGGGCACCCCAGGTAACACAGGGGTAGCCCACAATCCAGGACAGTCCACACCTGTGATCCCATCTGGGCAGTTTTCCACCAAATTCCAATCACGTGTGTGTGTGTGTGTTGTGTGTGTGTGCTGTGTGTGGGTGTGTGCCTGTGTGTGTGTGCCTGTGTGTGTGTGTGTGTGTGTGTGCAAGAGAGAGTGAGAGTGAGAGTGAGAGAGAGTGAGAGTGAGAGAGAGTGAGAGAGAGTGAGAATGAGAGAGAGAGAGAGAGAGAGAGAGAGAGAATAAAGAGGAGGAGAAGGGCCCCTCCTGAACAGGAGATGGTCGCGTTAGGGGATGAAACCCTGGAAGGTCTGTCCACGTCTCACGTTTGGCTGGAAGGATGGGAAAGTAACTGTTAGGACCAAGTCTGTATCCTCAGAAGTAAATTCTTCACCTCCAGCTGTTATCTGGTTTCCTCCCTGGCTAGAGGTCTATGCAGATGCTTCTCTGTGCCCGATCAGGGGGGCAGAATTTCTAGTCGGGGTATCTCCCACGAACACAGGCAGGAGGCTGCTGACTCTTACTGGCCCAAAATGCCGGCCACTCTCATTACAGAGCTCCACGCAGGAGGTCACCGAGGAGGTGTCCGATGGGTCCGAATACCCATCTCCCTGGACAAGGGGCAGGCGCACCATGTCACCCACCAAGGCCAGCGCTGGTCTAAGGTGAGAGCAGGCACAGGAGGTCTCCACAGAAAGGAACGCAAAATGACCAGAGTGGGCCCAGGACCCCGACCCAAATATGGGGGACTCCCCTGGAAACTATACTCAAGCGTTCCCACTGGAGTGACCCACAGTCCTCACTCCCACAGGAATCTGGCCTCTAGTACTACCCACTGGCAACTCGCTTAAGGTGCAAAGTCCCTGTTCTCTCACTTGCAGGACTATAAGAGTAGGCACTTCTGTGTGGTTTCACTCTACACTAGGCCGTGAGTATCTCTGCTCATTGCCACTCTTCTTACTGTTTTAGCTCCCCACCCCAGGTGTCCTGTGCAGCAGTCAGCCCCCACTGCCTCCCAGGTCTCCTCCAAGACTTACAAACCATCCCCTTATGCGGGCAGGGTGTGTTCACACACACACAAAAAGAGAAGTCACACAAAAAAGGGGGTCCGGCTGTTCTACAACGTTTGTCTGCAATGGGTCATCTCGCAGAGCACATCGCTGGAGCCCCACCAGGCCGGGAGCTGTGCCCTCCCGATGTCTTCATGTTTTTCCTGTAACAGAGGCCATTTTCCCTGGCAGTTCAGTCTCACTCGGTGCCGGTGGAACGTGACACGGTTCAGTTGTAATTTCCACTTCAGCCGCGCTGCAGGGAACATCTTATGTGTGCCCGACAGACTGTGTGAGCTGGCTAGGGATGCCGTAACACAGCGCCACACACTAGAGGCCTCTGACAACAAAAATATATGTTCCCACAGTTCTGGAGGCTAGAAATTTGATGTCAAGCTGTTGGCTGGGTGGTTTCCCCCTGAGGTCTCTCTCCTGGGCTTGGAGACGGCCACGTTCTATACCTCTGTTCACATGCTCTTCTCTGCTGCTTCTCTGTGTCCTTACCACGTCTTCCTGTGACGGCCCGTGTCATGTCAAATCAAAGCGAACACTAACGAATTTACTCAAACTTAATTGCCTTTCCAAAGACCTGTGTCCTACCGCAGTCATCACCTTATGCACTGGTATTACAACATCAATCGTGAATTTTAAGAAGGGAATACAGTTCAGCCCAGAACATATACTAATCCCCTCCTAAAACAGCCTCCGGGGAAAGGGATTCCTGGGTGAAAAGCTGTGCACGTGTCAAATGTTGATAGCTAAAGCCAGATGACTTTCCAAAGTGATGTAGCAGGTGCATGGTCAGCAGCAGTCTCAGAACGGAGCTGCTTCCCTGCCTCAGCCTTTCCTGGGTGTTAACATTCTTTTCGATATTTTACCCGTCTGGAGACCTTGTGGCAAATAAGATGACCATTTGTTTTCCTTCATTTTCAACCTCGCAACGGATACGTCTCAGTCACAGTCAGCCACTTACCGCACACTTGGTCTTTCTTTTTCCTCAATCGTCTGCTCAGATCTTGGCACTGCAATGGGCTTCCTCCTGCCCCAGAAGCTGCCAGCGCTCCCACTGTGTGGCATCTGGGATCAGCGTGGCTCTCTCTGATCTAAATGAAAGGAGCACAATTGTGTTGTTTAAGTTGTGAGGGTTCTCTTCAGGTGTCTTTCTCTGCACACAGTCTCCAAAATGGGGAGGAAATGAGGTTCCCACCGCCCCCTTCCTTCCCATGCCAGCAGCAGACCAAGCCCCTGGGAGCTCAGTGGGAACCTGCAGCCACAGCTGAGGACAGTTCTCAGCGCCGACCTGTGTGCTGTCGAGCAGCCACTGACATCCAAATGCCTGTGTTTCCTGTGGCTACAGTGGGAGTCATTTTTGAGAACTCACCGGGACAGTGATCTCTAATACAGGCTACTAATACAGGCACTTAGTTGCTCCACAGCTAACAAACCACACTGAAGATACTGCCAAGGTACTACTTTCTTAGTTCTTTTCTGTCCAGCGCCCCCACGTCAACTTTTGCTTTGAGAGCCTATAATCTTTTTCACGACGGTCACTCATGTCTCCCACATGAGCAGATCCCTAAAGGGTTGGGGCTTCCTGGTCTGAGCTCCAGGCCCCAGTTCTCTGGCGATTCACGGTGATGACACTGAAAGCGTGTCCCTCCTTGTTCCTTCCAGGGTAAAAAGGGTCGTACCCTGGACCTGCAAGAGATCCGCATGATGCGGACCCTCCAGCCAGGCACAAGGGCGAAGCTGCTGGAGTCCCTGCTGCCAGCTCTCCAGGGCAGAACGGTCCCCCACTTCTCCACCTTCCTTTGCTCCTACTGGGACTTCGCCACCATCCCACAGTTCCTGGACCAGCTCTTCAGTAGGTGAGTGCCCGCCCCCTCCAAGGCACCGTGGTGACTCTGCCACCTAGAAGCTGTGTCTCGGGAATGCCACTACAGCACTCTGAGCCTGTTTGCTCCTCTGAGGAGTGGGGTGGTAAGAGGATGAACCCCATCGAGTCTTTATAGGGGCCAAATTTCATAAGACATGGCAAGGAGATGCCTAGTGCCTGGCTCAGCTGGATGCACTGTGCTTGTTCATATTTATTATTTTTCTTTCCTGTTTGGCTGAAAAAGCTCTCTGCCTCATGCCCCCCAACCCCTCCCCCACCCCATGGCCGGTGTCTCTCTGAGTTTGCAAAAGCCCAGAGAAGGCATATCTGATTTAGCACTTTTATTTGAGATTTCTTCTAACTTGTCTTTGTCCCTGATATAGAACGAACAGGCTCCATGGGCACCAGAGGAAGGGACCCCAGGTCCACTCAGATATCTGGGAATGCTCTGCTTGGGGCTTACTTATTCAACACATTTAGAAGCCCTTCCTTTGTAAAGTCACTTTTCTAGACGCTTGGCATAATTCAGTGACCAAAGCAGACCACAGACACTGGGTCTCAATTCTAGTCATGGAGTGAGATACTCACGGTAGACACCGTGAGCACGTCACGTCCACAGCATGTCAGTGGTGACGCCCTCGTGGCCTCCTCAAGGTGGAGGTGCATTCTCCCGCGTCCTACCCACAATGACAGGCCCAGCACCCAACTAGAAAGTATGTGGACTTTTGATCCAGAGAGAGAGCTCACTGTACCCCAGAGTGCGGGGGCACATACGGACCGTGGCTGGGGAGGGACTGACAAAGCTGTGAATCTGAGACAACTTGTAATTCCCACGAGGGCGCTGAGGTCTGGGGGCTTTCCCTGCAAGTGAAAAGGAGTCCAACGGAGCTGTGGATGGGGTCACAGTCTCCCTGCAAAACAGGGGGAGTCTGGGGCTCACCGCCAGCTCTCGAGAGACACGTCCCCAGGACAGTGGCATCCTAGCTCTGCCCGTCCTCCATCCCACCTCTGTCCCTCCTGACCCAGACAACAGCGGCTCAGGCCTGAAGTTATGAGCAACCTGCCCACAGACCTGCCTGGGGCCTTGGTCCTTAGTTCACAGGTGCACATAGGTGGGTGTCCCGTCCCTTCGGAAAACCCATGTGAGTGTAAGGGTGAGGCTCACGAGGGTCTGTACTTGTCCTGTCTAATGGCCAGGTCTGCCACTGTCAGGACCGCCACACAGGGCTTGGGTGGGGGGGGGGCTGTGTCCTCTAGACAGGCAGTGGCAGGCCCAGGGGCCCAGAACCACGCAAGCGTGCCCTGGGAGCACAGCGTGGAAGCAAAGGCCAGCCTCTGACTTTGCTGCCCACTCTCACACTTCCAGCACCATCTGTCACACTGTGGTCACTATGCCGGAGCGTTTCTGCACAGATTTCCATCAGCCCCTGCACTTTCCATCGTTGAAAGTGAAGATCGACCACGTGCAGGTCAGCTTGCCTGGATTGGACACGGGTGCCAGTGTGTACGTTCTGCTGACCAACCTGAGGCACCCAGAGCTCTTTGAGGCAGAAACAGATGGTGAGGGGACCGCAGTCTGGAAGAATTACCAGGGGTGGTGCTTTGGGGCTAGAACTCCCTTTAATGCAGTCAGATCCTTTCCGTGTTTGGAAAGGCCAGTGGGAAATGACTGATGCTGGTGAACCTTTTCTATTTTCCCCCCTGCTCCTGTTTCATGTCCAGAACCACAGGCACTTCCCAGGCAAGCTCTAGAGCCAGTGCCAGCACCTCCGGTAGAGCTGGGGCCCGCCCTGCACTCAGAGTCACCTGTGCAACTGGGTCCACCGCCAGCTTCCGTGCCAGCAGCAGTGCCAGGAGAAGAGCCACCACATGTGATACGGCTGAAGCTAGAGGACCCTTCAAAGCCCTCGTGCCCCTCTCCTGTGGCAACATTGAACCGGCCCCGTGGAGACCTGTGGGACATCAGGGCATTCCCTCCTAAGCTGCTGGCAGAGCAGCTGACTCTGATGGACGCGGTGAGCAGCTCGCCTCTGCGGGGGGCGAGGAGGGCGGTTGCCTAGACAGGCTGTCCTTCTTGCACCTGGTGTCCCAGACAAGCCATTACTCACCAGAGTCCAGTGATCTGGGTCCAATACCAGCTCCACATCTTACCAATGATGTGACCTGGATGAGTTTCTTCATTCCCAAGCCTTCCCTGTCCACATGTCGACAGTCAAGTTGAGACATCAACAGTACCAGTTGCAGAGCGACCCAAGCTAACATGAAAAGGGACAGAGAGAAAGCAGCACGGGGGCCTGGCTTCTCTGGTTGACGGAGGGTGCTCACTGAGGGGCAGCTGGGTTCAGGAGTTACCCACCCATCCTCCCGTGTGACCTCACCAACCTCAGCACTTCTTAGGACCTGATATGGACTCGACTCCCTAGCAGACACCCTAAGAGAACCCGTAGTCATAGCTGCCACAGGCAGTGCGCATCTGAGGAAGGAAATAGAACAAAGGGCTCATCAGGATGCACACTGGATGCGGCCTCAAGATGAGCACACCCGAGCCATTTTCTAGTGCTCGGAGCTAGTGAGAACGGCCTGCCTGACCATGCCACTCGTTCCTTGCCTGCCAGTATTAGCTCTTGGGTGCCTTTAGTGGGCGCATAGCCAGATCCAAACTCTTTCACAAGAGTAGCCTGTGTGTGACACACTCTTCCTCTCCAGGAGCTGTTTAGGGAGGTGGTGCCCTATGACTGCCTGGGCTCCATCTGGTCCCAACGCCACAAGAAGGGGAAGGAGCACCTGGCACCCACCGTTCGTGCCACCGTCGCCCAATTTAACAGTGTGGCCAGTTGCGTCATCACCACCTGCCTTGGGGATGACAGCAGGAAGGCCCAGGACAGAGCCAGGGTGCTGGAGCACTGGATCAAGGTGGCCAGGGTAAGCCGTGGGAGGACCCAGGGGATCCCCTCTCTGCAGACTTGGGAACTGCCTTTTATTAACAACCACCATCAGGGCAGTCGCCTGTGGTCAAGTCCCTGCACAATCCCTGGGCCTTTCCTCTCAGGGCACACTGGCCTTGACCCCCATGTCCCAGTGCTGGAGGCTCACTTCCTATCTGGGCTCTTGGGTTGAGCTAACATCCTCCCTCTGTGAGTTCTGCTCGTTGGGTTCCAGCTGTGCCCTCCCGTGGCTGCCCGGCTCTCTGCCTCATCCAAGAGGGGAGATGTCAGCCGAGGGGCTGAAGCTGGAGCAGGCGGGCTCCAACTCCCCACCTCCTGGTTCATTCTCTTTCCTCCCCAGGAGTGCTTGGTCCTCAGGAACTTCTCCTCAGTCCACGCCATCCTCTCCGCTCTGCAGAGCACACCGATCCATCGAATGAGAAGGACATGGAGAGAAGTTTCCAGGTGGGTGGGCCTCTTTCTGTAGGAGCACAGGGGTGGACCGGGGACGCCCCCACAGGTTTGGGCATTGCCCCCTTAATGACCGTGGCAGGGACCGGGAGGTCAGAGGCACTGAGGCAAGAATGGGCTCATGACTAGGGTCTCCCTGGGAGACTCCCCGGGAACTTAGCCCAGGATTTCTTACCCCAAGCTAAAGTTTCATTTTGCTTTGTTTTCTACTTTCATTAAGTGTCAGGCACGGGTTTTTACCAAACTGGCAGTTTCAAGTGTTTGCTAGACACAATAAGTCCTTGTCCTACTCACGTCTAAACTGTAAAACAGAGCTTCTCAGTTGAAATGGGGACGGGGCCCAGGTGACCAACACGAGAGCCCCTCTCCCAGGGCCCCGGAGCCCACAGGACTCAGAGGAAGCCAGCTGACAACTCTCCTCAAGGCAGTTTGGATTGTTTGCAGTCTCAAAAAAACAAACAGACAAACAGATAAACAAACAAACTTGAACTTACGGGTCGCCCCATTATTCCCAAATTAATCTTTCTTTCCCCTTCACAGAAAAGGCTCCCGTAGTTTTGAAAACTTATGTAGAAAAGAGAAGGTACTGAGCAAAAAGGTAAAGTAGAGGCTGAGAGATGGGGGCAGGTGTTTGGGGACATAGGCAGAGGTGAGTTGTTTGGTTTTGTTGTGGTGCGTTTTGCTTTCTCACTGAAAGTTGACAGGAAAACTTCAGTCCCGTCTTGCGCGGACTAGCAGGAGAAGGATGTGTCTGCCGTGGCCAGGTGGAGAATGTGGCAGGAGCCCTGGTGACGGGACGCGGTGACGGCAGCCGGGCTGTGCAGGAGGGCAGAGGAGCTGCAGAAGCAGCCGGTGTCCGCCTCGCACGCTGCTCCATCCTGTCGGCACGTGGCTTCCTCCAGGCCGCTGGTGGATGCGGTAGGCAGGGCTTCCTTCGGCAAACTAGCCCAGCAGTTTCTAGGAAGCCAGGCCTCGGCCGCGAAGCCCTGGGCAAGGCACGCCCCCGCCTCCGGCTTCTGTTTTCTCACCCGGAGACCGTAGGGATGACGACGAGCCTGTTGTGCGGGCCTCACAGAGTGGCGAGGAGGTTAACGAGGCTCATGGAGCGTGCCTGTGTCTGCCTCTTCCTCCAGGGGTGCCGGGGACAACGTCGACGACAGTAATATGAGTTCTCAGGGGATCCTCTCCCGATGAGGAAACAGGGAAGGGTGGCCGGGGTGCACGCCCAAGACCGCACACTGGAGAGTGTCACAGCTGGCATCAACTCTAGAACCAGAGCCGCCAGAGGAGGTGGTGGCACTCCACCAGCTCATGAGTCAGATATCCAGAGCTGAAGGTCAGGCGCAGGGGTGGAACTGGGTGAGGCGAAGACAGTCTCATTCACTATCTTACTGTTTTCTGTTGCTTACAACAGAACACCTAAAACTGGGTCATTTTTAAAGAAACCAAGCATTTTTTTCTTACAGTTTAGGAGGCTGGAAAGTCCAAGCAGAGGGGGTACACATCTAGTGAGGGTCTTACTCCAGCGGGGCGGGGGGGGACTCTCTGCAGAGTCAGGGGGTGGCACAGCGTATCAGATGGCAAGAGGGCAAGAGCGTATGTCCACGCACTCTTTAGGAAGCCGCCAGTCCGGTTCCACGATAGCCCACGAACGAATTCGTTCATTCATGAGGGCAGAGTAGTCCTAATCCAGTCACCTCTTACAGGGCCCCACCTTTCAAACAGTGTTGTAGAATCTTCCACCCTCTTAATACAGTTACAGTGGGTATCATGTTTCCACATGAACTTAGGAGGGGACATTCATTTGGACATAGCACTAACCTTGTCCCTGACCCTGTCAGGTGGGGACTGTCAAACTGGCCACCTTGGAGATGAACCATCAGAGAGCCCAGATGAGGCAGCGGCAGCAGAAAAAGGCGAGTGTGTCTGTGACTGGGAGGGGCTCTAGGGAGTAGATGACAGGGGCCCCTCCCTTCCAGCTGGAGGCCTCCACATCCAAAGAGGAGACAGCTTCCACCCTAAGGGGCCTGCCTTCCTGTGGCCAGGGCATCTGAGATGCCTTTGTTAGGGACACCAGGTCCAGGACCTGGAAGAGCTGGCCTAGAGGGGATTACAGAGCGAGGTGTGGCAGGAACCACGTAACCACTGTGACATGAAACGTTCACCACAGAGGTAGCTAGGGGGTACACGGTGTCTTTGGACGCCAGCCGGGGAGAGAGCAGTGTGGCCACAGAGGGGAGGCGCCCGAGGTTGCTCTGTGGCTCCAAGTGGAAAACCTGGCTGGGGGCGGGGGGGGGGGTCCAGAAAGACGAGGTTGATAAGATTTTTATAGAATAAGCCAAGTGTGGACACCCAGGAGCTGGTGCTCATCACCACTACCACCCCAATGTCACAGGGCATCGTCCCCTTCCTGGGAACCTATCTCAGCGACCTGGTGATGCTAGACGCTGCGATGGACGACTATGTGGATGTGAGTGAGCCTGGGGACGGGCAGCTCGGGGGCCAGGACCCTGAGGCTGGGGAGGGGAGAGCCCTTAGAACTCAGCACTCGGCAAACCTCCACTCACGAGACCTCACGGCTGCCCGTGTGCTGGGGGGTTCACGCCCTTCTCACCCGTGAGCGATGGAGCCTCCGCATAAGCCCCCACCCAGTCCCTGTTCTCCAAGTGGACAAGTCGCAGAGCTCAGCTGGACTCAGCCTCTCCCTTCGCTGCTTGCCATGGGAAGAGAGTGAGATCGGGCCCCTCTGATGGCAGGCAGCTTGGGAGTGGCCAGCAGCCCCTTTTGATCAGAGGCTTCAGCATCCTCACTTGTCATCAGGGAGGGCTGAGACAGAAGGTCCTCGATCCTCAGCTCCCATGTCATCCTTCTCCAGAGCTCAGAGCCTGACCTAGGTGCAAGCCCTGTTTTGTGCAAACCCCCTGACCCCGGTGGCCCTGGCCTTAGTGCAACACGGGAACGGGTGAGGACGGGGCTAGAAATGGGCTAGGGGGCCTTTCTGAGAGACTCGGACCATCACTCTTTCAGGGAAAGGTATTCAACACCCAGAAAAGGCGGAAGGTGAGTAGCTGCGGCCCTCGCTCGAGGGAGCGTGGGGATGTGGAAGTCAGAGACGGCCCCTCTCACCCGGGCAGGACACTTCCTGCCTGCATCCCCTGCAACTCTGATTCATTAGGAAGATTTGAGAGACGGAGGGGGGCATCCCATCCCACTGGAGGGTGTGGGAAGGGGACAGGAATCAAGGACACATTTCTGGGGGACAGACTGTTGGAACCCGACTCTGAGATCAGGTTGGGGCATGGATGGGATGGAAGGAGAGGAGGGTATCACTTGAGAGACAAGTCTGCCAACCAGCTCCCTGCTCCATCCCTCCCCCACAAGGCCCCTTTAGCATCTCCCACCCAGGCCCTGTCAGCATCCTGTTTTTTTCTGTGGCCCCAGGAAGTTAAAGTCCTCAGAGAGATCCAGCTCCTCCAGGTGGCAGCCAACAATTACCACATCGAGAAGGAGGAAGAATTCGGACACTGGTTTACCTCCACTGAGTGGCTCAGTGACAACGAGAGGTGAGGGCCTTGCAGGAATTTGACGATACTCAGGGCATAGGGGACTCTTTCTGGTGGCAGCTGCAGAGAGCCTGGGGCCATGGCTGTCTGGTCAGCCGCAGACCCTGTTGCACGGTGACCCCTGGGGCACCAGGACTCCAGCTAGGGGGCACGCACTGGGAGGGAGAGCTGAGATGTGGCTCCCGCTAGGTAGACTCGCAGCTGCCTCTCTGTCCTGCAGCTACAAGCTCTCCTGCCAGCTGGAGCCCCCATCCCACTAGGCCGGCGACACCCTCGAGGCAAAGAAGAGCAGGCCCAAGGAAGCCAGGCAGCGGCAACTGCCTTCCCAGCTCCACCTCCGACCGGCCCTGATTCTAATAAATTCAATCCCTTTTTCAGTTTTACCTATTGGAGTGGGTTGAATTATGTCCCCCCCAAACTCACTTAAGCTTGAAATGTGTCCCCCAAGTTTTGTGGATTAGAAACTTAGTCCCCCGTGGGACTGTGAAGAGGGTGGGAAATCCGATTACGGTAATATGAAAGGTGGAGCCTTGAAGAGGTGAGAGGATTGTAGGACCCTGCAGTAGTGAATGGATTGAAAATGGTGGTCGGGGGCGTGGTTCTGGGGGCATTAAGAAGAAGAGGAGAGTCTGCCCCCCCCTCTCTCTCTCTCTGCTCTCTCTGCTCCCACCATCATGCAAGGTGAGACCCCGAGTCACTGTCGCCACCACCAAATGGCATTTAGACTTCCCAGCCTCGGAAACTGAGAGAAATAAATGCCATTTTTCTTCATACATCACCCAGTTTCAGGTATTCTCCTATAGCAACACTAAACGGACGAACACACCTATCTTTACCTGGAATCACAGGAGTATTGTCTTTCTTGGTGTTTTCATTAAAATCAATATAGTCACGTTGCACGTTGTGCGTCTTTCAATATTTAATTTGACGATATCTGATCTTTGGAGATGGTGCCCTATGAACACAGACAGAATAACTGCTTGCGTTTCAACGTGACAGCGAGCTCCAGCAGCGCACACACGCCACCATCTGTTTTTCCTGCTGAACCGACGGAAGAGCTCTTTCTCGCTGAAAGCTACTGCAAAGCTTTCTGCACCGATAGCAGTTGCGTGGAGCTGCATTTTCTCTTCTCTGTAGATTCTCAGGGTCTAATCTCCTGAGGGAGAAGTGGCAGATCATTTGGTTGGTGCTCGGTTTTAAAATATTGTCTCACTCCACATCTTCCCACGTTTGCTTGGAGGGGTTAGAAAGTTTAGATTTTTCAGCATTCTGTGGACACACACGTGTTTCCTTCTTTGAAGTGTGTCCATACGCATGGTTCTCTGTCACCACCGTCTAGTTAAGTACACCAGTCCCTCAACAACACTGTTCAAATGTCAGTACCACAGGCCAGGAA
Source organism: Cynocephalus volans (assembly GCF_027409185.1). NCBI lineage: Eukaryota > Metazoa > Chordata > Mammalia > Dermoptera > Cynocephalidae > Cynocephalus > Cynocephalus volans. The sequence continues at coordinate 16,091,461 of NC_084472.1, read as the reverse complement.
CCGTGAGCGAACACCTCAAGTGCTACCGTGCAAACTCAGGGCTCTCCCGTCGGCCCACAGTCCCTACACAAACAACAGATGGGCGTCATCATCAGTGTCCAGTCATGTCCCTCCTTTCCAAGTCTGTTTGGCAAGGGGTGGCTGTGCATCTGTTCCCTACTACACGCACAGACAGCAGCTTGTGTAGCTGTGTCGCCTCCCGGACTCCCAGGGATAAGCCATGTGGCAGTTAACAGAGACCGACACTCACTCACTCAGGAAAGGGAATTTGCCGACAAGGATGAAAGTGCAACAAAGAAACAAGAAGTGATGAGGCTGGAAAGGAAACTGGAATCAAATGTAAATAGAGGCGGGGAAAGTGGGCAACTGTGAGAATCTTGACACTTCTGCCATTGCAAAGACTCCCACTACTCAGCCACAGTGAAGGTGACCTTACACACACAAATAAGAGAACTTGTCAAAGGAACAGATAGCCCAGAAATAGTGATGCCAGTAACACTGCACATTCAAGGAAATCCCAGACGTATTTCACAGCCCTGAAAGTTCAAACAGTAAAATACTGGAAGCTCGTATGGTCATTCTTAGAGTTCTGCGCTACCACGCCAAGCAAAGACTGCCCGCACGTGTGTATATTTGCAGATGGGGTGTAGCAGTGCTTCTCGGCTGGGGCAGTTTTGCCTCCCACAAGACACCTTGTAACACCTGTGGAGACATTTCTAGTTTTCACATGAAGGTTTCCACTGGCGTCTAGTAGGTAGCTACCATCATCTCCTACATCGCACCGTCTCATGCCTGGCGAAGAATTACCCAGCCCAAAATATCAAGATTGCCAAGGCTGAGAAGTCCCGATCGAGGGAAATCTTCTTTTCTCCCACCTTTGGGGACCGTTATTTTTATGTCGGTTTTCTTTAATAGAACACCATTTCTCCAATAATGCGAGGGGAAGCTTTTTCTAAAATCACGAACCGGATTCCGTAGAAAGGTGGGCGTAGGAGGAAGAATCTTAAAATGGCCTCATGACGTCCGCAACCTTTGCTCTCTGTGTCACCCTCCTCTTTTAAGTGTGGGAAGAATCTGTGATTTTTCCAGTCCGGGTGAATAGAGGAAAGCTGACAGGCTGCTGCCACCATGAATCTGGTCTGTTGTACAAGAAACCACGGAGCAGCCTGGAGAGACACCCTCCAGCTGAACTGTGGAAAGTTTCACGAGGTGGGGAACTGCAGTGGCCCCTACGCTGAGGGCAGCCCACATTTGCCAGTCAGAAGCTGGGGCTCCCAGTCACACACCACCAGACACGAATGATGCCAACACCCTGAGTGAGGTCAGAAGCCCATTCTTTCCTGGGTGAGCCTTCAGATGACAACGCATTTCAGGTGACTACTTGACTGTGTCTGCTGTCATCACTTCTCATCCCTTCTATTCCAGGGAAGGTAGGTGCCCTTCCTTCTCTCCACGGCCTTCTCTTCCACCCCGGCACAGCCCAGCTGCATCACTGCACCCATTTCCAGGGCTTCCTGCCCCCAGAACGCCCAGTGCCTCTGCACAAACGCATCTCTATTCCCATCAATCTGGACAAGCCTGAGAGTTTTCACAGAAACATTCAGGGGGAAAGTTAAAATCACCACCAGGCAGGCGCCCCCCCTTCCACTCTCGCCCTGTTGTTTCCCCCAATTCACTCCCCTATCCCCTCACCTCCTCTTTACTAGATGAGCACATTTCTGCTCAGTGAGTTGTCTTTGGCACACAGCTTTTGAAATTTCAGGAAGCTTCCCCCCCCGCCCAAGAGGGCAAAGAGGAAAAAGTGTGAATAATGTGGAGTTGTGTGAGTTCAAATTCCTTTAGTTTGAAAATCCAAAGAATTCCCATTGTCTGGATGAGAATTTCCAGCTGGGCTTCTCTGAGTCCTAAGGGCTGCGAGGGACTGGGCAGAGGAGCTCTCACGCTGGCCACCTGCGCCCCATCCCCATTTCAACTGAGCGGCTCTGGTTTTACAGTTGAGATTTCAGTTGTGCAGAGAGTTCCTTTGCTGTTACTAAACACTTGATAGTGTCCAACTGGCTCCAGCCTGTGCCTGACAGTTGATAACACTGAATCCTGGGGCAGAACTGCTGGCCTAAGGTCCCAGAAAGATTGACAGGCCTCTTCAACCAGCTCATCCCAGCCTCCAGTGTCCCTGGCCCCAGCGACTTCCAGGCTCACCGAGGAAGCAATGTTTAGCACAACAGAGGTCCCCGGTCGTCCCTGGTGCTCCTTCCCTGGTAGGGAGATGTCCTCCCTACCTCCCAAGGTCTCTCCGTGTCTTCTTCAGACAGTGAGCAGACGTGCCAGGCGGGGTACAGACAATGGCAGAGAGTGAGAAAAACGTCCTAAATGGTGGCTCTCCTGAGAAGGGAACACAAAAATCTATGAAACGGAAAGCAGTTCCTGGGCCTTCCAGCTGTGGTCCCCGAGGCAGGTGCTGATGACACGGTCGGCCACACTGCTGAACGGGGTAATGGTGGCATGGACAGTTGCTGCCAGGTGCTCCTTGACCTTCTTGTTCTACTGGGACCAGCGGGGGTTCCGGTGGTCACAGGGCACCACCTTCTTGCACACCTACTAGACAGGAGGAGAACTTTGCGGGGGCATGGCCCACCCCAGTTCAGAATCCACAGTATCCTGCAGTCCCCAGGCAGGTGACGGTGGTCTGAGCTGGAGCCCAGGAAGCTCAGCATGTGGCCGGAGGCTGGCAGGAGTCCCTGGGTTGGGTTCTCTACCCACTGAGGGTATTTAAATACATGATGTCCCAGGCCTACCACTGCTGACGAAGGGTCTGTACCACTGCAGCCAGGTTATTCTCACCAGCCCCACCCGCAGAAGCTGTGCCGGGCATGCACATCTCAAGGTGGCATCTTAACCCATCCTAATGAGTCCTCAGGTCCATTTCCCCATTCAGATTCACACTCCCTTTGGAAGCTACAACTAGGGGCTCCACTTGGGCCTCTGCTACAGTGTCTAGTCCACATCAGGTGCTAAATAAGTGCTGAAGCTGGTGAAGCCTCCTGGGAGGGTGGGTGGAACGGACCCATGGACCTGCCTGCACCTCAGTGAGCATCCTCCATCCCCAAATGGACCAGGGCCTGGCCTTGCTTCCCATACGTCCCAACTCATTTGATCTTCCCAGTCACTCCGTGCACCTGGTGCTGTCGGTGCCCCATCTGTACTGTTGACGTGTGGAGAGGAACGTCACAGGCATTATAAAACTAGGTCAGTTCACGTGGTTAGTAAGATGCGTAACTGATACCAGACCCAGATCACTGCACTCTGGTCACGAATGGCTGGTCTGGGACATCAGGCACAAGAAGGAAGCCTGTCTAGGCCCCACTCTGCAGAGCCGAGCCACTCACCGTGTCCATCAGCATCACCTGCTCTGCCAACAGCTTGGGAGAGAATGCCATGATGTCACGCATGTCCACACTGGGCTGGTTCATCGTATCACAGGACAGGGGTAGAAGGGCTCTGGAGATCGCTCAAGTTCCAGCTCCATCACTGGAGGTGACCACTTCCCTGCCCCTGGTGTGGGCTCGGAAGATGGTCATGGATCCAGTCCTACAGGTGACTCTGGGTGCAGAGCAGGCAAGCCTGGCTCTAGAGCCTGTGTGGGAAGTGCCCGTTCTTCCGGGCATGAAGCAGGTGCAGGAAAAAAAATAAAAATAAAAAAAAGCTTCACCAGTATCACCATTTAATGAGGTCAATGGCTCATTTAACGTAACAGGCATTATGACCTTGGACAGTTCCTATTTAACAAGACTACTGAAAACGTTTCATCCAATATACACACAGCAAAAGACAATTAGCTCAATTTAAAAAATGGTCAGAGGAAGAGTCGGCCAGTTCGCTCTGTTGGTTAGAGTGTGGAGTTCTCATACCAAGATCAAGGCTTAGGATCCCCACACAGGCCAGCCGCCGTAACAAACCAACCACAAACCTGCTCAGATAATTCAAATAAGCATTTCTCTAAGTGAGATATAGGAAAGCCCAATAAGCACTGAAAGAGATATTCATCGTCACCCATAAGGGAATATCTATCAATACCGCAGTGACATAATGTGTCGTAGCCGTTAGAAGGGCTGTAAATCAAAAAGACAGTCAAGACAAAGTGTTCACAAGGCTATGGAGATATCACAACCCTCATATATTGACGGAGAGACTGGAAAATGCTACAGACTGCCAGGAAATCAGGTCGGTAGTTTTTCAAAATGTGAAATGTAAACTTACTACGTGGCCCAGCAATCCTACCGCTGGGTACATACGAACGAAAACTGAAAATCTGTCCACACAAAAGTTTGTACATGAAACCTCAGATCAGCCCCACTTACACTAGTCAAACAGTCAAAACCACACAGAACGCCAAGGAAGAATACTGAAAGCTGCATGAGAGGAAAACACACACACACACACACACAGACTCTCTCACACAAACTGACATGCACACACAGACACACACACACACACACACACACACACACTCTCACTCACTCACTCACTCACTCAGTCACTCACTCACAAGAAAGTCCTAATACAGATTTCAGTAAATTCTTCAACAGAAAACGCCCAGTCCAGGAGACAAAGAGATCTTCTAGTCAAATAAAAAATTCAACAACAACAACAACAACAAGACAAGAGCACTGTACCGGACAAGAGCATCCTTCAAACAGGGAGAGAGACAATCCTCTCCCAGACAGACGAAGGCCGAGAGGATCCCCCACAGCAGACCGCTCTCCCAAAGCGCTGCACAGGGCTCTTCCAACTCAAAGATGACGCTGACGTGCCCCAGCACCACGTCCTCAGGGACGAAAGTCAGCAGTCATGGAAGTAGAAATACAAAGAACACACTCAACCTACAAGGATGACGACAAAACCGCTCCCCGCCCTCCCCCAGTGTCCTCGTCCCCGCCGCCCTCGCACTCGCAGCGGCGGCGATGGCTCACCAGGCCCGGGACCCCAAGACACGGCCCGTGACCAGGAGGCCACAGCCCAGCTGCACCTGCTACTCTGGTCTGGCCCCCGCACCGCCCCCGACCGGCTGCTCCCGCAGCAGCCCTGGGACAAGGCGATCCTGCGTGCTGGGGACGGACGGACGGAAGGACGGACGGACGGCGGGGCAGCGCTGGGCTCCACCGGAGGGGAGGAGGGCGTCCCAGCCTCCTGTCTCTGCCAGCGCCGGGCACCCCGCCCGCCGTCTGCATCCCTCCCCGCTGGCCTCCGCCGCCCCTCCTGAACTCAGGACCCGGGGAACCCTCCTAATGCACCCCGTGCCGCCTCCGTCTCAGCCCGACCACGCTACTCCCCTGCCTCGCTCGGGAGCTACAGCCCCCTCACCCGGGTCCTACCGGCTCCACCACGCCGCTCCCCTCGCAGGTGTCTCCCTGGTGTGGCAGTTCCTCCAGGAGGGTGGAGGTTTGGCCGCTAAGTTTCTGTTCCCTGCCAAGTGCTGCGGGAAGGGCTTTCTTCCCTCGTGTCCCGCAACTTTCCCGCGTTCTGTCTCTGACCTTCTGTCCACCCGTTATTTCAGCTGTCGTCAACGGTCAGAGGTACCTTTTGAAAGCTGACTTGAGTGCTGTCTCTAAAGGATACAACCTGAGGTCTGCTGTCTTCAAACCAAAAGAGATTCCTCACCTGAACCCAACTCTGCTGGGACTTTGATCTCCACCTTCCATGCTCCAGATCTCTGAGGAATAAATTGATGTTGGATATAAGCTACCCACACTATGGTACTTTGTTACAGCAGCCTGAACTGACTCAGACAGAAGTGACATCCCATCACTTGTGCTGTGTTCTCCTGGTCAGAAGGAAGTGGCTGACCACTTAGTGCTGGGAGCCATTCATTGTGCAGGCTGCCACCACATAGGCCGAGGTAAAGCCCATGGGACTGATTCTAAATATCATAGGAAGGCAGTGAAAAGTTTACTATTAGGAGATGACAATACCTGAAATTAATTTCAGTGTGTTATCACTGCAGGGGGGGAAAAAAAACCCCAAAAAACCTGGTCACAACAAAAGACTTTCCCAAGATTATACTGCTGGAACTCAGGCCTCTTTGAATTGTATCTCCTGCTATATTTCACTCTTTTTTGTAATTCAAATATCTCCACGTATGTGCAGTATGTACATTTGACACTGTATTCATTCCCTTTTGTGTTGCTCTAACAGAATACCTGGATCTCGGTAATTTATAAAGAAAATGAAATTTATTTGCTTACAGTTTCTGAGGCTGGGAAGTCCAAAGTCCATCTGGAGGTGGTGACAGCAACCCAGGGGTCTCGCATTGCAAGATGGTGGAAGCAGAGAGAGGAGAGAGCAAGACAGATTTTTCTCTTCTTTTAAAGCTCTCAGAACCACACCCCTGACCACCATCTTTAATCCATTCAGCACAGTCCCACAATCCGATCCCCTCCAAGGCTCTGCCTTTCAATTACCATAACAGGATTTCCCACCCTCTTAACAATCACAGTGGGGGCTAAGTTTCTAATACATAAAATGCGGGGGATTCAAGCTTCAATGACTTTTGGGGGGACATAATTCAATCCACTACAGACACCAACCCATGAGTTTCCATAAGATTTATCTCATAGACACCTCATGAATTTCGTAGGAAATAAAGGCTTGCACAATCCCCACTGGGCATGTTGGGAAACTGGGCAGGTCTTGAAAGACACGATATCCTGTCTTGGATCACAGAAATGGTGAGAAAAAGCAGATTCTGACCAACCCCTGCCTTGAAACCTGGGGCCCTTGCTGCACACCCAAGGGGCTGAGGGAGTGCTGTGTTTGCACACTTGTGTGCAGTTAAGGAGTTGACATGGGGGAAGAGGGTGAGCAGTCGTCAGCCCAGAGAGACCACTGGGTAGATCATACTGAAGGAAGGACCCCATGTCATGGAATCTTATAAGAAGTGACCTCACTTCCTTAGTGATGGACCGCAAGAGAACTTAGAACTCTGGTAACCGTGCAGCTCACTTGGCAAGCAACTGCCAAGAGAGAAAGATGGATTCAGGTCGCATCCCGAGTTTTCGACGATCTCACTTCAGGAATTCCTGGAGAGAGAGCCTGTGGAGACGATGGAGACGTTGGTTCCGTCCTCTCCTCCGATGCCTGTGGCCGTTTGGCAGGGGGCACCCCCAGGTAACACAGGGTAGCCCAATCCAGGACAGTCCACACCTGTGATCCCATCTGGGCAGTTTTCCACCAAATTCCAATCACCGTGTGTGTGTGTGTGTGTGTGTGTGTGTGTGTGGGTGTGTGCCTGTGTGTGTGTGCCTGTGTGTGTGTGTGTGTGTGTGTGCAAGAGAGAGTGAGAGTGAGAGTGAGAGAGAGTGAGAGTGAGAGAGAGTGAGAGAGAGTGAGAATGAGAGAGAGAGAGAGAGAGAGAGAGAATAAAGAGGAGGAGAAGGGCCCCTCCTGAACAGGAGATGGTCGCGTTAGGGGATGAAACCCTGGAAGGTCTGTCCACGTCTCACGTTGTGGCTGGAAGGATGGGAAAGTAACTGTTAGGGACCAAGTCTGTATCCTCAGAAGTAAATTCTTCACCTCCAGCTGTTATCTGGTTTCCTCCCTGGCTAGAGGTCTATGCAGATGCTTCTCTGTGCCCGATCAGGGGGGCAGAATTTCTAGTCGGGGTATCTCCCACGAACACAGGCAGGAGGCTGCTGACTCTTACTGGCCCAAATGCCGGCCACTCTCATTACAGAGCTCCACGCAGGAGGTCACCGAGGAGGTGTCCGATGGGTCCGAATACCCCATCTCCCTGGACAAGGGGCAGGCGCACCATGTCACCCACCAAGGCCAGCGCTGGTCTAAGGTGAGAGCAGGCACAGGGAGGTCTCCACAGAAAGGAACGCAAAATGACCAGAGTGGGCCCAGGACCCCGACCCAAATATGGGGACTCCCCTGGAAACTATACTCAAGCGTTCCCACTGGAGTGACCCACAGTCCCACTCCCACAGGAATCTGGCCTCTAGTACTACCCACTGGCAACTCGCTTAAGGTGCAAAGTCCCTGTTCTCTCACTTGCAGGACTATAAGAGTAGGCACTTCTGTGTGGTTTCACTCTACACTAGGCCGTGAGTATCTCTGCTCATTGCCACTCTTCTTACTGTTTTAGCTCCCCACCCCAGGTGTCCTGTGCAGCAGTCAGCCCCACTGCCTCCCAGGTCTCCTCCAAGACTTACAAACCATCCCCCTTATGGGGCAGGGTGTGTTCACACACACACAAAAGAGAAGTCACACAAAAAAGGGGGTCCGGCTGTTCTACACGTTTGTCTGCAATGGGTCATCTCGCAGAGCACATCGCTGGAGCCCCACCAGGCCGGGAGCTGTGCCCTCCCATGTCTTCATGTTTTCCTGTAACAGAGGCCATTTTCCCTGGCAGTTCAGTCTCTCGGTGCCGGTGGAACGTGACACGGTTCAGTTGTAATTTCCACTTCAGCCGCGCTGCAGGGAACATCTTATGTGTGCCCGACAGACTGTGTGAGCTGGCTAGGGATGCCGTAACACAGCGCCACACACTAGAGGCCTCTGACAACAAAAATATATGTTCCCACAGTTCTGGAGGCTAGAAATTTGATGTCAAGCTGTTGGCTGGGGTGGTTTCCCCCTGAGGTCTCTCTCCTGGGCTTGGAGACGGCCACGTTCTATACCTCTGTTCACATGCTCTTCTCTGCTGCTTCTCTGTGTCCTTACCACGTCTTCCTGTGACGGCCCGTGTCATGTCAAATCAAAGCGAACACTAACGAATTTACTCAAACTTAATTGCCTTTCCAAAGACCTGTGTCCTACCGCAGTCATCACCTTATGCACTGGGTATTACAACATCAATCGTGAATTTTAAGAAGGGAATACAGTTCAGCCCAGAACATATACTAATCCCCTCCTAAAACAGCCTCCGGGGAAAGGGATTCCTGGGTGAAAAGCTGTGCACGTGTCAAATGTTGATAGCTAAAGCCAGATGACTTTCCAAAGTGATGTAGCAGGTGCATGGTCAGCAGCAGTCTCAGAACGGAGCTGCTTCCCTGCCTCAGCCTTTCCTGGGTGTTAACATTCTTTTCGATATTTTACCCGTCTGGAGACCTTGTGGCAAATAAGATGACCATTTGTTTTCCTTCATTTTCAACCTCGCAACGGATACGTCTCAGTCACAGTCAGCCACTTACCGCACACTTGGTCTTTCTTTTTCCTCAATCGTCTGCTCAGATCTTGGCACTGCAATGGGCTTCCTCCTGCCCCAGAAGCTGCCAGCGCTCCCACTGTGTGGCATCTGGGATCAGCGTGGCTCTCTCTGATCTAAATGAAAGGAGCACAATTGTGTTGTTTAAGTTGTGAGGGTTCTCTTCAGGTGTCTTTCTCTGCACACAGTCTCCAAAATGGGGAGGAAATGAGGTTCCCACCGCCCCCTTCCTTCCCATGCCAGCAGCAGACCAAGCCCCTGGGAGCTCAGTGGGAACCTGCAGCCACAGCTGAGGACAGTTCTCAGCGCCGACCTGTGTGCTGTCGAGCAGCCACTGACATCCAAATGCCTGTGTTTCCTGTGGCTACAGTGGGAGTCATTTTTGAGAACTCACCGGGACAGTGATCTCTAATACAGGCTACTAATACAGGCACTTAGTTGCTCCACAGCTAACAAACCACACTGAAGATACTGCCAAGGTACTACTTTCTTAGTTCTTTTCTGTCCAGCGCCCCCACGTCAACTTTTGCTTTGAGAGCCTATAATCTTTTTCACGACGGTCACTCATGTCTCCCACATGAGCAGATCCCTAAAGGGTTGGGGCTTCCTGGTCTGAGCTCCAGGCCCCAGTTCTCTGGCGATTCACGGTGATGACACTGAAAGCGTGTCCCTCCTTGTTCCTTCCAGGGTAAAAAGGGTCGTACCCTGGACCTGCAAGAGATCCGCATGATGCGGACCCTCCAGCCAGGCACAAGGGCGAAGCTGCTGGAGTCCCTGCTGCCAGCTCTCCAGGGCAGAACGGTCCCCCACTTCTCCACCTTCCTTTGCTCCTACTGGGACTTCGCCACCATCCCACAGTTCCTGGACCAGCTCTTCAGTAGGTGAGTGCCCGCCCCCTCCAAGGCACCGTGGTGACTCTGCCACCTAGAAGCTGTGTCTCGGGAATGCCACTGCAGCACTCTGAGCCTGTTTGCTCCTCTGAGGAGTGGGGTGGTAAGAGGATGAACCCCATCGAGTCTTTATAGGGGCCAAATTTCATAAGACATGGCAAGGAGATGCCTAGTGCCTGGCTCAGCTGGATGCACTGTGCTTGTTCATATTTATTATTTTTCTTTCCTGTTTGGCTGAAAAAGCTCTCTGCCTCATGCCCCCCAACCCCTCCCCCACCCCATGGCCGGTGTCTCTCTGAGTTTGCAAAAGCCCAGAGAAGGCATATCTGATTTAGCACTTTTATTTGAGATTTCTTCTAACTTGTCTTTGTCCCTGATATAGAACGAACAGGCTCCATGGGCACCAGAGGAAGGGACCCCAGGTCCACTCAGATATCTGGGAATGCTCTGCTTGGGGCTTACTTATTCAACACATTTAGAAGCCCTTCCTTTGTAAAGTCACTTTTCTAGACGCTTGGCATAATTCAGTGACCAAAGCAGACCACAGACACTGGGTCTCAATTCTAGTCATGGAGTGAGATACTCACGGTAGACACCGTGAGCACGTCACGTCCACAGCATGTCAGTGGTGACGCCCTCGTGGCCTCCTCAAGGTGGAGGTGCATTCTCCCGCGTCCTACCCACAATGACAGGCCCAGCACCCAACTAGAAAGTATGTGGACTTTTGATCCAGAGAGAGAGCTCACTGTACCCCAGAGTGCGGGGGCACATACGGACCGTGGCTGGGGAGGGACTGACAAAGCTGTGAATCTGAGACAACTTGTAATTCCCACGAGGGCGCTGAGGTCTGGGGGCTTTCCCTGCAAGTGAAAAGGAGTCCAACGGAGCTGTGGATGGGGTCACAGTCTCCCTGCAAAACAGGGGGAGTCTGGGGCTCACCGCCAGCTCTCGAGAGACACGTCCCCAGGACAGTGGCATCCTAGCTCTGCCCGTCCTCCATCCCACCTCTGTCCCTCCTGACCCAGACAACAGCGGCTCAGGCCTGAAGTTATGAGCAACCTGCCCACAGACCTGCCTGGGGCCTTGGTCCTTAGTTCACAGGTGCACATAGGTGGGTGTCCCGTCCCTTCGGAAAACCCATGTGAGTGTAAGGGTGAGGCTCACGAGGGTCTGTACTTGTCCTGTCTAATGGCCAGGTCTGCCACTGTCAGGACCGCCACACAGGGCTTGGGTGGGGGGGGGGCTGTGTCCTCTAGACAGGCAGTGGCAGGCCCAGGGGCCCAGAACCACGCAAGCGTGCCCTGGGAGCACAGCGTGGAAGCAAAGGCCAGCCTCTGACTTTGCTGCCCACTCTCACACTTCCAGCACCATCTGTCACACTGTGGTCACTATGCCGGAGCGTTTCTGCACAGATTTCCATCAGCCCCTGCACTTTCCATCGTTGAAAGTGAAGATCGACCACGTGCAGGTCAGCTTGCCTGGATTGGACACGGGTGCCAGTGTGTACGTTCTGCTGACCAACCTGAGGCACCCAGAGCTCTTTGAGGCAGAAACAGATGGTGAGGGGACCGCAGTCTGGAAGAATTACCAGGGGTGGTGCTTTGGGGCTAGAACTCCCTTTAATGCAGTCAGATCCTTTCCGTGTTTGGAAAGGCCAGTGGGAAATGACTGATGCTGGTGAACCTTTTCTATTTTCCCCCCTGCTCCTGTTTCATGTCCAGAACCACAGGCACTTCCCAGGCAAGCTCTAGAGCCAGTGCCAGCACCTCCGGTAGAGCTGGGGCCCGCCCTGCACTCAGAGTCACCTGTGCAACTGGGTCCACCGCCAGCTTCCGTGCCAGCAGCAGTGCCAGGAGAAGAGCCACCACATGTGATACGGCTGAAGCTAGAGGACCCTTCAAAGCCCTCGTGCCCCTCTCCTGTGGCAACATTGAACCGGCCCTGTGGAGACCTGTGGGACATCAGGGCATTCCCTCCTAAGCTGCTGGCAGAGCAGCTGACTCTGATGGACGCGGTGAGCAGCTCGCCTCTGCGGGGGGCGAGGAGGGCGGTTGCCTAGACAGGCTGTCCTTCTTGCACCTGGTGTCCCAGACAAGCCATTACTCACCAGAGTCCAGTGATCTGGGTCCAATACCAGCTCCACATCTTACCAATGATGTGACCTGGATGAGTTTCTTCATTCCCAAGCCTTCCCTGTCCACATGTCGACAGTCAAGTTGAGACATCAACAGTACCAGTTGCAGAGCGACCCAAGCTAACATGAAAAGGGACAGAGAGAAAGCAGCACGGGGGCCTGGCTTCTCTGGTTGACGGAGGGTGCTCACTGAGGGGCAGCTGGGTTCAGGAGTTACCCACCCATCCTCCCGTGTGACCTCACCAACCTCAGCACTTCTTAGGACCTGATATGGACTCGACTCCCTAGCAGACACCCTAAGAGAACCCGTAGTCATAGCTGCCACAGGCAGTGCGCATCTGAGGAAGGAAATAGAACAAAGGGCTCATCAGGATGCACACTGGATGCGGCCTCAAGATGAGCACACCCGAGCCATTTTCTAGTGCTCGGAGCTAGTGAGAACGGCCTGCCTGACCATGCCACTCGTTCCTTGCCTGCCAGTATTAGCTCTTGGGTGCCTTTAGTGGGCGCATAGCCAGATCCAAACTCTTTCACAAGAGTAGCCTGTGTGTGACACACTCTTCCTCTCCAGGAGCTGTTTAGGGAGGTGGTGCCCTATGACTGCCTGGGCTCCATCTGGTCCCAACGCCACAAGAAGGGGAAGGAGCACCTGGCACCCACCGTTCGTGCCACCGTCGCCCAATTTAACAGTGTGGCCAGTTGCGTCATCACCACCTGCCTTGGGGATGACAGCAGGAAGGCCCAGGACAGAGCCAGGGTGCTGGAGCACTGGATCAAGGTGGCCAGGGTAAGCCGTGGGAGGACCCAGGGGATCCCCTCTCTGCAGACTTGGGAACTGCCTTTTATTAACAACCACCATCAGGGCAGTCGCCTGTGGTCAAGTCCCTGCACAATCCCTGGGCCTTTCCTCTCAGGGCACACTGGCCTTGACCCCCATGTCCCAGTGCTGGAGGCTCACTTCCTATCTGGGCTCTTGGGTTGAGCTAACATCCTCCCTCTGTGAGTTCTGCTCGTTGGGTTCCAGCTGTGCCCTCCCGTGGCTGCCCGGCTCTCTGCCTCATCCAAGAGGGGAGATGTCAGCCGAGGGGCTGAAGCTGGAGCAGGCGGGCTCCAACTCCCCACCTCCTGGTTCATTCTCTTTCCTCCCCAGGAGTGCTTGGTCCTCAGGAACTTCTCCTCAGTCCACGCCATCCTCTCCGCTCTGCAGAGCACACCGATCCATCGAATGAGAAGGACATGGAGAGAAGTTTCCAGGTGGGTGGGCCTCTTTCTGTAGGAGCACAGGGGTGGACCGGGGACGCCCCCACAGGTTTGGGCATTGCCCCCTTAATGACCGTGGCAGGGACCGGGAGGTCAGAGGCACTGAGGCAAGAATGGGCTCATGACTAGGGTCTCCCTGGGAGACTCCCCGGGAACTTAGCCCAGGATTTCTTACCCCAAGCTAAAGTTTCATTTTGCTTTGTTTTCTACTTTCATTAAGTGTCAGGCACGGGTTTTTACCAAACTGGCAGTTTCAAGTGTTTGCTAGACACAATAAGTCCTTGTCCTACTCACGTCTAAACTGTAAAACAGAGCTTCTCAGTTGAAATGGGGACGGGGCCCAGGTGACCAACACGAGAGCCCCTCTCCCAGGGCCCCGGAGCCCACAGGACTCAGAGGAAGCCAGCTGACAACTCTCCTCAAGGCAGTTTGGATTGTTTGCAGTCTCAAAAAAACAAACAGACAAACAGATAAACAAACAAACTTGAACTTACGGGTCGCCCCATTATTCCCAAATTAATCTTTCTTTCCCCTTCACAGAAAAGGCTCCCGTAGTTTTGAAAACTTATGTAGAAAAGAGAAGGTACTGAGCAAAAAGGTAAAGTAGAGGCTGAGAGATGGGGGCAGGTGTTTGGGGACATAGGCAGAGGTGAGTTGTTTGGTTTTGTTGTGGTGCGTTTTGCTTTCTCACTGAAAGTTGACAGGAAAACTTCAGTCCCGTCTTGCGCGGACTAGCAGGAGAAGGATGTGTCTGCCGTGGCCAGGTGGAGAATGTGGCAGGAGCCCTGGTGACGGGACGCGGTGACGGCAGCCGGGCTGTGCAGGAGGGCAGAGGAGCTGCAGAAGCAGCCGGTGTCCGCCTCGCACGCTGCTCCATCCTGTCGGCACGTGGCTTCCTCCAGGCCGCTGGTGGATGCGGTAGGCAGGGCTTCCTTCGGCAAACTAGCCCAGCAGTTTCTAGGAAGCCAGGCCTCGGCCGCGAAGCCCTGGGCAAGGCACGCCCCCGCCTCCGGCTTCTGTTTTCTCACCCGGAGACCGTAGGGATGACGACGAGCCTGTTGTGCGGGCCTCACAGAGTGGCGAGGAGGTTAACGAGGCTCATGGAGCGTGCCTGTGTCTGCCTCTTCCTCCAGGGGTGCCGGGGACAACGTCGACGACAGTAATATGAGTTCTCAGGGGATCCTCTCCCGATGAGGAAACAGGGAAGGGTGGCCGGGGTGCACGCCCAAGACCGCACACTGGAGAGTGTCACAGCTGGCATCAACTCTAGAACCAGAGCCGCCAGAGGAGGTGGTGGCACTCCACCAGCTCATGAGTCAGATATCCAGAGCTGAAGGTCAGGCGCAGGGGTGGAACTGGGTGAGGCGAAGACAGTCTCATTCACTATCTTACTGTTTTCTGTTGCTTACAACAGAACACCTAAAACTGGGTCATTTTTAAAGAAACCGAGCATTTTTTTCTTACAGTTTAGGAGGCTGGAAAGTCCAAGCAGAGGGGGTACACATCTAGTGAGGGTCTTACTCCAGCGGGGCGGGGGGGGACTCTCTGCAGAGTCAGGGGGTGGCACAGCGTATCAGATGGCAAGAGGGCAAGAGCGTATGTCCACGCACTCTTTAGGAAGCCGCCAGTCCGGTTCCACGATAGCCCACGAACGAATTCGTTCATTCATGAGGGCAGAGTAGTCCTAATCCAGTCACCTCTTACAGGGCCCCACCTTTCAAACAGTGTTGTAGAATCTTCCACCCTCTTAATACAGTTACAGTGGGTATCATGTTTCCACATGAACTTAGGAGGGGACATTCATTTGGACATAGCACTAACCTTGTCCCTGACCCTGTCAGGTGGGGACTGTCAAACTGGCCACCTTGGAGATGAACCATCAGAGAGCCCAGATGAGGCAGCGGCAGCAGAAAAAGGCGAGTGTGTCTGTGACTGGGAGGGGCTCTAGGGAGTAGATGACAGGGGCCCCTCCCTTCCAGCTGGAGGCCTCCACATCCAAAGAGGAGACAGCTTCCACCCTAAGGGGCCTGCCTTCCTGTGGCCAGGGCATCTGAGATGCCTTTGTTAGGGACACCAGGTCCAGGACCTGGAAGAGCTGGCCTAGAGGGGATTACAGAGCGAGGTGTGGCAGGAACCACGTAACCACTGTGACATGAAACGTTCACCACAGAGGTAGCTAGGGGGTACACGGTGTCTTTGGACGCCAGCCGGGGAGAGAGCAGTGTGGCCACAGAGGGGAGGCGCCCGAGGTTGCTCTGTGGCTCCAAGTGGAAAACCTGGCTGGGGGCGGGGGGGGGGTCCAGAAAGACGAGGTTGATAAGATTTTTATAGAATAAGCCAAGTGTGGACACCCAGGAGCTGGTGCTCATCACCACTACCACCCCAATGTCACAGGGCATCGTCCCCTTCCTGGGAACCTATCTCAGCGACCTGGTGATGCTAGACGCTGCGATGGACGACTATGTGGATGTGAGTGAGCCTGGGGACGGGCAGCTCGGGGGCCAGGACCCTGAGGCTGGGGAGGGGAGAGCCCTTAGAACTCAGCACTCGGCAAACCTCCACTCACGAGACCTCACGGCTGCCCGTGTGCTGGGGGGTTCACGCCCTTCTCACCCGTGAGCGATGGAGCCTCCGCATAAGCCCCCACCCAGTCCCTGTTCTCCAAGTGGACAAGTCGCAGAGCTCAGCTGGACTCAGCCTCTCCCTTCGCTGCTTGCCATGGGAAGAGAGTGAGATCGGGCCCCTCTGATGGCAGGCAGCTTGGGAGTGGCCAGCAGCCCCTTTTGATCAGAGGCTTCAGCATCCTCACTTGTCATCAGGGAGGGCTGAGACAGAAGGTCCTCGATCCTCAGCTCCCATGTCATCCTTCTCCAGAGCTCAGAGCCTGACCTAGGTGCAAGCCCTGTTTTGTGCAAACCCCCTGACCCCGGTGGCCCTGGCCTTAGTGCAACACGGGAACGGGTGAGGACGGGGCTAGAAATGGGCTAGGGGGCCTTTCTGAGAGACTCGGACCATCACTCTTTCAGGGAAAGGTATTCAACACCCAGAAAAGGCGGAAGGTGAGTAGCTGCGGCCCTCGCTCGAGGGAGCGTGGGGATGTGGAAGTCAGAGACGGCCCCTCTCACCCGGGCAGGACACTTCCTGCCTGCATCCCCTGCAACTCTGATTCATTAGGAAGATTTGAGAGACGGAGGGGGGCATCCCATCCCACTGGAGGGTGTGGGAAGGGGACAGGAATCAAGGACACATTTCTGGGGGACAGACTGTTGGAACCTGACTCTGAGATCAGGTTGGGGCATGGATGGGATGGAAGGAGAGGAGGGTATCACTTGAGAGACAAGTCTGCCAACCAGCTCCCTGCTCCATCCCTCCCCCACAAGGCCCCTTTAGCATCTCCCACCCAGGCCCTGTCAGCATCCTGTTTTTTTCTGTGGCCCCAGGAAGTTAAAGTCCTCAGAGAGATCCAGCTCCTCCAGGTGGCAGCCAACAATTACCACATCGAGAAGGAGGAAGAATTCGGACACTGGTTTACCTCCACTGAGTGGCTCAGTGACAACGAGAGGTGAGGGCCTTGCAGGAATTTGACGATACTCAGGGCATAGGGGACTCTTTCTGGTGGCAGCTGCAGAGAGCCTGGGGCCATGGCTGTCTGGTCAGCCGCAGACCCTGTTGCACGGTGACCCCTGGGGCACCAGGACTCCAGCTAGGGGGCACGCACTGGGAGGGAGAGCTGAGATGTGGCTCCCGCTAGGTAGACTCGCAGCTGCCTCTCTGTCCTGCAGCTACAAGCTCTCCTGCCAGCTGGAGCCCCCATCCCACTAGGCCGGCGACACCCTCGAGGCAAAGAAGAGCAGGCCCAAGGAAGCCAGGCAGCGGCAACTGCCTTCCCAGCTCCACCTCCGACCGGCCCTGATTCTAATAAATTCAATCCCTTTTTCAGTTTTACCTATTGGAGTGGGTTGAATTATGTCCCCCCCAAACTCACTTAAGCTTGAAATGTGTCCCCCAAGTTTTGTGGATTAGAAACTTAGTCCCCCGTGGGACTGTGAAGAGGGTGGGAAATCCGATTACGGTAATATGAAAGGTGGAGCCTTGAAGAGGTGAGAGGATTGTAGGACCCTGCAGTAGTGAATGGATTGAAAATGGTGGTCGGGGTCGTGGTTCTGGGGGCATTAAGAAGAAGAGGAGAGTCTGCCCCCCTCTCTCTCTCTCTCTCTGCTCTCTCTGCTCCCACCATCATGCAAGGTGAGACCCCGAGTCACTGTCGCCACCACCAAATGGCATTTAGACTTCCCAGCCTCGGAAACTGAGAGAAATAAATGCCATTTTTCTTCATACATCACCCAGTTTCAGGTATTCTCCTATAGCAACACTAAACGGACGAACACACCTATCTTTACCTGGAATCACAGGAGTATTGTCTTTCTTGGTGTTTTCATTAAAATCAATATAGTCACGTTGCACGTTGTGCGTCTTTCAATATTTAATTTGACGATATCTGATCTTTGGAGATGGTGCCCTATGAACACAGACAGAATAACTGCTTGCGTTTCAACGTGACAGCGAGCTCCAGCAGCGCACACACGCCACCATCTGTTTTTCCTGCTGAACCGACGGAAGAGCTCTTTCTCGCTGAAAGCTACTGCAAAGCTTTCTGCACCGATAGCAGTTGCGTGGAGCTGCATTTTCTCTTCTCTGTAGATTCTCAGGGTCTAATCTCCTGAGGGAGAAGTGGCAGATCATTTGGTTGGTGCTCGGTTTTAAAATATTGTCTCACTCCACATCTTCCCACGTTTGCTTGGAGGGGTTAGAAAGTTTAGATTTTTCAGCATTCTGTGGACACACACGTGTTTCCTTCTTTGAAGTGTGTCCATACGCATGGTTCTCTGTCACCACCGTCTAGTTAAGTACACCAGTCCCTCAACAACACTGTTCAAATGTCAGTACCACAGGCCAGGAACCGTGAGCGAACACCTCAAGTGCTACCGTGCAAACTCAGGGCTCTCCCGTCGGCCCACAGTCCCTACACAAACAACAGATGGGCGTCATCATCAGTGTCCAGTCATGTCCCTCCTTTCCAAGTCTGTTTGGCAAGGGGTGGCTGTGCATCTGTTCCCTACTACACGCACAGACAGCAGCTTGTGTAGCTGTGTCGCCTCCCGGACTCCCAGGGATAAGCCATGTGGCAGTTAACAGAGACCGACACTCACTCACTCAGGAAAGGGAATTTGCCGACAAGGATGAAAGTGCAACAAAGAAACAAGAAGTGATGAGGCTGGAAAGGAAACTGGAATCAAATGTAAATAGAGGCGGGGAAAGTGGGCAACTGTGAGAATCTTGACACTTCTGCCATTGCAAAGACTCCCACTACTCAGCCACAGTGAAGGTGACCTTACACACACAAATAAGAGAACTTGTCAAAGGAACAGATAGCCCAGAAATAGTGATGCCAGTAACACTGCACATTCAAGGAAATCCCAGACGTATTTCACAGCCCTGAAAGTTCAAACAGTAAAATACTGGAAGCTCGTATGGTCATTCTTAGAGTTCTGCGCTACCACGCCAAGCAAAGACTGCCCGCACGTGTGTATATTTGCAGATGGGGTGTAGCAGTGCTTCTCGGCTGGGGCAGTTTTGCCTCCCACAAGACACCTTGTAACACCTGTGGAGACATTTCTAGTTTTCACATGAAGGTTTCCACTGGCGTCTAGTAGGTAGCTACCATCATCTCCTACATCGCACCGTCTCATGCCTGGCGAAGAATTACCCAGCCCAAAATATCAAGATTGCCAAGGCTGAGAAGTCCCGATCGAGGGAAATCTTCTTTTCTCCCACCTTTGGGGACCGTTATTTTTATGTCGGTTTTCTTTAATAGAACACCATTTCTCCAATAATGCGAGGGGAAGCTTTTTCTAAAATCACGAACCGGATTCCGTAGAAAGGTGGGCGTAGGAGGAAGAATCTTAAAATGGCCTCATGACGTCCGCAACCTTTGCTCTCTGTGTCACCCTCCTCTTTTAAGTGTGGGAAGAATCTGTGATTTTTCCAGTCCGGGTGAATAGAGGAAAGCTGACAGGCTGCTGCCACCATGAATCTGGTCTGTTGTACAAGAAACCACGGAGCAGCCTGGAGAGACACCCTCCAGCTGAACTGTGGAAAGTTTCACGAGGTGGGGAACTGCAGTGGCCCCTACGCTGAGGGCAGCCCACATTTGCCAGTCAGAAGCTGGGGCTCCCAGTCACACACCACCAGACACGAATGATGCCAACACCCTGAGTGAGGTCAGAAGCCCATTCTTTCCTGGGTGAGCCTTCAGATGACAACGCATTTCAGGTGACTACTTGACTGTGTCTGCTGTCATCACTTCTCATCCCTTCTATTCCAGGGAAGGTAGGTGCCCTTCCTTCTCTCCACGGCCTTCTCTTCCACCCCGGCACAGCCCAGCTGCATCACTGCACCCATTTCCAGGGCTTCCTGCCCCCAGAACGCCCAGTGCCTCTGCACAAACGCATCTCTATTCCCATCAATCTGGACAAGCCTGAGAGTTTTCACAGAAACATTCAGGGGGAAAGTTAAAATCACCACCAGGCAGGCGACCCCCTTCCACTCTCGCCCTGTTGTTTCCCCCAATTCACTCCCCTATCCCCTCACCTCCTCTTTACTAGATGAGCACATTTCTGCTCAGTGAGTTGTCTTTGGCACACAGCTTTTGAAATTTCAGGAAGCTTCCCCCCCCGCCCAAGAGGGCAAAGAGGAAAAAGTGTGAATAATGTGGAGTTGTGTGAGTTCAAATTCCTTTAGTTTGAAAATCCAAAGAATTCCCATTGTCTGGATGAGAATTTCCAGCTGGGCTTCTCTGAGTCCTAAGGGCTGCGAGGGACTGGGCAGAGGAGCTCTCACGCTGGCCACCTGCGCCCCATCCCCATTTCAACTGAGCGGCTCTGGTTTTACAGTTGAGATTTCAGTTGTGCAGAGAGTTCCTTTGCTGTTACTAAACACTTGATAGTGTCCAACTGGCTCCAGCCTGTGCCTGACAGTTGATAACACTGAATCCTGGGGCAGAACTGCTGGCCTAAGGTCCCAGAAAGATTGACAGGCCTCTTCAACCAGCTCATCCCAGCCTCCAGTGTCCCTGGCCCCAGCGACTTCCAGGCTCACCGAGGAAGCAATGTTTAGCACAACAGAGGTCCCCGGTCGTCCCTGGTGCTCCTTCCCTGGTAGGGAGATGTCCTCCCTACCTCCCAAGGTCTCTCCGTGTCTTCTTCAGACAGTGAGCAGACGTGCCAGGCGGGGTACAGACAATGGCAGAGAGTGAGAAAAACGTCCTAAATGGTGGCTCTCCTGAGAAGGGAACACAAAAATCTATGAAACGGAAAGCAGTTCCTGGGCCTTCCAGCTGTGGTCCCCGAGGCAGGTGCTGATGACACGGTCGGTCACACTGCTGAACGGGGTAATGGTGGCATGGACAGTTGCTGCCAGGTGCTCCTTGACCTTCTTGTTCTACTGGGACCAGCGGGGGTTCCGGTGGTCACAGGGCACCACCTTCTTGCACACCTACTAGACAGGAGGAGAACTTTGCGGGGGCATGGCCCACCCCAGTTCAGAATCCACAGTATCCTGCAGTCCCCAGGCAGGTGACGGTGGTCTGAGCTGGAGCCCAGGAAGCTCAGCATGTGGCCGGAGGCTGGCAGGAGTCCCTGGGTTGGGTTCTCTACCCACTGAGGGTATTTAAATACATGATGTCCCAGGCCTACCACTGCTGACGAAGGGTCTGTACCACTGCAGCCAGGTTATTCTCACCAGCCACACCCCCAGAAGCTGTGCCGGGCATGCACATCTCAAGGTGGCATCTTAACCCATCCTAATGAGTCCTCAGGTCCATTTCCCCATTCAGATTCACACTCCCTTTGGAAGCTACAACTAGGGGCTCCACTTGGGCCTCTGCTACAGTGTCTAGTCCACATCAGGTGCTAAATAAGTGCTGAAGCTGGTGAAGCCTCCTGGGAGGGTGGGTGGAAGAGACCCATGGACCTGCCTGCACCTCAGTGAGCACCCTCCATCCCCAAATGGCCCAGGGCCTGGCCTTGCTTCCCATACGTCCCAACTCATTTGATCTTCACAGTCACTCCGTGCACCTGGTGCTGTCGGTGCCCCATCTGTACTGTTGACGTGTGGAGAGGAACGTCACAGGCATTATAAAACTAGGTCAGTTCACGTGGTTAGTAAGATGCGTAACTGATACCAGACCCAGATCACTGCACTCTGGTCACGAATGGCTGGTCTGGGACATCAGGCACAAGAAGGAAGCCTGTCTAGGCCCCACTCTGCAGAGCCGAGCCACTCACCGTGTCCATCAGCATCACCTGCTCTGCCAACAGCTTGGGAGAGAATGCCATGATGTCACGCATGTCCACACTGGGCTGGTTCATCGTATCACAGGACAGGGGTAGAAGGGCTCTGGAGATCGCTCAAGTTCCAGCTCCATCACTGGAGGTGACCACTTCCCTGCCCCTGGTGTGGGCTCGGAAGATGGTCATGGATCCAGTCCTACAGGTGACTCTGGGTGCAGAGCAGGCAAGGCTGGCTCTAGAGCCTGTGTGGGAAGTGCCCGTTCTTCCGGGCATGAAGCAGGTGCAGGAAAAAAAATAAAAATAAAAAAAAGCTTCACCAGTATCACCATTTAATGAGGTCAATGGCTCATTTAACGTAACAGGCATTATGACCTTGGACAGTTCCTATTTAACAAGACTACTGAAAACGTTTCATCCAATATACACACAGCAAAAGACAATTAGCTCAATTTAAAAAATGGTCAGAGGAAGAGTCAGCCAGTTCGCTCTGTTGGTTAGAGTGTGGTGTTCTCATACCAAGATCAAGGCTTAGGATCCCCACACAGGCCAGCCGCCGTAACAAACCAACCACAAACCTGCTCAGATAATTCAAATAAGCATTTCTCTAAGTGAGATATAGGAAAGCCCAATAAGCACCGAAAGAGATATTCATCGTCACCCATAAGGGAATATCTATCAATACCGCAGTGACATAATGTGTCGTAGCCGTTAGAAGGGCTGTAAATCAAAAAGACAGTCAAGACAAAGTGTTCACAAGGCTATGGAGATATCACAACCCTCATATATTGACAGAGAGACTGGAAAATGCTACAGACTGCCAGGAAATCAGGTCGGTAGTTTTTCAAAATGTGAAATGTAAACTTACTACGTGGCCCAGCAATCCTACCGCTGGGTACATACGAACGAAAACTGAAAATCTGTCCACACAAAAGTTTGTACATGAAACCTCAGATCAGCCCCACTTACACTAGTCAAACAGTCAAAACCACACAGAACGCCAAGGAAGAATACTGAAAGCTGCATGAGAGGAAAACACACACACACACACACACAGACTCTCTCACACAAACTGACATGCACACACAGACACACACATACAGACACACACATACAGACACACACATACAGACACACACACACACACACACTCTCACTCACTCACTCACTCACTCAGTCAGTCACTCACAAGAAAGTCCTAATACAGATTTCAGTAAATTCTTCAACAGAAAACGCCCAGTCCAGGAGACAAAGAGATCTTCTAGTCAAATAAAAAATTCAACAACAACAACAACAACAAGACAAGAGCACTGTACCGGACAAGAGCATCCTTCAAACAGGGAGAGAGACAATCCTCTCCCAGACAGACGAAGGCCGAGAGGATCCCCCACAGCAGACCGCTCTCCCAAAGCGCTGCACAGGGCTCTTCCAACTCAAAGATGACGCTGACGTGCCCCAGCACCACGTCCGCAGGGACGAAAGTCAGCAGTCATGGAAGTAGAAATACAAAGAACACACTCAACCTACAAGGATGACGACAAAACCGCTCCCCGCCCTCCCCCAGTGTCCTCGTCCCCGCCGCCCTCGCACTCGCAGCGGCGGCGATGGCTCACCAGGCCCGGGACCCCAAGACACGGCCCGTGACCAGGAGGCCACAGCCCAGCTGCACCTGCTACTCCGGTCTGGCCCCCGCACCGCCCCCGACCGGCTGCTCCCGCAGCAGCCCTGGGACAAGGCGATCCTGCGTGCTGGGGACGGACGGACGGAAGGACGGACGGACGGCGGGGCAGCGCTGGGCTCCACCGGAGGGGAGGAGGGCGTCCCAGCCTCCTGTCTCTGCCAGCGCCGGGCACCCCGCCCGCCGTCTGCATCCCTCCCCGCTGGCCTCCGCCGCCCCTCCTGAACTCAGGACCCGGGGAACCCTCCTAATGCACCCCGTGCCGCCTCCGTCTCAGCCCGACCACGCTACTCCCCTGCCTCGCTCGGGAGCTACAGCCCCCTCACCCGGGTCCTACCGGCTCCACCACGCCGCTCCCCTCGCAGGTGTCTCCCTGGTGTGGCAGTTCCTCCAGGAGGGTGGAGGTTTGGCCGCTAAGTTTCTGTTCCCTGCCAAGTGCTGCGGGAAGGGCTTTCTTCCCTCGTGTCCCGCAACTTTCCCGCGTTCTGTCTCTGACCTTCTGTCCACCCGTTATTTCAGCTGTCGTCAACGGTCAGAGGTACCTTTTGAAAGCTGACTTGAGTGCTGTCTCTAAAGGATACAACCTGAGGTCTGCTGTCTTCAAACCAAAAGAGATTCCTCACCTGAACCCAACTCTGCTGGGACTTTGATCTCCACCTTCCATGCTCCAGATCTCTGAGGAATAAATTGATGTTGGATATAAGCTACCCACACTATGGTACTTTGTTACAGCAGCCTGAACTGACTCAGACAGAAGTGACATCCCATCACTTGTGCTGTGTTCTCCTGGTCAGAAGGAAGTGGCTGACCACTTAGTGCTGGGAGCCATTCATTGTGCAGGCTGCCACCACATAGGCCGAGGTAAAGCCCATGGGACTGATTCTAAATATCATAGGAAGGCAGTGAAAAGTTTACTATTAGGAGATGACAATACCTGAAATTAATTTCAGTGTGTTATCACTGCAGGGGGGGAAAAAAAACCCCAAAAAACCTGGTCACAACAAAGGACTTTCCCAAGATTATACTGCTGGAACTCAGGCCTCTTTGAATTGTATCTCCTGCTATATTTCACTCTTTTTTGTAATTCAAATATCTCCACGTATGTGCAGTATGTACATTTGACACTGTATTCATTCCCTTTTGTGTTGCTCTAACAGAATACCTGGATCTCGGTAATTTATAAAGAAAATGAAATTTATTTGCTTACAGTTTCTGAGGCTGGGAAGTCCAAAGTCCATCTGGAGGTGGTGACAGCAACCCAGGGGTCTCGCATTGCAAGATGGTGGAAGCAGAGAGAGGAGAGAGCAAGACAGATTTTTCTCTTCTTTTAAAGCTCTCAGAACCACACCCCTGACCACCATCTTTAATCCATTCAGCACAGTCCCACAATCCGATCCCCTCCAAGGCTCTGCCTTCCAATTACCATAACAGGATTTCCCACCCTCTTAACAATCACAGTGGGGGCTAAGTTTCTAATACATAAAATGCGGGGGATTCAAGCTTCAATGACTTTTGGGGGGACATAATTCAATCCACTACAGACACCAACCCATGAGTTTCCATAAGATTTATCTCATAGACACCTCATGAATTTCGTAGGAAATAAAGGCTTGCACAATCCCCACTGGGCATGTTGGGAAACTGGGCAGGTCTTGAAAGACACGATATCCTGTCTTGGATCACAGAAATGGTGAGAAAAAGCAGATTCTGACCAACCCCTGCCTTGAAACCTGGGGCCCTTGCTGCACACCCAAGGGGCTGAGGGAGTGCTGTGTTTGCACACTTGTGTGCAGTTAAGGAGTTGACATGGGGGAAGAGGGTGAGCAGTCGTCAGCCCAGAGAGACCACTGGGTAGATCATACTGAAGGAAGGACCCCATGTCATGGAATCTTATAAGAAGTGACCTCACTTCCTTAGTGATGGACCGCAAGAGAACTTAGAACTCTGGTAACCGTGCAGCTCACTTGGCAAGCAACTGCCAAGAGAGAAAGATGGATTCAGGTCGCATCCCGAGTTTTCGACGATCTCACTTCAGGAATTCCTGGAGAGAGAGCCTGTGGAGACGATGGAGACGTTGGTTCCGTCCTCTCCTCCGATGCCTGTGGCCGTTTGGCAGGGGGCACCCCCAGGTAACACAGGGTAGCCCAATCCAGGACAGTCCACACCTGTGATCCCATCTGGGCAGTTTTCCACCAAATTCCAATCACCGTGTGTGTGTGTGTGTGTGTGTGTGTGTGTGTGTGTGTGTGTGCCTGTGTGTGTGCCTGTGTGTGTGTGTGTGTGTGTGTAAGAGAGAGTGAGAGTGAGAGTGAGAGAGAGTGAGAGTGAGAGAGAGTGAGAGAGAGTGAGAATGAGAGAGAGAGAGAGAGAGAGAGAGAATAAAGAGGAGGAGAAGGGCCCCTCCTGAACAGGAGATGGTCGCGTTAGGGGATGAAACCCTGGAAGGTCTGTCCACGTCTCACGTTGTGGCTGGAAGGATGGGAAAGTAACTGTTAGGGACCAAGTCTGTATCCTCAGAAGTAAATTCTTCACCTCCAGCTGTTATCTGGTTTCCTCCCTGGCTAGAGGTCTATGCAGATGCTTCTCTGTGCCCGATCAGGGGGGCAGAATTTCTAGTCGGGGTATCTCCCACGGACACAGGCAGGAGGCTGCTGACTCTTACTGGCCCAAATGCCGGCCACTCTCATTACAGAGCTCCACGCAGGAGGTCACCGAGGAGGTGTCCGATGGGTCCGAATACCCCATCTCCCTGGACAAGGGGCAGGCGCACCATGTCACCCACCAAGGCCAGCGCTGGTCTAAGGTGAGAGCAGGCACAGAGAGGTCTCCACAGAAAGGAACGCAAAATGACCAGAGTGGGCCCAGGACCCTGACCCAAATATGGGGACTCCCCTGGAAACTATACTCAAGCGTTCCCACTGGAGTGACCCACAGTCCCACTCCCACAGGAATCTGGCCTCTAGTACTACCCACTGGCAACTCGCTTAAGGTGCAAAGTCCCTGTTCTCTCACTTGCAGGACTATAAGAGTAGGCACTTCTGTGTGGTTTCACTCTACACTAGGCCGTGAGTATCTCTGCTCGTTGCCACTCTTCTTACTGTTTTAGCTCCCCACCCCAGGTGTCCTGTGCAGCAGTCAGCCCCACTGCCTCCCAGGTCTCCTCCAAGACTTACAAACCATCCCCCTTATGGGGCAGGGTGTGTTCACACACACACAAAAGAGAAGTCACACAAAAAAGGGGGTCCGGCTGTTCTACACGTTTGTCTGCAATGGGTCATCTCGCAGAGCACATCGCTGGAGCCCCACCAGGCCGGGAGCTGTGCCCTCCCATGTCTTCATGTTTTCCTGTAACAGAGGCCATTTTCCCTGGCAGTTCAGTCTCTCGGTGCCGGTGGAACGTGACACGGTTCAGTTGTAATTTCCACTTCAGCCGCGCTGCAGGGAACATCTTATGTGTGCCCGACAGACTGTGTGAGCTGGCTAGGGATGCCGTAACACAGCGCCACACACTAGAGGCCTCTGACAACAAAAATATATGTTCCCACAGTTCTGGAGGCTAGAAATTTGATGTCAAGCTGTTGGCTGGGGTGGTTTCCCCCTGAGGTCTCTCTCCTGGGCTTGGAGACGGCCACGTTCTATACCTCTGTTCACATGCTCTTCTCTACTGCTTCTCTGTGTCCTTACCACGTCTTCCTGTGACGGCCCGTGTCATGTCAAATCAAAGCGAACACTAACGAATTTACTCAAACTTAATTGCCTTTCCAAAGACCTGTGTCCTACCGCAGTCATCACCTTATGCACTGGGTATTACAACATCAATCGTGAATTTTAAGAAGGGAATACAGTTCAGCCCAGAACATATACTAATCCCCTCCTAAAACAGCCTCCGGGGAAAGGGATTCCTGGGTGAAAAGCTGTGCACGTGTCAAATGTTGATAGCTAAAGCCAGATGACTTTCCAAAGTGATGTAGCAGGTGCATGGTCAGCAGCAGTCTCAGAACGGAGCTGCTTCCCTGCCTCAGCCTTTCCTGGGTGTTAACATTCTTTTCGATATTTTACCCGTCTGGAGACCTTGTGGCAAATAAGATGACCATTTGTTTTCCTTCATTTTCAACCTCGCAACGGATACGTCTCAGTCACAGTCAGCCACTTACCGCACACTTGGTCTTTCTTTTTCCTCAATCGTCTGCTCAGATCTTGGCACTGCAATGGGCTTCCTCCTGCCCCAGAAGCTGCCAGCGCTCCCACTGTGTGGCATCTGGGATCAGCGTGGCTCTCTCTGATCTAAATGAAAGGAGCACAATTGTGTTGTTTAAGTTGTGAGGGTTCTCTTCAGGTGTCTTTCTCTGCACACAGTCTCCAAAATGGGGAGGAAATGAGGTTCCCACCGCCCCCTTCCTTCCCATGCCAGCAGCAGACCAAGCCCCTGGGAGCTCAGTGGGAACCTGCAGCCACAGCTGAGGACAGTTCTCAGCGCCGACCTGTGTGCTGTCGAGCAGCCACTGACATCCAAATGCCTGTGTTTCCTGTGGCTACAGTGGGAGTCATTTTTGAGAACTCACCGGGACAGTGATCTCTAATACAGGCTACTAATACAGGCACTTAGTTGCTCCACAGCTAACAAACCACACTGAAGATACTGCCAAGGTACTACTTTCTTAGTTCTTTTCTGTCCAGCGCCCCCACGTCAACTTTTGCTTTGAGAGCCTATAATCTTTTTCACGACGGTCACTCATGTCTCCCACATGAGCAGATCCCTAAAGGGTTGGGGCTTCCTGGTCTGAGCTCCAGGCCCCAGTTCTCTGGCGATTCACGGTGATGACACTGAAAGCGTGTCCCTCCTTGTTCCTTCCAGGGTAAAAAGGGTCGTACCCTGGACCTGCAAGAGATCCGCATGATGCGGACCCTCCAGCCAGGCACAAGGGCGAAGCTGCTGGAGTCCCTGCTGCCAGCTCTCCAGGGCAGAACGGTCCCCCACTTCTCCACCTTCCTTTGCTCCTACTGGGACTTCGCCACCATCCCACAGTTCCTGGACCAGCTCTTCAGTAGGTGAGTGCCCGCCCCCTCCAAGGCACCGTGGTGACTCTGCCACCTAGAAGCTGTGTCTCGGGAATGCCACTGCAGCACTCTGAGCCTGTTTGCTCCTCTGAGGAGTGGGGTGGTAAGAGGATGAACCCCATCGAGTCTTTATAGGGGCCAAATTTCATAAGACATGGCAAGGAGATGCCTAGTGCCTGGCTCAGCTGGATGCACTGTGCTTGTTCATATTTATTATTTTTCTTTCCTGTTTGGCTGAAAAAGCTCTCTGCCTCATGCCCCCCAACCCCTCCCCCACCCCATGGCCGGTGTCTCTCTGAGTTTGCAAAAGCCCAGAGAAGGCATATCTGATTTAGCACTTTTATTTGAGATTTCTTCTAACTTGTCTTTGTCCCTGATATAGAACGAACAGGCTCCATGGGCACCAGAGGAAGGGACCCCAGGTCCACTCAGATATCTGGGAATGCTCTGCTTGGGGCTTACTTATTCAACACATTTAGAAGCCCTTCCTTTGTAAAGTCACTTTTCTAGACGCTTGGCATAATTCAGTGACCAAAGCAGACCACAGACACTGGGTCTCAATTCTAGTCATGGAGTGAGATACTCACGGTAGACACCGTGAGCACGTCACGTCCACAGCATGTCAGTGGTGACGCCCTCGTGGCCTCCTCAAGGTGGAGGTGCATTCTCCCGCGTCCTACCCACAATGACAGGCCCAGCACCCAACTAGAAAGTATGTGGACTTTTGATCCAGAGAGAGAGCTCACTGTACCCCAGAGTGCGGGGGCACATACGGACCGTGGCTGGGGAGGGACTGACAAAGCTGTGAATCTGAGACAACTTGTAATTCCCACGAGGGCGCTGAGGTCTGGGGGCTTTCCCTGCAAGTGAAAAGGAGTCCAACGGAGCTGTGGATGGGGTCACAGTCTCCCTGCAAAACAGGGGGAGTCTGGGGCTCACCGCCAGCTCTCGAGAGACACGTCCCCAGGACAGTGGCATCCTAGCTCTGCCCGTCCTCCATCCCACCTCTGTCCCTCCTGACCCAGACAACAGCGGCTCAGGCCTGAAGTTATGAGCAACCTGCCCACAGACCTGCCTGGGGCCTTGGTCCTTAGTTCACAGGTGCACATAGGTGGGTGTCCCGTCCCTTCGGAAAACCCATGTGAGTGTAAGGGTGAGGCTCACGAGGGTCTGTACTTGTCCTGTCTAATGGCCAGGTCTGCCACTGTCAGGACCGCCACACAGGGCTTGGGTGGGGGGGGGGCTGTGTCCTCTAGACAGGCAGTGGCAGGCCCAGGGGCCCAGAACCACGCAAGCGTGCCCTGGGAGCACAGCGTGGAAGCAAAGGCCAGCCTCTGACTTTGCTGCCCACTCTCACACTTCCAGCACCATCTGTCACACTGTGGTCACTATGCCGGAGCGTTTCTGCACAGATTTCCATCAGCCCCTGCACTTTCCATCGTTGAAAGTGAAGATCGACCACGTGCAGGTCAGCTTGCCTGGATTGGACACGGGTGCCAGTGTGTACGTTCTGCTGACCAACCTGAGGCACCCAGAGCTCTTTGAGGCAGAAACAGATGGTGAGGGGACCGCAGTCTGGAAGAATTACCAGGGGTGGTGCTTTGGGGCTAGAACTCCCTTTAATGCAGTCAGATCCTTTCCGTGTTTGGAAAGGCCAGTGGGAAATGACTGATGCTGGTGAACCTTTTCTATTTTCCCCCCTGCTCCTGTTTCATGTCCAGAACCACAGGCACTTCCCAGGCAAGCTCTAGAGCCAGTGCCAGCACCTCCGGTAGAGCTGGGGCCCGCCCTGCACTCAGAGTCACCTGTGCAACTGGGTCCACCGCCAGCTTCCGTGCCAGCAGCAGTGCCAGGAGAAGAGCCACCACATGTGATACGGCTGAAGCTAGAGGACCCTTCAAAGCCCTCGTGCCCCTCTCCTGTGGCAACATTGAACCGGCCCCGTGGAGACCTGTGGGACATCAGGGCATTCCCTCCTAAGCTGCTGGCAGAGCAGCTGACTCTGATGGACGCGGTGAGCAGCTCGCCTCTGCGGGGGGCGAGGAGGGCGGTTGCCTAGACAGGCTGTCCTTCTTGCACCTGGTGTCCCAGACAAGCCATTACTCACCAGAGTCCAGTGATCTGGGTCCAATACCAGCTCCACATCTTACCAATGATGTGACCTGGATGAGTTTCTTCATTCCCAAGCCTTCCCTGTCCACATGTCGACAGTCAAGTTGAGACATCAACAGTACCAGTTGCAGAGCGACCCAAGCTAACATGAAAAGGGACAGAGAGAAAGCAGCACGGGGGCCTGGCTTCTCTGGTTGACGGAGGGTGCTCACTGAGGGGCAGCTGGGTTCAGGAGTTACCCACCCATCCTCCCGTGTGACCTCACCAACCTCAGCACTTCTTAGGACCTGATATGGACTCGACTCCCTAGCAGACACCCTAAGAGAACCCGTAGTCATAGCTGCCACAGGCAGTGCGCATCTGAGGAAGGAAATAGAACAAAGGGCTCATCAGGATGCACACTGGATGCGGCCTCAAGATGAGCACACCCGAGCCATTTTCTAGTGCTCGGAGCTAGTGAGAACGGCCTGCCTGACCATGCCACTCGTTCCTTGCCTGCCAGTATTAGCTCTTGGGTGCCTTTAGTGGGCGCATAGCCAGATCCAAACTCTTTCACAAGAGTAGCCTGTGTGTGACACACTCTTCCTCTCCAGGAGCTGTTTAGGGAGGTGGTGCCCTATGACTGCCTGGGCTCCATCTGGTCCCAACGCCACAAGAAGGGGAAGGAGCACCTGGCACCCACCGTTCGTGCCACCGTCGCCCAATTTAACAGTGTGGCCAGTTGCGTCATCACCACCTGCCTTGGGGATGACAGCAGGAAGGCCCAGGACAGAGCCAGGGTGCTGGAGCACTGGATCAAGGTGGCCAGGGTAAGCCGTGGGAGGACCCAGGGGATCCCCTCTCTGCAGACTTGGGAACTGCCTTTTATTAACAACCACCATCAGGGCAGTCGCCTGTGGTCAAGTCCCTGCACAATCCCTGGGCCTTTCCTCTCAGGGCACACTGGCCTTGACCCCCATGTCCCAGTGCTGGAGGCTCACTTCCTATCTGGGCTCTTGGGTTGAGCTAACATCCTCCCTCTGTGAGTTCTGCTCGTTGGGTTCCAGCTGTGCCCTCCCGTGGCTGCCCGGCTCTCTGCCTCATCCAAGAGGGGAGATGTCAGCCGAGGGGCTGAAGCTGGAGCAGGCGGGCTCCAACTCCCCACCTCCTGGTTCATTCTCTTTCCTCCCCAGGAGTGCTTGGTCCTCAGGAACTTCTCCTCAGTCCACGCCATCCTCTCCGCTCTGCAGAGCACACCGATCCATCGAATGAGAAGGACATGGAGAGAAGTTTCCAGGTGGGTGGGCCTCTTTCTGTAGGAGCACAGGGGTGGACCGGGGACGCCCCCACAGGTTTGGGCATTGCCCCCTTAATGACCGTGGCAGGGACCGGGAGGTCAGAGGCACTGAGGCAAGAATGGGCTCATGACTAGGGTCTCCCTGGGAGACTCCCCGGGAACTTAGCCCAGGATTTCTTACCCCAAGCTAAAGTTTCATTTTGCTTTGTTTTCTACTTTCATTAAGTGTCAGGCACGGGTTTTTACCAAACTGGCAGTTTCAAGTGTTTGCTAGACACAATAAGACCTTGTCCTACTCACGTCTAAACTGTAAAACAGAGCTTCTCAGTTGAAATGGGGACGGGGCCCAGGTGACCAACACGAGAGCCCCTCTCCCAGGGCCCCGGAGCCCACAGGACTCAGAGGAAGCCAGCTGACAACTCTCCTCAAGGCAGTTTGGGTTGTTTGCAGTCTCAAAAAAACAAACAGACAAACAGATAAACAAACAAACTTGAACTTACGGGTCGCCCCATTATTCCCAAATTAATCTTTCTTTCTTTCCCCTTCACAGAAAAGGCTCCCGTAGTTTTGAAAACTTATGTAGAAAAGAGAAGGTACTGAGCAAAAAGGTAAAGTAGAGGCTGAGAGATGGGGGCAGGTGTTTGGGGACATAGGCAGAGGTGAGTTGTTTGGTTTTGTTGTGGTGCGTTTTGCTTTCTCACTGAAAGTTGACAGGAAAACTTCAGTCCCGTCTTGCGCGGACTAGCAGGAGAAGGATGTGTCTGCCGTGGCCAGGTGGAGAATGTGGCAGGAGCCCTGGTGACGGGACGCGGTGACGGCAGCCGGGCTGTGCAGGAGGGCAGAGGAGCTGCAGAAGCAGCCGGTGTCCGCCTCGCACGCTGCTCCATCCTGTCGGCACGTGGCTTCCTCCAGGCCGCTGGTGGATGCGGTAGGCAGGGCTTCCTTCGGCAAACTAGCCCAGCAGTTTCTAGGAAGCCAGGCCTCGGCCGCGAAGCCCTGGGCAAGGCACGCCCCCGCCTCCGGCTTCTGTTTTCTCACCCGGAGACCGTAGGGATGACGACGAGCCTGTTGTGCGGGCCTCACAGAGTGGCGAGGAGGTTAACGAGGCTCATGGAGCGTGCCTGTGTCTGCCTCTTCCTCCAGGGGTGCCGGGGACAACGTCGACGACAGTAATATGAGTTCTCAGGGGATCCTCTCCCGATGAGGAAACAGGGAAGGGTGGCCGGGGTGCACGCCCAAGACCGCACACTGGAGAGTGTCACAGCTGGCATCAACTCTAGAACCAGAGCCGCCAGAGGAGGTGGTGGCACTCCACCAGCTCATGAGTCAGATATCCAGAGCTGAAGGTCAGGCGCAGGGGTGGAACTGGGTGAGGCGAAGACAGTCTCATTCACTATCTTACTGTTTTCTGTTGCTTACAACAGAACACCTAAAACTGGGTCATTTTTAAAGAAACCGAGCATTTTTTTCTTACAGTTTCGGAGGCTGGAAAGTCCAAGCAGAGGGGGTACACATCTAGTGAGGGTCTTACTCCAGCGGGGCGGGGGGGGACTCTCTGCAGAGTCAGGGGGTGGCACAGCGTATCAGATGGCAAGAGGGCAAGAGCGTATGTCCACGCACTCTTTAGGAAGCCGCCAGTCCGGTTCCACGATAGCCCACGAACGAATTCGTTCATTCATGAGGGCAGAGTAGTCCTAATCCAGTCACCTCTTACAGGGCCCCACCTTTCAAACAGTGTTGTAGAATCTTCCACCCTCTTAATACAGTTACAGTGGGTATCATGTTTCCACATGAACTTAGGAGGGGACATTCATTTGGACATAGCACTAACCTTGTCCCTGACCCTGTCAGGTGGGGACTGTCAAACTGGCCACCTTGGAGATGAACCATCAGAGAGCCCAGATGAGGCAGCGGCAGCAGAAAAAGGCGAGTGTGTCTGTGACTGGGAGGGGCTCTAGGGAGTAGATGACAGGGGCCCCTCCCTTCCAGCTGGAGGCCTCCACATCCAAAGAGGAGACAGCTTCCACCCTAAGGGGCCTGCCTTCCTGTGGCCAGGGCATCTGAGATGCCTTTGTTAGGGACACCAGGTCCAGGACCTGGAAGAGCTGGCCTAGAGGGGATTACAGAGCGAGGTGTGGCAGGAACCACGTAACCACTGTGACATGAAATGTTCACCACAGAGGTAGCTAGGGGGTACACGGTGTCTTTGGACGCCAGCCGGGGAGAGAGCAGTGTGGCCACAGAGGGGAGGCGCCCGAGGTTGCTCTGTGGCTCCAAGTGGAAAACCTGGCTGGGGGCGGGGGGGGGGGTCCAGAAAGACGAGGTTGATAAGATTTTTATAGAATAAGCCAAGTGTGGACACCCAGGAGCTGGTGCTCATCACCACTACCACCCCAATGTCACAGGGCATCGTCCCCTTCCTGGGAACCTATCTCAGCGACCTGGTGATGCTAGACGCTGCGATGGACGACTATGTGGATGTGAGTGAGCCTGGGGACGGGCAGCTCGGGGGCCAGGACCCTGAGGCTGGGGAGGGGAGAGCCCTTAGAACTCAGCACTCGGCAAACCTCCACTCACGAGACCTCACGGCTGCCCGTGTGCTGGGGGGGTCACGCCCTTCTCACCCGTGAGCGATGGAGCCTCCGCATAAGCCCCCACCCAGTCCCTGTTCTCCAAGTGGACAAGTCGCAGAGCTCAGCTGGACTCAGCCTCTCCCTTCGCTGCTTGCCATGGGAAGAGAGTGAGATCGGGCCCCTCTGATGGCAGGCAGCTTGGGAGTGGCCAGCAGCCCCTTTTGATCAGAGGCTTCAGCATCCTCACTTGTCATCAGGGAGGGCTGAGACAGAAGGTCCTCGATCCTCAGCTCCCATGTCATCCTTCTCCAGAGCTCAGAGCCTGACCTAGGTGCAAGCCCTGTTTTGTGCAAACCCCCTGACCCCGGTGGCCCTGGCCTTAGTGCAACACGGGAACGGGTGAGGACGGGGCTAGAAATGGGCTAGGGGGCCTTTCTGAGAGACTCGGACCATCACTCTTTCAGGGAAAGGTATTCAACACCCAGAAAAGGCGGAAGGTGAGTAGCTGCGGCCCTCGCTCGAGGGAGCGTGGGGATGTGGAAGTCAGAGACGGCCCCTCTCACCCGGGCAGGACACTTCCTGCCTGCATCCCCTGCAACTCTGATTCATTAGGAAGATTTGAGAGACGGAGGGGGGCATCCCATCCCACTGGAGGGTGTGGGAAGGGGACAGGAATCAAGGACACATTTCTGGGGGACAGACTGTTGGAACCCGACTCTGAGATCAGGTTGGGGCATGGATGGGATGGAAGGAGAGGAGGGTATCACTTGAGAGACAAGTCTGCCAACCAGCTCCCTGCTCCATCCCTCCCCCACAAGGCCCCTTTAGCATCTCCCACCCAGGCCCTGTCAGCATCCTGTTTTTTTCTGTGGCCCCAGGAAGTTAAAGTCCTCAGAGAGATCCAGCTCCTCCAGGTGGCAGCCAACAATTACCACATCGAGAAGGAGGAAGAATTCGGACACTGGTTTACCTCCACTGAGTGGCTCAGTGACAACGAGAGGTGAGGGCCTTGCAGGAATTTGACGATAGTCAGGGCATAGGGGACTCTTTCTGGTGGCAGCTGCAGAGAGCCTGGGGCCATGGCTGTCTGGTCAGCCGCAGACCCTGTTGCACGGTGACCCCTGGGGCACCAGGACTCCAGCTAGGGGGCACGCACTGGGAGGGAGAGCTGAGATGGGGCTCCCGCTAGGTAGACTCGCAGCTGCCTCTCTGTCCTGCAGCTACAAGCTCTCCTGCCAGCTGGAGCCCCCATCCCACTAGGCCGGCGACACCCTCGAGGCAAAGAAGAGCAGGCCCAAGGAAGCCAGGCAGCGGCAACTGCCTTCCCAGCTCCACCTCCGACCGGCCCTGATTCTAATAAATTCAATCCCTTTTTCAGTTTTACCTATTGGAGTGGGTTGAATTATGTCCCCCCAAAACTCACTTAAGCTTGAAATGTGTCCCCCAAGTTTTGTGGATTAGAAACTTAGTCCCCCGTGGGACTGTGAAGAGGGTGGGAAATCCGATTACGGTAATATGAAAGGTGGAGCCTTGAAGAGGTGAGAGGATTGTAGGACCCTGCAGTAGTGAATGGATTGAAAATGGTGGTCGGGGGCGTGGTTCTGGGGGCATTAAGAAGAAGAGGAGAGTCTGCCCCCCTCTCTCTCTCTCTCTCTGCTCTCTCTGCTCCCACCATCATGCAAGGTGAGACCCCGAGTCACTGTCGCCACCACCAAATGGCATTTAGACTTCCCAGCCTCGGAAACTGAGAGAAATAAATGCCATTTTTCTTCATACATCACCCAGTTTCAGGTATTCTCCTATAGCAACACTAAACGGACGAACACACCTATCTTTACCTGGAATCACAGGAGTATTGTCTTTCTTGGTGTTTTCATTAAAATCAATATAGTCACGTTGCACGTTGTGCGTCTTTCAATATTTAATTTGACGATATCTGATCTTTGGAGATGGTGCCCTATGAACACAGACAGAATAACTGCTTGCGTTTCAACGTGACAGCGAGCTCCAGCAGCGCACACACGCCACCATCTGTCTTTCCTGCTGAACCGACGGAAGAGCTCTTTCTCGCTGAAAGCTACTGCAAAGCTTTCTGCACCGATAGCAGTTGCGTGGAGCTGCATTTTCTCTTCTCTGTAGATTCTCAGGGTCTAATCTCCTGAGGGAGAAGTGGCAGATCATTTGGTTGGTGCTCGGTTTTAAAATATTGTCTCACTCCACATCTTCCCACGTTTGCTTGGAGGGGTTAGAAAGTTTAGATTTTTCAGCATTCTGTGGACACACACGTGTTTCCTTCTTTGAAGTGTGTCCATACGCATGGTTCTCTGTCACCACCGTCTAGTTAAGTACACCAGTCCCTCAACAACACTGTTCAAATGTCAGTACCACAGGCCAGGAACCGTGAGCGAACACCTCAAGTGCTACCGTGCAAACTCAGGGCTCTCCCGTCGGCCCACAGTCCCTACACAAACAACAGATGGGCGTCATCATCAGTGTCCAGTCATGTCCCTCCTTTCCAAGTCTGTTTGGCAAGGGGTGGCTGTGCATCTGTTCCCTACTACACGCACAGACAGCAGCTTGTGTAGCTGTGTCGCCTCCCGGACTCCCAGGGATAAGCCATGTGGCAGTTAACAGAGACCGACACTCACTCACTCAGGAAAGGGAATTTGCCGACAAGGATGAAAGTGCAACAAAGAAACAAGAAGTGATGAGGCTGGAAAGGAAACTGGAATCAAATGTAAATAGAGGCGGGGAAAGTGGGCAACTGTGAGAATCTTGACACTTCTGCCATTGCAAAGACTCCCACTACTCAGCCACAGTGAAGGTGACCTTACACACACAAATAAGAGAACTTGTCAAAGGAACAGATAGCCCAGAAATAGTGATGCCAGTAACACTGCACATTCAAGGAAATCCCAGACGTATTTCACAGCCCTGAAAGTTCAAACAGTAAAATACTGGAAGCTCGTATGGTCATTCTTAGAGTTCTGCGCTACCACGCCAAGCAAAGACTGCCCGCACGTGTGTATATTTGCAGATGGGGTGTAGCAGTGCTTCTCGGCTGGGGCAGTTTTGCCTCCCACAAGACACCTTGTAACACCTGTGGAGACATTTCTAGTTTTCACATGAAGGTTTCCACTGGCGTCTAGTAGGTAGCTACCATCATCTCCTACGTCGCACCGTCTCATGCCTGGCGAAGAATTACCCAGCCCAAAATATCAAGATTGCCAAGGCTGAGAAGTCCCGATCGAGGGAAATCTTCTTTTCTCCCACCTTTGGGGACCGTTATTTTTATGTCGGTTTTCTTTAATAGAACACCATTTCTCCAATAATGCGAGGGGAAGCTTTTTCTAAAATCACGAACCGGATTCCGTAGAAAGGTGGGCGTAGGAGGAAGAATCTTAAAATGGCCTCATGACGTCCGCAACCTTTGCTCTCTGTGTCACCCTCCTCTTTTAAGTGTGGGAAGAATCTGTGATTTTTCCAGTCCGGGTGAATAGAGGAAAGCTGACAGGCTGCTGCCACCATGAATCTGGTCTGTTGTACAAGAAACCACGGAGCAGCCTGGAGAGACACCCTCCAGCTGAACTGTGGAAAGTTTCACGAGGTGGGGAACTGCAGTGGCCCCTACGCTGAGGGCAGCCCACATTTGCCAGTCAGAAGCTGGGGCTCCCAGTCACACACCACCAGACACGAATGATGCCAACACCCTGAGTGAGGTCAGAAGCCCATTCTTTCCTGGGTGAGCCTTCAGATGACAACGCATTTCAGGTGACTACTTGACTGTGTCTGCTGTCATCACTTCTCATCCCTTCTATTCCAGGGAAGGTAGGTGCCCTTCCTTCTCTCCACGGCCTTCTCTTCCACCCCGGCACAGCCCAGCTGCATCACTGCACCCATTTCCAGGGCTTCCTGCCCCCAGAACGCCCAGTGCCTCTGCACAAACGCATCTCTATTCCCATCAATCTGGACAAGCCTGAGAGTTTTCACAGAAACATTCAGGGGGAAAGTGAAAATCACCACCAGGCAGGCGACCCCCTTCCACTCTCGCCCTGTTGTTTCCCCCAATTCACTCCCCTATCCCCTCACCTCCTCTTTACTAGATGAGCACATTTCTGCTCAGTGAGTTGTCTTTGGCACACAGCTTTTGAAATTTCAGGAAGCTTCCCCCCCCGCCCAAGAGGGCAAAGAGGAAAAAGTGTGAATAATGTGGAGTTGTGTGAGTTCAAATTCCTTTAGTTTGAAAATCCAAAGAATTCCCATTGTCTGGATGAGAATTTCCAGCTGGGCTTCTCTGAGTCCTAAGGGCTGCGAGGGACTGGGCAGAGGAGCTCTCACGCTGGCCACCTGCGCCCCATCCCCATTTCAACTGAGCGGCTCTGGTTTTACAGTTGAGATTTCAGTTGTGCAGAGAGTTCCTTTGCTGTTACTAAACACTTGATAGTGTCCAACTGGCTCCAGCCTGTGCCTGACAGTTGATAACACTGAATCCTGGGGCAGAACTGCTGGCCTAAGGTCCCAGAAAGATTGACAGGCCTCTTCAACCAGCTCATCCCAGCCTCCAGTGTCCCTGGCCCCAGCGACTTCCAGGCTCACCGAGGAAGCAATGTTTAGCACAACAGAGGTCCCCGGTCGTCCCTGGTGCTCCTTCCCTGGTAGGGAGATGTCCTCCCTACCTCCCAAGGTCTCTCCGTGTCTTCTTCAGACAGTGAGCAGACGTGCCAGGCGGGGTACAGACAATGGCAGAGAGTGAGAAAAACGTCCTAAATGGTGGCTCTCCTGAGAAGGGAACACAAAAATCTATGAAACGGAAAGCAGTTCCTGGGCCTTCCAGCTGTGGTCCCCGAGGCAGGTGCTGATGACACGGTCGGTCACACTGCTGAACGGGGTAATGGTGGCATGGACAGTTGCTGCCAGGTGCTCCTTGACCTTCTTGTTCTACTGGGACCAGCGGGGGTTCCGGTGGTCACAGGGCACCACCTTCTTGCACACCTACTAGACAGGAGGAGAACTTTGCGGGGGCATGGCCCACCCCAGTTCAGAATCCACAGTATCCTGCAGTCCCCAGGCAGGTGACGGTGGTCTGAGCTGGAGCCCAGGAAGCTCAGCATGTGGCCGGAGGCTGGCAGGAGTCCCTGGGTTGGGTTCTCTACCCACTGAGGGTATTTAAATACATGATGTCCCAGGCCTACCACTGCTGACGAAGGGTCTGTACCACTGCAGCCAGGTTATTCTCACCAGCCCCACACACAGAAGCTGTGCCGGGCATGCACATCTCAAGGTGGCATCTTAACCCATCCTAATGAGTCCTCAGGTCCATTTCCCCATTCAGATTCACACTCCCTTTGGAAGCTACAACTAGGGGCTCCACTTGGGCCTCTGCTACAGTGTCTAGTCCACATCAGGTGCTAAATAAGTGCTGAAGCTGGTGAAGCCTCCTGGGAGGGTGGGTGGAACGGACCCATGGACCTGCCTGCACCTCAGTGAGCATCCTCCATCCCCAAATGGACCAGGGCCTGGCCTTGCTTCCCATACGTCCCAACTCATTTGATCTTCACAGTCACTCCGTGCACCTGGTGCTGTCGGTGCCCCATCTGTACTGTTGACGTGTGGAGAGGAACGTCACAGGCATTATAAAACTAGGTCAGTTCACGTGGTTAGTAAGATGCGTAACTGATACCAGACCCAGATCACTGCACTCTGGTCACGAATGGCTGGTCTGGGACATCAGGCACAAGAAGGAAGCCTGTCTAGGCCCCACTCTGCAGAGCCGAGCCACTCACCGTGTCCATCAGCATCACCTGCTCTGCCAACAGCTTGGGAGAGAATGCCATGATGTCACGCATGTCCACACTGGGCTGGTTCATCGTATCACAGGACAGGGGTAGAAGGGCTCTGGAGATCGCTCAAGTTCCAGCTCCATCACTGGAGGTGACCACTTCCCTGCCCCTGGTGTGGGCTCGGAAGATGGTCATGGATCCAGTCCTACAGGTGACTCTGGGTGCAGAGCAGGCAAGGCTGGCTCTAGAGCCTGTGTGGGAAGTGCCCGTTCTTCCGGGCATGAAGCAGGTGCAGGAAAAAAAATAAAAATAAAAAAAAGCTTCACCAGTATCACCATTTAATGAGGTCAATGGCTCATTTAACGTAACAGGCATTATGACCTTGGACAGTTCCTATTTAACAAGACTACTGAAAACGTTTCATCCAATATACACACAGCAAAAGACAATTAGCTCAATTTAAAAAATGGTCAGAGGAAGAGTCAGCCAGTTCGCTCTGTTGGTTAGAGTGTGGTGTTCTCATACCAAGATCAAGGCTTAGGATCCCCACACAGGCCAGCCGCCGTAACAAACCAACCACAAACCTGCTCAGATAATTCAAATAAGCATTTCTCTAAGTGAGATATAGGAAA
Source organism: Cynocephalus volans (assembly GCF_027409185.1). Taxonomy (NCBI): domain Eukaryota; kingdom Metazoa; phylum Chordata; class Mammalia; order Dermoptera; family Cynocephalidae; genus Cynocephalus; species Cynocephalus volans. The sequence continues at coordinate 16,050,515 of NC_084472.1, read as the reverse complement.
GCCCAATAAGCACCGAAAGAGATATTCATCGTCACCCATAAGGGAATATCTATCAATACCGCAGTGACATAATGTGTCGTAGCCGTTAGAAGGGCTGTAAATCAAAAAGACAGTCAAGACAAAGTGTTCACAAGGCTATGGAGATATCACAACCCTCATATATTGACAGAGAGACTGGAAAATGCTACAGACTGCCAGGAAATCAGGTCGGTAGTTTTTCAAAATGTGAAATGTAAACTTACTACGTGGCCCAGCAATCCTACCGCTGGGTACATACGAACGAAAACTGAAAATCTGTCCACACAAAAGTTTGTACATGAAACCTCAGATCAGCCCCACTTACACTAGTCAAACAGTCAAAACCACACAGAACGCCAAGGAAGAATACTGAAAGCTGCATGAGAGGAAAACACACACACACACACACACAGACTCTCTCACACAAACTGACATGCACACACAGACACACACATACAGACACACACATACAGACACACACATACAGACACACACACACACACACACTCTCACTCACTCACTCACTCACTCAGTCAGTCACTCACAAGAAAGTCCTAATACAGATTTCAGTAAATTCTTCAACAGAAAACGCCCAGTCCAGGAGACAAAGAGATCTTCTAGTCAAATAAAAAATTCAACAACAACAACAACAACAAGACAAGAGCACTGTACCGGACAAGAGCATCCTTCAAACAGGGAGAGAGACAATCCTCTCCCAGACAGACGAAGGCCGAGAGGATCCCCCACAGCAGACCGCTCTCCCAAAGCGCTGCACAGGGCTCTTCCAACTCAAAGATGACGCTGACGTGCCCCAGCACCACGTCCGCAGGGACGAAAGTCAGCAGTCATGGAAGTAGAAATACAAAGAACACACTCAACCTACAAGGATGACGACAAAACCGCTCCCCGCCCTCCCCCAGTGTCCTCGTCCCCGCCGCCCTCGCACTCGCAGCGGCGGCGATGGCTCACCAGGCCCGGGACCCCAAGACACGGCCCGTGACCAGGAGGCCACAGCCCAGCTGCACCTGCTACTCCGGTCTGGCCCCCGCACCGCCCCCGACCGGCTGCTCCCGCAGCAGCCCTGGGACAAGGCGATCCTGCGTGCTGGGGACGGACGGACGGAAGGACGGACGGACGGCGGGGCAGCGCTGGGCTCCACCGGAGGGGAGGAGGGCGTCCCAGCCTCCTGTCTCTGCCAGCGCCGGGCACCCCGCCCGCCGTCTGCATCCCTCCCCGCTGGCCTCCGCCGCCCCTCCTGAACTCAGGACCCGGGGAACCCTCCTAATGCACCCCGTGCCGCCTCCGTCTCAGCCCGACCACGCTACTCCCCTGCCTCGCTCGGGAGCTACAGCCCCCTCACCCGGGTCCTACCGGCTCCACCATGCCGCTCCCCTCGCAGGTCTCTCCCTGGTGTGGCAGTTCCTCCAGGAGGGTGGAGGTTTGGCCGCTAAGTTTCTGTTCCCTGCCAAGTGCTGCGGGAAGGGCTTTCTTCCCTCGTGTCCCGCAACTTTCCCGCGTTCTGTCTCTGACCTTCTGTCCACCCGTTATTTCAGCTGTCATCAACGGTCAGAGGTACCTTTGGAAAGCTGACTTGAGTGCTGTCTCTAAAGGATACAACCTGAGGTCTGCTGTCTTCAAACCAAAAGAGATTCCTCACCTGAACCCAACTCTGCTGGGACTTTGATCTCCACCTTCCATGCTCCAGATCTCTGAGGAATAAATTGATGTTGGATATAAGCTACCCACACTATGGTACTTTGTTACAGCAGCCTGAACTGACTCAGACAGAAGTGACATCCCATCACTTGTGCTGTGTTCTCCTGGTCAGAAGGAAGTGGCTGACCACTTAGTGCTGGGAGCCATTCATTGTGCAGGCTGCCACCACATAGGCCGAGGTAAAGCCCATGGGACTGATTCTAAATATCATAGGAAGGCAGTGAAAAGTTTACTATTAGGAGATGACAATACCTGAAATTAATTTCAGTGTGTTATCACTGCAGGGGGGAAAAAAAAAACCCCAAAAAACCTGGTCACAACAAAGGACTTTCCCAAGATTATACTGCTGGAACTCAGGCCTCTTTGAATTGTATCTCCTGCTATATTTCACTCTTTTTTGTAATTCAAATATCTCCACGTATGTGCAGTATGTACATTTGACACTGTATTCATTCCCTTTTGTGTTGCTCTAACAGAATACCTGGATCTGGGTAATTTATAAAGAAAATGAAATTTATTTGCTTACAGTTTCTGAGGCTGGGAAGTCCAAAGTCCATCTGGAGGTGGTGACAGCAACCCAGGGGTCTCGCATTGCAAGATGGTGGAAGCAGAGAGAGGAGAGAGCAAGACAGATTTTTCTCTTCTTTTAAAGCTCTCAGAACCACACCCCTGACCACCATCTTTAATCCATTCAGCACAGTCCCACAATCCGATCCCCTCCAAGGCTCTGCCTTCCAATTACCATAACAGGATTTCCCACCCTCTTAACAATCGCAGTGGGGACTAAGTTTCTAATACATAAAATGCGGGGGATGCAAGCTTCAATGACTTTTGGGGGGACATAATTCAATCCACTACAGACACCAACCCATGAGTTTCCATAAGATTTATCTCATAGACACCTCATGAATTTCGTAGGAAATAAAGGCTTGCACAATCCCCACTGGGCATGTTGGGAAACTGGGCAGGTCTTGAAAGACACGATATCCTGTCTTGGATCACAGAAATGGTGAGAAAAAGCAGATTCTGACCAACCCCTGCCTTGAAACCTGGGGCCCTTGCTGCACACCCAAGGGGCTGAGGGAGTGCTGTGTTTGCACACTTGTGTGCAGTTAAGGAGTTGACATGGGGGAAGAGGGTGAGCAGTCGTCAGCCCAGAGAGACCACTGGGTAGATCATACTGAAGGAAGGACCCCATGTCATGGAATCTTATAAGAAGTGACCTCACTTCCTTAGTGATGGACCGCAAGAGAACTTAGAACTCTGGTAACCATGCAGCTCACTTGGCAAGCAACTGCCAAGAGAGAAAGATGGATTCAGGTCGCATCCCGAGTTTTCGACGATCTCACTTCAGGAATTCCTGGAGAGAGAGCCTGTGGAGACGATGGAGACGTTGGTTCCGTCCTCTCCTCCGATGCCTGTGGCCGTTTGGCAGGGGGCACCCCCAGGTAACACAGGGTAGCCCAATCCAGGACAGTCCACACCTGTGATCCCATCTGGGCAGTTTTCCACCAAATTCCAATCACCGTGTGTGTGTGTGTGTGTGTGTGTGTGTGTGTGTGTGGGTGTGTGCCTCTGTGTGTGTGCCTGTGTGTGTGTGTGCAAGAGAGAGTGAGAGTGAGAGTGAGAGAGAGTGAGAGTGAGAGTGAGAGAGAGTGAGAGAGAGTGAGAATGAGAGAGAGAGAGAGAGAGAGAGAGAGAGAGAGAGAATAAAGAGGAGGAGAAGGGCCCCTCCTGAACAGGAGATGGTCGCGTTAGGGGATGAAACCCTGGAAGGTCTGTCCATGTCTCACGTTGTGGCTGGAAGGATGGGAAAGTAACTGTTAGGGACCAAGTCTGTATCCTCAGAAGTAAATTCTTCACCTCCAGCTGTTATCTGGTTTCCTCCCTGGCTAGAGGTCTATGCAGATGCTTCTCTGTGCCCGATCAGGGGGGCAGAATTTCTAGTCGGGGTATCTCCCACGGACACAGGCAGGAGGCTGCTGACTCTTACTGGCCCAAATGCCGGCCACTCTCATTACAGAGCTCCACGCAGGAGGTCACCGAGGAGGTGTCCGATGGGTCCGAATACCCCATCTCCCTGGACAAGGGGCAGGCGCACCATGTCACCCACCAAGGCCAGCGCTGGTCTAAGGTGAGAGCAGGCACAGAGAGGTCTCCACAGAAAGGAACGCAAAATGACCAGAGTGGGCCCAGGACCCCGACCCAAATATGGGGACTCCCCTGGAAACTATACTCAAGCGTTCCCACTGGAGTGACCCACAGTCCCACTCCCACAGGAATCTGGCCTCTAGTACTACCCACTAGCAACTCGCTTAAGGTGCAAAGTCCCTGTTCTCTCACTTGCAGGACTATAAGAGTAGGCACTTCTGTGTGGTTTCACTCTACACTAGGCCGTGAGTATCTCTGCTCGTTGCCACTCTTCTTACTGTTTTAGCTCCCCACCCCAGGTGTCCTGTGCAGCAGTCAGCCCCACTGCCTCCCAGGTCTCCTCCAAGACTTACAAACCATCCCCCTTATGGGGCAGGGTGTGTTCACACACACACAAAAGAGAAGTCACACAAAAAAGGGGGTCCGGCTGTTCTACACGTTTGTCTGCAATGGGTCATCTCGCAGAGCACATCGCTGGAGCCCCACCAGGCCGGGAGCTGTGCCCTCCCATGTCTTCATGTTTTCCTGTAACAGAGGCCATTTTCCCTGGCAGTTCAGTCTCTCGGTGCCGGTGGAACGTGACACGGTTCAGTTGTAATTTCCACTTCAGCCGCGCTGCAGGGAACATCTTATGTGTGCCCGACAGACTGTGTGAGCTGGCTAGGGATGCCGTAACACAGCGCCACACACTAGAGGCCTCTGACAACAAAAATATATGTTCCCACAATTCTGGAGGCTAGAAATTTGATGTCAAGCTGTTGGCTGGGGTGGTTTCCCCTGAGGTCTCTCTCCTGGGCTTGGAGACGGCCACGTTCTATACCTCTGTTCACATGCTCTTCTCTACTGCTTCTCTGTGTCCTTACCACGTCTTCCTGTGACGGCCCGTGTCATGTCAAATCAAAGCGAACACTAACGAATTTACTCAAACTTAATTGCCTTTCCAAAGACCTGTGTCCTACCGCAGTCATCACCTTATGCACTGGGTATTACAACATCAATCGTGAATTTTAAGAAGGGAATACAGTTCAGCCCAGAACATATACTAATCCCCTCCTAAAACAGCCTCCGGGGAAAGGGATTCCTGGGTGAAAAGCTGTGCACGTGTCAAATGTTGATAGCTAAAGCCAGATGACTTTCCAAAGTGATGTAGCAGGTGCATGGTCAGCAGCAGTCTCAGAACGGAGCTGCTTCCCTGCCTCAGCCTTTCCTGGGTGTTAACATTCTTTTCAATATTTTACCCGTCTGGAGACCTTGTGGCAAATAAGATGACCATTTGTTTTCCTTCATTTTCAACCTCGCAACGGATACGTCTCAGTCACAGTCAGCCACTTACCGCACACTTGGTCTTTCTTTTTCCTCAATCGTCTGCTCAGATCTTGGCACTGCAATGGGCTTCCTCCTGCCCCAGAAGCTGCCAGCGCTCCCACTGTGTGGCATCTGGGATCAGCGTGGCTCTCTCTGATCTAAATGAAAGGAGCACAATTGTGTTGTTTAAGTTGTGAGGGTTCTCTTCAGGTGTCTTTCTCTGCACACAGTCTCCAAAATGGGGAGGAAATGAGGTTCCCACCGCCCCCTTCCTTCCCATGCCAGCAGCAGACCAAGCCCCTGGGAGCTCAGTGGGAACCTGCAGCCACAGCTGAGGACAGTTCTCAGCGCCGACCTGTGTGCTGTCGAGCAGCCACTGACATCCAAATGCCTGTGTTTCCTGTGGCTACAGTGGGAGTCATTTTTGAGAACTCACCGGGACAGTGATCTCTAATACAGGCTACTAATACAGGCACTTAGTTGCTCCACAGCTAACAAACCACACTGAAGATACTGCCAAGGTACTACTTTCTTAGTTCTTTTCTGTCCAGTGCCCCCACGTCAACTTTTGCTTTGAGAGCCTATAATCTTTTTCACGACGGTCACTCATGTCTCCCACATGAGCAGATCCCTAAAGGGTTGGGGCTTCCTGGTCTGAGCTCCAGGCCCCAGTTCTCTGGCGATTCACGGTGATGACACTGAAAGCGTGTCCCTCCTTGTTCCTTCCAGGGTAAAAAGGGTCGTACCCTGGACCTGCAAGAGATCCGCATGATGCGGACCCTCCAGCCAGGCACAAGGGCGAAGCTGCTGGAGTCCCTGCTGCCAGCTCTCCAGGGCAGAACGGTCCCCCACTTCTCCACCTTCCTTTGCTCCTACTGGGACTTCGCCACCATCCCACAGTTCCTGGACCAGCTCTTCAGTAGGTGAGTGCCCGCCCCCTCCAAGGCACCGTGGTGACTCTGCCACCTAGAAGCTGTGTCTCGGGAATGCCACTACAGCACTCTGAGCCTGTTTGCTCCTCTGAGGAGTGGGGTGGTAAGAGGATGAACCCCATCGAGTCTTTATAGGGGCCAAATTTCATAAGACATGGCAAGGAGATGCCTAGTGCCTGGCTCAGCTGGATGCACTGTGCTTGTTCATATTTATTATTTTTCTTTCCTGTTTGGCTGAAAAAGCTCTCTGCCTCATGCCCCCCAACCCCTCCCCCACCCCATGGCCGGTGTCTCTCTGAGTTTGCAAAAGCCCAGAGAAGGCATATCTGATTTAGCACTTTTATTTGAGATTTCTTCTAACTTGTCTTTGTCCCTGATATAGAACGAACAGGCTCCATGGGCACCAGAGGAAGGGACCCCAGGTCCACTCAGATATCTGGGAATGCTCTGCTTGGGGCTTACTTATTCAACACATTTAGAAGCCCTTCCTTTGTAAAGTCACTTTTCTAGACGCTTGGCATAATTCAGTGACCAAAGCAGACCACAGACACTGGGTCTCAATTCTAGTCATGGAGTGAGATACTCACGGTAGACACCGTGAGCACGTCACGTCCACAGCATGTCAGTGGTGACGCCCTCCTCAAGGTGGAGGTGCATTCTCCCGCGTCCTACCCACAATGACAGGCCCAGCACCCAACTAGAAAGTATGTGGACTTTTGATCCAGAGAGAGAGCTCACTGTACCCCAGAGTGCGGGGGCACATACGGACCGTGGCTGGGGAGGGACTGACAAAGCTGTGAATCTGAGACAACTTGTAATTCCCACGAGGGCGCTGAGGTCTGGGGGCTTTCCCTGCAAGTGAAAAGGAGTCCAACGGAGCTGTGGATGGGGTCACAGTCTCCCTGCAAAACAGGGGGAGTCTGGGGCTCACCGCCAGCTCTCGAGAGACACGTCCCCAGGACAGTGGCATCCTAGCTCTGCCCGTCCTCCATCCCACCTCTGTCCCTCCTGACCCAGACAACAGCGGCTCAGGCCTGAAGTTATGAGCAACCTGCCCACAGACCTGCCTGGGGCCTTGGTCCTTAGTTCACAGGTGCACATAGGTGGGTGTCCCGTCCCTTCGGAAAACCCATGTGAGTGTAAGGGTGAGGCTCACGAGGGTCTGTACTTGTCCTGTCTAATGGCCAGGTCTGCCACTGTCAGGACCGCCACACAGGGCTTGGGTGGGGGGGGGGCTGTGTCCTCTAGACAGGCAGTGGCAGGCCCAGGGGCCCAGAACCACGCAAGCGTGCCCTGGGAGCACAGCGTGGAAGCAAAGGCCAGCCTCTGACTTTGCTGCCCACTCTCACACTTCCAGCACCATCTGTCACACTGTGGTCACTATGCCGGAGCGTTTCTGCACAGATTTCCATCAGCCCCTGCACTTTCCATCGTTGAAAGTGAAGATCGACCACGTGCAGGTCAGCTTGCCTGGATTGGACACGGGTGCCAGTGTGTACGTTCTGCTGACCAACCTGAGGCACCCAGAGCTCTTTGAGGCAGAAACAGATGGTGAGGGGACCGCAGTCTGGAAGAATTACCAGGGGTGGTGCTTTGGGGCTAGAACTCCCTTTAATGCAGTCAGATCCTTTCCGTGTTTGGAAAGGCCAGTGGGAAATGACTGATGCTGGTGAACCTTTTCTATTTTCCCCCCTGCTCCTGTTTCATGTCCAGAACCACAGGCACTTCCCAGGCAAGCTCTAGAGCCAGTGCCAGCACCTCCGGTAGAGCTGGGGCCCGCCCTGCACTCAGAGTCACCTGTGCAACTGGGTCCACCGCCAGCTTCCGTGCCAGCAGCAGTGCCAGGAGAAGAGCCACCACATGTGATACGGCTGAAGCTAGAGGACCCTTCAAAGCCCTCGTGCCCCTCTCCTGTGGCAACATTGAACCGGCCCCGTGGAGACCTGTGGGACATCAGGGCATTCCCTCCTAAGCTGCTGGCAGAGCAGCTCACTCTGATGGACGCAGTGAGCAGCTCGCCTCTGCGGGGGGCGAGGAGGGCGGTTGCCTAGACAGGCTGTCCTTCTTGCACCTGGTGTCCCAGACAAGCCATTACTCACCAGAGTCCAGTGATCTGGGTCCAATACCAGCTCCACATCTTACCAATGATGTGACCTGGATGAGTTTCTTCGTTCCCAAGCCTTCCCTGTCCACATGTCGACAGTCAAGTTGAGACATCAACAGTACCAGTTGCAGAGCGACCCAAGCTAACATGAAAAGGGACAGAGAGAAAGCAGCACGGGGGCCTGGCTTCTCTGGTTGACGGAGGGTGCTCACTGAGGGGCAGCTGGGTTCAGGAGTTACCCACCCATCCTCCCGTGTGACCTCACCAACCTCAGCACTTCTTAGGACCTGATATGGACTCGACTCCCTAGCAGACACCCTAATAGAACCCGTAGTCATAGCTGCCACAGGCAGTGCGCATCTGAGGAAGGAAATAGAACAAAGGGCTCATCAGGATGCACACTGGATGCGGCCTCAAGATGAGCACACCCGAGCCATTTTCTAGTGCTCGGAGCTAGTGAGAACGGCCTGCCTGACCATGCCACTCGTTCCTTGCCTGCCAGTATTAGCTCTTGGGTGCCTTTAGTGGGCGCATAGCCAGATCCAAACTCTTTCACAAGAGTAGCCTGTGTGTGACACACTCTTCCTCTCCAGGAGCTGTTTAGGGAGGTGGTGCCCTATGACTGCCTGGGCTCCATCTGGTCCCAACGCCACAAGAAGGGGAAGGAGCACCTGGCACCCACCGTTCGTGCCACCGTCGCCCAATTTAACAGTGTGGCCAGTTGCGTCATCACCACCTGCCTTGGGGATGACAGCAGGAAGGCCCAGGACAGAGCCAGGGTGCTGGAGCACTGGATCAAGGTGGCCAGGGTAAGCCGTGGGAGGACCCAGGGGATCCCCTCTCTGCAGACTTGGGAACTGCCTTTTATTAACAACCACCATCAGGGCAGTCGCCTGTGGTCAAGTCCCTGCACAATCCCTGGGCCTTTCCTCTCAGGGCACACTGGCCTTGACCCCCATGTCCCAGTGCTGGAGGCTCACTTCCTATCTGGGCTCTTGGGTTGAGCTAACATCCTCCCTCTGTGAGTTCTGCTCGTTGGGTTCCAGCTGTGCCCTCCCGTGGCTGCCCGGCTCTCTGCCTCATCCAAGAGGGGAGATGTCAGCCGAGGGGCTGAAGCTGGAGCAGGCGGGCTCCAACTCCCCACCTCCTGGTTCATTCTCTTTCCTCCCCAGGAGTGCTTGGTCCTCAGGAACTTCTCCTCAGTCCACGCCATCCTCTCCGCTCTGCAGAGCACACCGATCCATCGAATGAGAAGGACATGGAGAGAAGTTTCCAGGTGGGTGGGCCTCTTTCTGTAGGAGCACAGGGGTGGACCGGGGACGCCCCCACAGGTTTGGGCATTGCCCCCTTAATGACCGTGGCAGGGACCGGGAGGTCAGAGGCACTGAGGCAAGAATGGGCTCATGACTAGGGTCTCCCTGGGAGACTCCCCGGGAACTTAGCCCAGGATTTCTTACCCCAAGCTAAAGTTTCATTTTGCTTTGTTTTCTACTTTCATTAAGTGTCAGGCACGGGTTTTTACCAAACTGGCAGTTTCAAGTGTTTGCTAGACACAATAAGACCTTGTCCTACTCACGTCTAAACTGTAAAACAGAGCTTCTCAGTTGAAATGGGGACGGGGCCCAGGTGACCAACACGAGAGCCCCTCTCCCAGGGCCCCGGAGCCCACAGGACTCAGAGGAAGCCAGCTGACAACTCTCCTCAAGGCAGTTTGGATTGTTTGCAGTCTCAAAAAAACAAACAGACAAACAGATAAACAAACAAACTTGAACTTACGGGTCGCCCCATTATTCCCAAATTAATCTTTCTTTCCCCTTCACAGAAAAGGCTCCCGTAGTTTTGAAAACTTATGTAGAAAAGAGAAGGTACTGAGCAAAAAGGTAAAGTAGAGGCTGAGAGATGGGGGCAGGTGTTTGGGGACATAGGCAGAGGTGAGTTGTTTGGTTTTGTTGTGGTGCGTTTTGCTTTCTCACTGAAAGTTGACAGGAAAACTTCAGTCCCGTCTTGCGCGGACTAGCAGGAGAAGGATGTGTCTGCCGTGGCCAGGTGGAGAATGTGGCAGGAGCCCTGGTGACGGGACGCGGTGACGGCAGCCGGGCTGTGCAGGAGGGCAGAGGAGCTGCAGAAGCAGCCGGTGTCCGCCTCGCACGCTGCTCCATCCTGTCGGCACGTGGCTTCCTCCAGGCCGCTGGTGGATGCGGTAGGCAGGGCTTCCTTCGGCAAACTAGCCCAGCAGTTTCTAGGAAGCCAGGCCTCGGCCGCGAAGCCCTGGGCAAGGCACGCCCCCGCCTCCGGCTTCTGTTTTCTCACCCGGAGACCGTAGGGATGACGACGAGCCTGTTGTGCGGGCCTCACAGAGTGGCGAGGAGGTTAACGAGGCTCATGGAGCGTGCCTGTGTCTGCCTCTTCCTCCAGGGGTGCCGGGGACAACGTCGACGACAGTAATATGAGTTCTCAGGGGATCCTCTCCCGATGAGGAAACAGGGAAGGGTGGCCGGGGTGCACGCCCAAGACCGCACACTGGAGAGTGTCACAGCTGGCATCAACTCTAGAACCAGAGCCGCCAGAGGAGGTGGTGGCACTCCACCAGCTCATGAGTCAGATATCCAGAGCTGAAGGTCAGGCGCAGGGGTGGAACTGGGTGAGGCGAAGACAGTCTCATTCACTATCTTACTGTTTTCTGTTGCTTACAACAGAACACCTAAAACTGGGTCATTTTTAAAGAAACCGAGCATTTTTTTCTTACAGTTTAGGAGGCTGGAAAGTCCAAGCAGAGGGGGTACACATCTAGTGAGGGTCTTACTCCAGCGGGGCGGGGGGGGACTCTCTGCAGAGTCAGGGGGTGGCACAGCGTATCAGATGGCAAGAGGGCAAGAGCGTATGTCCACGCACTCTTTAGGAAGCCGCCAGTCCGGTTCCACGATAGCCCACGAACGAATTCGTTCATTCATGAGGGCAGAGTAGTCCTAATCCAGTCACCTCTTACAGGGCCCCACCTTTCAAACAGTGTTGTAGAATCTTCCACCCTCTTAATACAGTTACAGTGGGTATCATGTTTCCACATGAACTTAGGAGGGGACATTCATTTGGACATAGCACTAACCTTGTCCCTGACCCTGTCAGGTGGGGACTGTCAAACTGGCCACCTTGGAGATGAACCATCAGAGAGCCCAGATGAGGCAGCAGCAGCAGAAAAAGGCGAGTGTGTCTGTGACTGGGAGGGGCTCTAGGGAGTAGATGACAGGGGCCCCTCCCTTCCAGCTGGAGGCCTCCACATCCAAAGAGGAGACAGCTTCCACCCTAAGGGGCCTGCCTTCCTGTGGCCAGGGCATCTGAGATGCCTTTGTTAGGGACACCAGGTCCAGGACCTGGAAGAGCTGGCCTAGAGGGGATTACAGAGCGAGGTGTGGCAGGAACCACGTAACCACTGTGACATGAAACGTTCACCACAGAGGTAGCTAGGTGGTACACGGTGTCTTTGGATGCCAGCCGGGGAGAGAGCAGTGTGGCCACAGAGGGGAGGCGCCCGAGGTTGCTCTGTGGCTCCAAGTGGAAAACCTGGCTGGGGGCGGGGGGGGGGTCCAGAAAGACGAGGTTGATAAGATTTTTATAGAATAAGCCAAGTGTGGACACCCAGGAGCTGGTGCTCATCACCACTACCACCCCAATGTCACAGGGCATTGTCCCCTTCCTGGGAACCTATCTCAGCGACCTGGTGATGCTAGACGCTGCGATGGACGACTATGTGGATGTGAGTGAGCCTGGGGACGGGCAGCTCGGGGGCCAGGACCCTGAGGCTGGGGAGGGGAGAGCCCTTAGAACTCAGCACTCGGCAAACCTCCACTCACGAGACCTCACGGCTGCCCGTGTGCTGGGGGGGTCACGCCCTTCTCACCCGTGAGCGATGGAGCCTCCGCATAAGCCCCCACCCAGTCCCTGTTCTCCAAGTGGACAAGTCGCAGAGCTCAGCTGGACTCAGCCTCTCCCTTCGCTGCTTGCCATGGGAAGAGAGTGAGATCGGGCCCCTCTGATGGCAGGCAGCTTGGGAGTGGCCAGCAGCCCCTTTTGATCAGAGGCTTCAGCATCCTCACTTGTCATCAGGGAGGGCTGAGACAGAAGGTCCTCGATCCTCAGCTCCCATGTCATCCTTCTCCAGAGCTCAGAGCCTGACCTAGGTGCAAGCCCTGTTTTGTGCAAACCCCCTGACCCCGGTGGCCCTGGCCTTAGTGCAACATGGGAACGGGTGAGGACGGGGCTAGAAATGGGCTAGGGGGCCTTTCTGAGAGACTCGGACCATCACTCTTTCAGGGAAAGGTATTCAACACCCAGAAAAGGCGGAAGGTGAGTAGCTGCGGCCCTCGCTCGAGGGAGCGTGGGGATGTGGAAGTCAGAGACGGCCCCTCTCACCCGGGCAGGACACTTCCTGCCTGCATCCCCTGCAACTCTGATGTATTAGGAAGATTTGAGAGACGGAGGGGGGCATCCCATCCCACTGGAGGGTGTGGGAAGGGGACAGGAATCAAGGACACATTTCTGGGGGACAGACTGTTGGAACCCGACTCTGAGATCAGGTTAGGGCATGGATGGGATGGAAGGAGAGGAGGGTATCACTTAAGAGACAAGTCTGCCAACCAGCTCCCTGCTCCATCCCTCCCCCACAAGGCCCCTTTAGCATCTCCCACCCAGGCCCTGTCAGCATCCTGTTTTTTTCTGTGGCCCCAGGAAGTTAAAGTCCTCAGAGAGATCCAGCTCCTCCAGGTGGCAGCCAACAATTACCACATCGAGAAGGAGGAAGAATTCGGACACTGGTTTACCTCCACTGAGTGGCTCAGTGACAACGAGAGGTGAGGGCCTTGCAGGAATTTGACGATAGTCAGGGCATAGGGGACTCTTTCTGGTGGCAGCTGCAGAGAGCCTGGGGCCATGGCTGTCTGGTCAGCCGCAGACCCTGTTGCACGGTGACCCCTGGCGCACCAGGACTCCAGCTAGGGGGCACGCACTGGGAGGGAGAGCTGAGATGTGGCTCCCGCTAGGTCGACTCGCAGCTGCCTCTCTGTCCTGCAGCTACAAGCTCTCCTGCCAGCTGGAGCCCCCATCCCACTAGGCCGGCGACACCCTCGAGGCAAAGAAGAGCAGGCCCAAGGAAGCCAGGCAGCGGCAACTGCCTTCCCAGCTCCACCTCCGACCGGCCCTGATTCTAATAAATTCAATCCCTTTTTCAGTTTTACCTATTGGAGTGGGTTGAATTATGTCCCCCCCAAACTCACTTAAGCTTGAAATGTATCCCCCAAGTTTTGTGGATTAGAAACTTAGTCCCCCGTGGGACTGTGAAGAGGGTGGGAAATCCGATTACGGTAATATGAAAGGTGGAGCCTTGAAGAGGTGAGAGGATTGTAGGACCCTGCAGTAGTGAATGGATTGAAAATGGTGGTCGGGGGCGTGGTTCTGGGGGCATTAAGAAGAAGAGGAGAGTCTGCCCCCCTCTCTCTCTCTCTCTGCTCTCTCTGCTCCCACCATCATGCAAGGTGAGACCCCGAGTCACTGTCGCCACCACCAAATGGCATTTAGACTTCCCAGCCTCGGAAACTGAGAGAAATAAATGCCATTTTTCTTCATACATCACCCAGTTTCAGGTATTCTCCTATAGCAACACTAAACGGACGAACACACCTATCTTTACCTGGAATCACAGGAGTATTGTCTTTCTTGGTGTTTTCATTAAAATCAATATAGTCACGTTGCACGTTGTGCGTCTTTCAATATTTAATTTGACGATATCTGATCTTTGGAGATGGTGCCCTATGAACACAGACAGAATAACTGCTTGCGTTTCAACGTGACAGCGAGCTCCAGCAGCGCACACACGCCACCATCTGTCTTTCCTGCTGAACCGACGGAAGAGCTCTTTCTCGCTGAAAGCTACTGCAAAGCTTTCTGCACCGATAGCAGTTGCGTGGAGCTGCATTTTCTCTTCTCTGTAGATTCTCAGGGTCTAATCTCCTGAGGGAGAAGTGGCAGATCATTTGGTTGGTGCTCGGTTTTAAAATATTGTCTCACTCCACATCTTCCCACGTTTGCTTGGAGGGGTTAGAAAGTTTAGATTTTTCAGCATTCTGTGGACACACACGTGTTTCCTTCTTTGAAGTGTGTCCATACGCATGGTTCTCTGTCACCACCGTCTAGTTAAGTACACCAGTCCCTCAACAACACTGTTCAAATGTCAGTACCACAGGCCAGGAACCGTGAGCGAACACCTCAAGTGCTACCGTGCAAACTCAGGGCTCTCCCGTCGGCCCACAGTCCCTACACAAACAACAGATGGGCGTCATCATCAGTGTCCAGTCATGTCCCTCCTTTCCAAGTCTGTTTGGCAAGGGGTGGCTGTGCATCTGTTCCCTACTACACGCACAGACAGCAGCTTGTGTAGCTGTGTCGCCTCCCGGACTCCCAGGGATAAGCCATGTGGCAGTTAACAGAGACCGACACTCACTCACTCAGGAAAGGGAATTTGCCGACAAGGATGAAAGTGCAACAAAGAAACAAGAAGTGATGAGGCTGGAAAGGAAACTGGAATCAAATGTAAATAGAGGCGGGGAAAGTGGGCAACTGTGAGAATCTTGACACTTCTGCCATTGCAAAGACTCCCACTACTCAGCCACAGTGAAGGTGACCTTACACACACAAATAAGAGAACTTGTCAAAGGAACAGATAGCCCAGAAATAGTGATGCCAGTAACACTGCACATTCAAGGAAATCCCAGACGTATTTCACAGCCCTGAAAGTTCAAACAGTAAAATACTGGAAGCTCGTATGGTCATTCTTAGAGTTCTGCGCTACCACGCCAAGCAAAGACTGCCCGCACGTGTGTATATTTGCAGATGGGGTGTAGCAGTGCTTCTCGGCTGGGGCAGTTTTGCCTCCCACAAGACACCTTGTAACACCTGTGGAGACATTTCTAGTTTTCACATGAAGGTTTCCACTGGCGTCTAGTAGGTAGCTACCATCATCTCCTACATCGCACCGTCTCATGCCTGGCGAAGAATTACCCAGCCCAAAATATCAAGATTGCCAAGGCTGAGAAGTCCCGATCGAGGGAAATCTTCTTTTCTCCCACCTTTGGGGACCGTTATTTTTATGTCGGTTTTCTTTAATAGAACACCATTTCTCCAATAATGCGAGGGGAAGCTTTTTCTAAAATCACGAACCGGATTCCGTAGAAAGGTGGGCGTAGGAGGAAGAATCTTAAAATGGCCTCATGACGTCCGCAACCTTTGCTCTCTGTGTCACCCTCCTCTTTTAAGTGTGGGAAGAATCTGTGATTTTTCCAGTCCGGGTGAATAGAGGAAAGCTGACAGGCTGCTGCCACCATGAATCTGGTCTGTTGTACAAGAAACCACGGAGCAGCCTGGAGAGACACCCTCCAGCTGAACTGTGGAAAGTTTCACGAGGTGGGGAACTGCAGTGGCCCCTACGCTGAGGGCAGCCCACATTTGCCAGTCAGAAGCTGGGGCTCCCAGTCACACACCACCAGACACGAATGATGCCAACACCCTGAGTGAGGTCAGAAGCCCATTCTTTCCTGGGTGAGCCTTCAGATGACAACGCATTTCAGGTGACTACTTGACTGTGTCTGCTGTCATCACTTCTCATCCCTTCTATTCCAGGGAAGGTAGGTGCCCTTCCTTCTCTCCACGGCCTTCTCTTCCACCCCGGCACAGCCCAGCTGCATCACTGCACCCATTTCCAGGGCTTCCTGCCCCCAGAACGCCCAGTGCCTCTGCACAAACGCATCTCTATTCCCATCAATCTGGACAAGCCTGAGAGTTTTCACAGAAACATTCAGGGGGAAAGTTAAAATCACCACCAGGCAGGCGCCCCCCCTTCCACTCTCGCCCTGTTGTTTCCCCCAATTCACTCCCCTATCCCCTCAGCTCCTCTTTACTAGATGAGCACATTTCTGCTCAGTGAGTTGTCTTTGGCACACAGCTTTTGAAATTTCAGGAAGCTTCCCCCCCCCCGCCCAAGAGGGCAAAGAGGAAAAAGTGTGAATAATGTGGAGTTGTGTGAGTTCAAATTCCTTTAGTTTGAAAATCCAAAGAATTCCCATTGTCTGGATGAGAATTTCCAGCTGGGCTTCTCTGAGTCCTAAGGGCTGCGAGGGACTGGGCAGAGGAGCTCTCACGCTGGCCACCTGCGCCCCATCCCCATTTCAACTGAGCGGCTCTGGTTTTACAGTTGAGATTTCAGTTGTGCAGAGAGTTCCTTTGCTGTTACTAAACACTTGATAGTGTCCAACTGGCTCCAGCCTGTGCCTGACAGTTGATAACACTGAATCCTGGGGCAGAACTGCTGGCCTAAGGTCCCAGAAAGATTGACAGGCCTCTTCAACCAGCTCATCCCAGCCTCCAGTGTCCCTGGCCCCAGCGACTTCCAGGCTCACCGAGGAAGCAATGTTTAGCACAACAGAGGTCCCCGGTCGTCCCTGGTGCTCCTTCCCTGGTAGGGAGATGTCCTCCCTACCTCCCAAGGTCTCTCCGTGTCTTCTTCAGACAGTGAGCAGACGTGCCAGGCGGGGTACAGACAATGGCAGAGAGTGAGAAAAACGTCCTAAATGGTGGCTCTCCTGAGAAGGGAACACAAAAATCTATGAAACGGAAAGCAGTTCCTGGGCCTTCCAGCTGTGGTCCCCGAGGCAGGTGCTGATGACACGGTCGGCCACACTGCTGAACGGGGTAATGGTGGCATGGACAGTTGCTGCCAGGTGCTCCTTGACCTTCTTGTTCTACTGGGACCAGCGGGGGTTCCGGTGGTCACAGGGCACCACCTTCTTGCACACCTACTAGACAGGAGGAGAACTTTGCGGGGGCATGGCCCACCCCAGTTCAGAATCCACAGTATCCTGCAGTCCCCAGGCAGGTGACGGTGGTCTGAGCTGGAGCCCAGGAAGCTCAGCATGTGGCCGGAGGCTGGCAGGAGTCCCTGGGTTGGGTTCTCTACCCACTGAGGGTATTTAAATACATGATGTCCCAGGCCTACCACTGCTGACGAAGGGTCTGTACCACTGCAGCCAGGTTATTCTCACCAGCCCCACACACAGAAGCTGTGCCGGGCATGCACATCTCAAGGTGGCATCTTAACCCATCCTAATGAGTCCTCAGGTCCATTTCCCCATTCAGATTCACACTCCCTTTGGAAGCTACAACTAGGGGCTCCACTTGGGCCTCTGCTACAGTGTCTAGTCCACATCAGGTGCTAAATAAGTGCTGAAGCTGGTGAAGCCTCCTGGGAGGGTGGGTGGAACGGACCCATGGACCTGCCTGCACCTCAGTGAGCATCCTCCATCCCCAAATGGACCAGGGCCTGGCCTTGCTTCCCATACGTCCCAACTCATTTGATCTTCACAGTCACTCCGTGCACCTGGTGCTGTCGGTGCCCCATCTGTACTGTTGACGTGTGGAGAGGAACGTCACAGGCATTATAAAACTAGGTCAGTTCACGTGGTTAGTAAGATGCGTAACTGATACCAGACCCAGATCACTGCACTCTGGTCACGAATGGCTGGTCTGGGACATCAGGCACAAGAAGGAAGCCTGTCTAGGCCCCACTCTGCAGAGCCGAGCCACTCACCGTGTCCATCAGCATCACCTGCTCTGCCAACAGCTTGGGAGAGAATGCCATGATGTCACGCATGTCCACACTGGGCTGGTTCATCGTATCACAGGACAGGGGTAGAAGGGCTCTGGAGATCGCTCAAGTTCCAGCTCCATCACTGGAGGTGACCACTTCCCTGCCCCTGGTGTGGGCTCAGAAGATGGTCATGGATCCAGTCCTACAGGTGACTCTGGGTGCAGAGCAGGCAAGGCTGGCTCTAGAGCCTGTGTGGGAAGTGCCCGTTCTTCCGGGCATGAAGCAGGTGCAGGAAAAAAAATAAAAATAAAAAAAAGCTTCACCAGTATCACCATTTAATGAGGTCAATGGCTCATTTAACGTAACAGGCATTATGACCTTGGACAGTTCCTATTTAACAAGACTACTGAAAACGTTTCATCCAATATACACACAGCAAAAGACAATTAGCTCAATTTAAAAAATGGTCAGAGGAAGAGTCGGCCAGTTCGCTCTGTTGGTTAGAGTGTGGTGTTCTCATACCAAGATCAAGGCTTAGGATCCCCACACAGGCCAGCCGCCGTAACAAACCAACCACAAACCTGCTCAGATAATTCAAATAAGCATTTCTCTAAGTGAGATATAGGAAAGCCCAATAAGCACCGAAAGAGATATTCATCGTCACCCATAAGGGAATATCTATCAATACCGCAGTGACATAATGTGTCGTAGCCGTTAGAAGGGCTGTAAATCAAAAAGACAGTCAAGACAAAGTGTTCACAAGGCTATGGAGATATCACAACCCTCATATATTGACGGAGAGACTGGAAAATGCTACAGACTGCCAGGAAATCAGGTCGGTAGTTTTTCAAAATGTGAAATGTAAACTTACTACGTGGCCCAGCAATCCTACCGCTGGGTACATACGAACGAAAACTGAAAATCTGTCCACACAAAAGTTTGTACATGAAACCTCAGATCAGCCCCACTTACACTAGTCAAACAGTCAAAACCACACAGAACGCCAAGGAAGAATACTGAAAGCTGCATGAGAGGAAAACACACACACACACACACACACACACAGACTCTCTCACACAAACTGACATGCACACACAGACACACACATACAGACACACACACACACACACACACACACACACACACTCTCACTCACTCACTCACTCACTCAGTCACTCACTCACAAGAAAGTCCTAATACAGATTTCAGTAAATTCTTCAACAGAAAACGCCCAGTCCAGGAGACAAAGAGATCTTCTAGTCAAATAAAAAATTCAACAACAACAACAACAACAAGACAAGAGCACTGTACCGGACAAGAGCATCCTTCAAACAGGGAGAGAGACAATCCTCTCCCAGACAGACGAAGGCCGAGAGGATCCCCCACAGCAGACCGCTCTCCCAAAGCACTGCACAGGGCTCTTCCAACTCAAAGATGACGCTGACGTGCCCCAGCACCACGTCCGCAGGGACGAAAGTCAGCAGTCATGGAAGTAGAAATACAAAGAACACACTCAACCTACAAGGATGACGACAAAACCGCTCCCCGCCCTCCCCCAGTGTCCTCGTCCCCGCCGCCCTCGCACTCGCAGCGGCGGCGATGGCTCACCAGGCCCGGGACCCCAAGACACGGCCCGTGACCAGGAGGCCACAGCCCAGCTGCACCTGCTACTCCGGTCTGGCCCCCGCACCGCCCCCGACCGGCTGCTCCCGCAGCAGCCCTGGGACAAGGCGATCCTGCGTGCTGGGGACGGACGGACGGAAGGACGGACGGACGGCGGGGCAGCGCTGGGCTCCACCGGAGGGGAGGAGGGCGTCCCAGCCTCCTGTCTCTGCCAGCGCCGGGCACCCCGCCCGCCGTCTGCATCCCTCCCCGCTGGCCTCCGCCGCCCCTCCTGAACTCAGGACCCGGGGAACCCTCCTAATGCACCCCGTGCCGCCTCCGTCTCAGCCCGACCACGCTACTCCCCTGACTCGCTCGGGAGCTACAGCCCCCTCACCCGGGTCCTACCGGCTCCACCATGCCGCTCCCCTCGCAGGTCTCTCCCTGGTGTGGCAGTTCCTCCAGGAGGGTGGAGGTTTGGCCGCTAAGTTTCTGTTCCCTGCCAAGTGCTGTGGGAAGGGCTTTCTTCCCTCGTGTCCCGCAACTTTCCCGCGTTCTGTCTCTGACCTTCTGTCCACCCGTTATTTCAGCTGTCGTCAACGGTCAGAGGTACCTTTGGAAAGCTGACTTGAGTGCTGTCTCTAAAGGATACAACCTGAGGTCTGCTGTCTTCAAACCAAAAGAGATTCCTCACCTGAACCCAACTCTGCTGGGACTTTGATCTCCACCTTCCATGCTCCAGATCTCTGAGGAATAAATTGATGTTGGATATAAGCTACCCACACTATGGTACTTTGTTACAGCAGCCTGAACTGACTCAGACAGAAGTGACATCCCATCACTTGTGCTGTGTTCTCCTGGTCAGAAGGAAGTGGCTGACCACTTAGTGCTGGGAGCCATTCATTGTGCAGGCTGCCACCACATAGGCCGAGGTAAAGCCCATGGGACTGATTCTAAATATCATAGGAAGGCAGTGAAAAGTTTACTATTAGGAGATGACAATACCTGAAATTAATTTCAGTGTGTTATCACTGCAGGGGGGAAAAAAAAAACCCCAAAAAACCTGGTCACAACAAAGGACTTTCCCAAGATTATACTGCTGGAACTCAGGCCTCTTTGAATTGTATCTCCTGCTATATTTCACTCTTTTTTGTAATTCAAATATCTCCACGTATGTGCAGTATGTACATTTGACACTGTATTCATTCCCTTTTGTGTTGCTCTAACAGAATACCTGGATCTGGGTAATTTATAAAGAAAATGAAATTTATTTGCTTACAGTTTCTGAGGCTGGGAAGTCCAAAGTCCATCTGGAGGTGGTGACAGCAACCCAGGGGTCTCGCATTGCAAGATGGTGGAAGCAGAGAGAGGAGAGAGCAAGACAGATTTTTCTCTTCTTTTAAAGCTCTCAGAACCACACCCCTGACCACCATCTTTAATCCATTCAGCACAGTCCCACAATCCGATCCCCTCCAAGGCTCTGCCTTCCAATTACCATAACAGGATTTCCCACCCTCTTAACAATCGCAGTGGGGACTAAGTTTCTAATACATAAAATGCGGGGGATGCAAGCTTCAATGACTTTTGGGGGGACATAATTCAATCCACTACAGACACCAACCCATGAGTTTCCATAAGATTTATCTCATAGACACCTCATGAATTTCGTAGGAAATAAAGGCTTGCACAATCCCCACTGGGCATGTTGGGAAACTGGGCAGGTCTTGAAAGACACGATATCCTGTCTTGGATCACAGAAATGGTGAGAAAAAGCAGATTCTGACCAACCCCTGCCTTGAAACCTGGGGCCCTTGCTGCACACCCAAGGGGCTGAGGGAGTGCTGTGTTTGCACACTTGTGTGCAGTTAAGGAGTTGACATGGGGGAAGAGGGTGAGCAGTCGTCAGCCCAGAGAGACCACTGGGTAGATCATACTGAAGGAAGGACCCCATGTCATGGAATCTTATAAGAAGTGACCTCACTTCCTTAGTGATGGACCGCAAGAGAACTTAGAACTCTGGTAACCGTGCAGCTCACTTGGCAAGCAACTGCCAAGAGAGAAAGATGGATTCAGGTCGCATCCCGAGTTTTCGACGATCTCACTTCAGGAATTCCTGGAGAGAGAGCCTGTGGAGACGATGGAGACGTTGGTTCCGTCCTCTCCTCCGATGCCTGTGGCTGTTTGGCAGGGGGCACCCCCAGGTAACACAGGGTAGCCCAATCCAGGACAGTCCACACCTGTGATCCCATCTGGGCAGTTTTCCACCAAATTCCAATCACCGTGTGTGTGTGTGTGTGTGTGTGTGTGTGGGTGTGTGCCTGTGTGTGTGTGCCTGTGTGTGTGTGTGTGTGTGTGCAAGAGAGAGTGAGAGTGAGAGAGAGTGAGAGTGAGAGAGAGTGAGAGAGAGTGAGAATGAGAGAGAGAGAGAGAGAGAGAGAGAGAGAATAAAGAGGAGGAGAAGGGCCCCTCCTGAACAGGAGATGGTCGCGTTAGGGGATGAAACCCTGGAAGGTCTGTCCACGTCTCACGTTGTGGCTGGAAGGATGGGAAAGTAACTGTTAGGGACCAAGTCTGTATCCTCAGAAGTAAATTCTTCACCTCCAGCTGTTATCTGGTTTCCTCCCTGGCTAGAGGTCTATGCAGATGCTTCTCTGTGCCCGATCAGGGGGGCAGAATTTCTAGTCGGGGTATCTCCCACGGACACAGGCAGGAGGCTGCTGACTCTTACTGGCCCAAATGCCGGCCACTCTCATTACAGAGCTCCACGCAGGAGGTCACCGAGGAGGTGTCCGATGGGTCCGAATACCCCATCTCCCTGGACAAGGGGCAGGCGCACCATGTCACCCACCAAGGCCAGCGCTGGTCTAAGGTGAGAGCAGGCACAGAGAGGTCTCCACAGAAAGGAACGCAAAATGACCAGAGTGGGCCCAGGACCCCGACCCAAATATGGGGACTCCCCTGGAAACTATACTCAAGCGTTCCCACTGGAGTGACCCACAGTCCCACTCCCACAGGAATCTGGCCTCTAGTACTACCCACTAGCAACTCGCTTAAGGTGCAAAGTCCCTGTTCTCTCACTTGCAGGACTATAAGAGTAGGCACTTCTGTGTGGTTTCACTCTACACTAGGCCGTGAGTATCTCTGCTCGTTGCCACTCTTCTTACTGTTTTAGCTCCCCACCCCAGGTGTCCTGTGCAGCAGTCAGCCCCACTGCCTCCCAGGTCTCCTCCAAGACTTACAAACCATCCCCCTTATGGGGCAGGGTGTGTTCACACACACACAAAAGAGAAGTCACACAAAAAAGGGGGTCCGGCTGTTCTACACGTTTGTCTGCAATGGGTCATCTCGCAGAGCACATCGCTGGAGCCCCACCAGGCCGGGAGCTGTGCCCTCCCATGTCTTCATGTTTTCCTGTAACAGAGGCCATTTTCCCTGGCAGTTCAGTCTCTCGGTGCCGGTGGAACGTGACACGGTTCAGTTGTAATTTCCACTTCAGCCGCGCTGCAGGGAACATCTTATGTGTGCCCGACAGACTGTGTGAGCTGGCTAGGGATGCCGTAACACAGCGCCACACACTAGAGGCCTCTGACAACAAAAATATATGTTCCCACAGTTCTGGAGGCTAGAAATTTGATGTCAAGCTGTTGGCTGGGGTGGTTTCCCCCTGAGGTCTCTCTCCTGGGCTTGGAGACGGCCACGTTCTATACCTCTGTTCACATGCTCTTCTCTACTGCTTCTCTGTGTCCTTACCACGTCTTCCTGTGACGGCCCGTGTCATGTCAAATCAAAGCGAACACTAACGAATTTACTCAAACTTAATTGCCTTTCCAAAGACCTGTGTCCTACCGCAGTCATCACCTTATGCACTGGGTATTACAACATCAATCGTGAGTTTTAAGAAGGGAATACAGTTCAGCCCAGAACATATACTAATCCCCTCCTAAAACAGCCTCCGGGGAAAGGGATTCCTGGGTGAAAAGCTGTGCACGTGTCAAATGTTGATAGCTAAAGCCAGATGACTTTCCAAAGTGATGTAGCAGGTGCATGGTCAGCAGCAGTCTCAGAACGGAGCTGCTTCCCTGCCTCAGCCTTTCCTGGGTGTTAACATTCTTTTCGATATTTTACCCGTCTGGAGACCTTGTGGCAAATAAGATGACCATTTGTTTTCCTTCATTTTCAACCTCGCAACGGATACGTCTCAGTCACAGTCAGCCACTTACCGCACACTTGGACTTTCTTTTTCCTCAATCGTCTGCTCAGATCTTGGCACTGCAATGGGCTTCCTCCTGCCCCAGAAGCTGCCAGCGCTCCCACTGTGTGGCATCTGGGATCAGCGTGGCTCTCTCTGATCTAAATGAAAGGAGCACAATTGTGTTGTTTAAGTTGTGAGGGTTCTCTTCAGGTGTCTTTCTCTGCACACAGTCTCCAAAATGGGGAGGAAATGAGGTTCCCACCGCCCCCTTCCTTCCCATGCCAGCAGCAGACCAAGCCCCTGGGAGCTCAGTGGGAACCTGCAGCCACAGCTGAGGACAGTTCTCAGCGCCGACCTGTGTGCTGTCGAGCAGCCACTGACATCCAAATGCCTGTGTTTCCTGTGGCTACAGTGGGAGTCATTTTTGAGAACTCACCGGGACAGTGATCTCTAATACAGGCTACTAATACAGGCACTTAGTTGCTCCACAGCTAACAAACCACACTGAAGATACTGCCAAGGTACTACTTTCTTAGTTCTTTTCTGTCCAGCGCCCCCACGTCAACTTTTGCTTTGAGAGCCTATAATCTTTTTCACGACGGTCACTCATGTCTCCCACATGAGCAGATCCCTAAAGGGTTGGGGCTTCCTGGTCTGAGCTCCAGGCCCCAGTTCTCTGGCAATTCACGGTGATGACACTGAAAGCGTGTCCCTCCTTGTTCCTTCCAGGGTAAAAAGGGTCGTACCCTGGACCTGCAAGAGATCCGCATGATGCGGACCCTCCAGCCAGGCACAAGGGCGAAGCTGCTGGAGTCCCTGCTGCCAGCTCTCCAGGGCAGAACGGTCCCCCACTTCTCCACCTTCCTTTGCTCCTACTGGGACTTCGCCACCATCCCACAGTTCCTGGACCAGCTCTTCAGTAGGTGAGTGCCCGCCCCCTCCAAGGCACCGTGGTGACTCTGCCACCTAGAAGCTGTGTCTCGGGAATGCCACTACAGCACTCTGAGCCTGTTTGCTCCTCTGAGGAGTGGGGTGGTAAGAGGATGAACCCCATCGAGTCTTTATAGGGGCCAAATTTCATAAGACATGGCAAGGAGATGCCTAGTGCCTGGCTCAGCTGGATGCACTGTGCTTGTTCATATTTATTATTTTTCTTTCCTGTTTGGCTGAAAAAGCTCTCTGCCTCATGCCCCCCAACCCCTCCCCCACCCCATGGCCGGTGTCTCTCTGAGTTTGCAAAAGCCCAGAGAAGTCATATCTGATTTAGCACTTTTATTTGAGATTTCTTCTAACTTGTCTTTGTCCCTGATATAGAACGAACAGGCTCCATGGGCACCAGAGGAAGGGACCCCAGGTCCACTCAGATATCTGGGAATGCTCTGCTTGGGGCTTACTTATTCAACACATTTAGAAGCCCTTCCTTTGTAAAGTCACTTTTCTAGACGCTTGGCATAATTCAGTGACCAAAGCAGACCACAGACACTGGGTCTCAATTCTAGTCATGGAGTGAGATACTCACGGTAGACACCGTGAGCACGTCACGTCCACAGCATGTCAGTGGTGACGCCCTCGTGGCCTCCTCAAGGTGGAGGTGCATTCTCCCGCGTCCTACCCACAATGACAGGCCCAGCACCCAACTAGAAAGTATGTGGACTTTTGATCCAGAGAGAGAGCTCACTGTACCCCAGAGTGCGGGGGCACATACGGACCGTGGCTGGGGAGGGACTGACAAAGCTGTGAATCTGAGACAACTTGTAATTCCCACGAGGGCGCTGAGGTCTGGGGGCTTTCCCTGCAAGTGAAAAGGAGTCCAACGGAGCTGTGGATGGGGTCACAGTCTCCCTGCAAAACAGGGGGAGTCTGGGGCTCACCGCCAGCTCTCGAGAGACACGTCCCCAGGACAGTGGCATCCTAGCTCTGCCCGTCCTCCATCCCACCTCTGTCCCTCCTGACCCAGACAACAGCGGCTCAGGCCTGAAGTTATGAGCAACCTGCCCACAGACCTGCCTGGGGCCTTGGTCCTTAGTTCACAGGTGCACATAGGTGGGTGTCCCGTCCCTTCGGAAAACCCATGTGAGTGTAAGGGTGAGGCTCACGAGGGTCTGTACTTGTCCTGTCTAATGGCCAGGTCTGCCACTGTCAGGACCGCCACACAGGGCTTGGGTGGGGGGGGGGCTGTGTCCTCTAGACAGGCAGTGGCAGGCCCAGGGGCCCAGAACCACGCAAGCGTGCCCTGGGAGCACAGCGTGGAAGCAAAGGCCAGCCTCTGACTTTGCTGCCCACTCTCACACTTCCAGCACCATCTGTCACACTGTGGTCACTATGCCGGAGCGTTTCTGCACAGATTTCCATCAGCCCCTGCACTTTCCATCGTTGAAAGTGAAGATCGACCACGTGCAGGTCAGCTTGCCTGGATTGGACACGGGTGCCAGTGTGTACGTTCTGCTGACCAACCTGAGGCACCCAGAGCTCTTTGAGGCAGAAACAGATGGTGAGGGGACCGCAGTCTGGAAGAATTACCAGGGGTGGTGCTTTGGGGCTAGAACTCCCTTTAATGCAGTCAGATCCTTTCCGTGTTTGGAAAGGCCAGTGGGAAATGACTGATGCTGGTGAACCTTTTCTATTTTCCCCCCTGCTCCTGTTTCATGTCCAGAACCACAGGCACTTCCCAGGCAAGCTCTAGAGCCAGTGCCAGCACCTCCGGTAGAGCTGGGGCCCGCCCTGCACTCAGAGTCACCTGTGCAACTGGGTCCACCGCCAGCTTCCGTGCCAGCAGCAGTGCCAGGAGAAGAGCCACCACATGTGATACGGCTGAAGCTAGAGGACCCTTCAAAGCCCTCGTGCCCCTCTCCTGTGGCAACATTGAACCGGCCCCGTGGAGACCTGTGGGACATCAGGGCATTCCCTCCTAAGCTGCTGGCAGAGCAGCTGACTCTGATGGACGCGGTGAGCAGCTCGACTCTGCGGGGGGAGAGGAGGGCGGTTGCCTAGACAGGCTGTCCTTCTTGCACCTGGTGTCCCAGACAAGCCATTACTCACCAGAGTCCAGTGATCTGGGTCCAATACCAGCTCCACATCTTACCAATGATGTGACCTGGATGAGTTTCTTCGTTCCCAAGCCTTCCCTGTCCACATGTCGACAGTCAAGTTGAGACATCAACAGTACCAGTTGCAGAGCGACCCAAGCTAACATGAAAAGGGACAGAGAGAAAGCAGCACGGGGGCCTGGCTTCTCTGGTTGACGGAGGGTGCTCACTGAGGGGCAGCTGGGTTCAGGAGTTACCCACCCATCCTCCCGTGTGACCTCACCAACCTCAGCACTTCTTAGGACCTGATATGGACTCGACTCCCTAGCAGACACCCTAAGAGAACCCGTAGTCATAGCTGCCACAGGCAGTGCGCATCTGAGGAAGGAAATAGAACAAAGGGCTCATCAGGATGCACACTGGATGCGGCCTCAAGATGAGCACACCCGAGCCATTTTCTAGTGCTCGGAGCTAGTGAGAACGGCCTGCCTGACCATGCCACTCGTTCCTTGCCTGCCAGTATTAGCTCTTGGGTGCCTTTAGTGGGCGCATAGCCAGATCCAAACTCTTTCACAAGAGTAGCCTGTGTGTGACACACTCTTCCTCTCCAGGAGCTGTTTAGGGAGGTGGTGCCCTATGACTGCCTGGGCTCCATCTGGTCCCAACGCCACAAGAAGGGGAAGGAGCACCTGGCACCCACCGTTCGTGCCACCGTCGCCCAATTTAACAGTGTGGCCAGTTGCGTCATCACCACCTGCCTTGGGGATGACAGCAGGAAGGCCCAGGACAGAGCCAGGGTGCTGGAGCACTGGATCAAGGTGGCCAGGGTAAGCCGTGGGAGGACCCAGGGGATCCCCTCTCTGCAGACTTGGGAACTGCCTTTTATTAACAACCACCATCAGGGCAGTCGCCTGTGGTCAAGTCCCTGCACAATACCTGGGCCTTTCCTCTCAGGGCACACTGGCCTTGACCCCCATGTCCCAGTGCTGGAGGCTCACTTCCTATCTGGGCTCTTGGGTTGAGCTAACATCCTCCCTCTGTGAGTTCTGCTCGTTGGGTTCCAGCTGTGCCCTCCCGTGGCTGCCCGGCTCTCTGCCTCATCCAAGAGGGGAGATGTCAGCCGAGGGGCTGAAGCTGGAGCAGGCGGGCTCCAACTCCCCACCTCCTGGTTCATTCTCTTTCCTCCCCAGGAGTGCTTGGTCCTCAGGAACTTCTCCTCAGTCCACGCCATCCTCTCCGCTCTGCAGAGCACACCGATCCATCAAATGAGAAGGACATGGAGAGAAGTTTCCAGGTGGGTGGGCCTCTTTCTGTAGGAGCACAGGGGTGGACCAGGGACGCCCCCACAGGTTTGGGCATTGCCCCCTTAATGACCGTGGCAGGGACCGGGAGGTCAGAGGCACTGAGGCAAGAATGGGCTCATGACTAGGGTCTCCCTGGGAGACTCCCCGGGAACTTAGCCCAGGATTTCTTACCCCAAGCTAAAGTTTCATTTTGCTTTGTTTTCTACTTTCATTAAGTGTCAGGCACGGGTTTTTACCAAACTGGCAGTTTCAAGTGTTTGCTAGACACAATAAGTCCTTGTCCTACTCACGTCTAAACTGTAAAACAGAGCTTCTCAGTTGAAATGGGGACGGGGCCCAGGTGACCAACACGAGAGCCCCTCTCCCAGGGCCCCGGAGCCCACAGGACTCAGAGGAAGCCAGCTGACAACTCTCCTCAAGGCAGTTTGGATTGTTTGCAGTCTCAAAAAAACAAACAGACAAACAGATAAACAAACAAACTTGAACTTACGGGTCGCCCCATTATTCCCAAATTAATCTTTCTTTCTTTCCCCTTCACAGAAAAGCCTCCCGTAGTTTTGAAAACTTATGTAGAAAAGAGAAGGTACTGAGCAAAAAGGTAAAGTAGAGGCTGAGAGATGGGGGCAGGTGTTTGGGGACATAGGCAGAGGTGAGTTGTTTGGTTTTGTTGTGGTGCGTTTTGCTTTCTCACTGAAAGTTGACAGGAAAACTTCAGTCCCGTCTTGCGCGGACTAGCAGGAGAAGGATGTGTCTGCCGTGGCCAGGTGGAGAATGTGGCAGGAGCCCTGGTGACGGGACGCGGTGACGGCAGCCGGGCTGTGCAGGAGGGCAGAGGAGCTGCAGAAGCAGCCAGTGTCCGCCTCGCACGCTGCTCCATCCTGTCGGCACGTGGCTTCCTCCAGGCCGCTGGTGGATGCGGTAGGCAGGGCTTCCTTCGGCAAACTAGCCCAGCAGTTTCTAGGAAGCCAGGCCTCGGCCGCGAAGCCCTGGGCAAGGCACGCCCCCGCCTCCGGCTTCTGTTTTCTCACCCGGAGACCGTAGGGATGACGACGAGCCTGTTGTGCGGGCCTCACAGAGTGGCGAGGAGGTTAACGAGGCTCATGGAGCGTGCCTGTGTCTGCCTCTTCCTCCAGGGGTGCCGGGGACAACGTCGACGACAGTAATATGAGTTCTCAGGGGATCCTCTCCCGATGAGGAAACAGGGAAGGGTGGCCGGGGTGCACGCCCAAGACCGCACACTGGAGAGTGTCACAGCTGGCATCAACTCTAGAACCAGAGCCGCCAGAGGAGGTGGTGGCACTCCACCAGCTCATGAGTCAGATATCCAGAGCTGAAGGTCAGGCGCAGGGGTGGAACTGGGTGAGGCGAAGACAGTCTCATTCACTATCTTACTGTTTTCTGTTGCTTACAACAGAACACCTAAAACTGGGTCATTTTTAAAGAAACCGAGCATTTTTTTCTTACAGTTTCGGAGGCTGGAAAGTCCAAGCAGAGGGGGTACACATCTAGTGAGGGTCTTACTCCAGCGGGGCGGGGGGGGACTCTCTGCAGAGTCAGGGGGTGGCACAGCGTATCAGATGGCAAGAGGGCAAGAGCGTATGTCCACGCACTCTTTAGGAAGCCGCCAGTCCGGTTCCACGATAGCCCACGAACGAATTCGTTCATTCATGAGGGCAGAGTAGTCCTAATCCAGTCACCTCTTACAGGGCCCCACCTTTCAAACAGTGTTGTAGAATCTTCCACCCTCTTAATACAGTTACAGTGGGTATCATGTTTCCACATGAACTTAGGAGGGGACATTCATTTGGACATAGCACTAACCTTGTCCCTGACCCTGTCAGGTGGGGACTGTCAAACTGGCCACCTTGGAGATGAACCATCAGAGAGCCCAGATGAGGCAGCGGCAGCAGAAAAAGGCGAGTGTGTCTGTGACTGGGAGGGGCTCTAGGGAGTAGATGACAGGGGCCCCTCCCTTCCAGCTGGAGGCCTCCACATCCAAAGAGGAGACAGCTTCCACCCTAAGGGGCCTGCCTTCCTGTGGCCAGGGCATCTGAGATGCCTTTGTTAGGGACACCAGGTCCAGGACCTGGAAGAGCTGGCCTAGAGGGGATTACAGAGCGAGGTGTGGCAGGAACCACGTAACCACTGTGACATGAAACGTTCACCACAGAGGTAGCTAGGGGGTACACGGTGTCTTTGGACGCCAGCCGGGGAGAGAGCAGTGTGGCCACAGAGGGGAGGCGCCCGAGGTTGCTCTGTGGCTCCAAGTGGAAAACCTGGCTGGGGGCGGGGGGGGTCCAGAAAGACGAGGTTGATAAGATTTTTATAGAATAAGCCAAGTGTGGACACCCAGGAGCTGGTGCTCATCACCACTACCACCCCAATGTCACAGGGCATCGTCCCCTTCCTGGGAACCTATCTCAGCGACCTGGTGATGCTAGACGCTGCGATGGACGACTATGTGGATGTGAGTGAGCCTGGGGACGGGCAGCTCGGGGGCCAGGACCCTGAGGCTGGGGAGGGGAGAGCCCTTAGAACTCAGCACTCGGCAAACCTCCACTCACGAGACCTCACGGCTGCCCGTGTGCTGGGGGGGTCACGCCCTTCTCACCCGTGAGCGATGGAGCCTCCGCATAAGCCCCCACCCAGTCCCTGTTCTCCAAGTGGACAAGTCGCAGAGCTCAGCTGGACTCAGCCTCTCCCTTCGCTGCTTGCCATGGGAAGAGAGTGAGATCGGGCCCCTCTGATGGCAGGCAGCTTGGGAGTGGCCAGCAGCCCCTTTTGATCAGAGGCTTCAGCATCCTCACTTGTCATCAGGGAGGGCTGAGACAGAAGGTCCTCGATCCTCAGCTCCCATGTCATCCTTCTCCAGAGCTCAGAGCCTGACCTAGGTGCAAGCCCTGTTTTGTGCAAACCCCCTGACCCCGGTGGCCCTGGCCTTAGTGCAACACGGGAACGGGTGAGGACGGGGCTAGAAATGGGCTAGGGGGCCTTTCTGAGAGACTCGGACCATCACTCTTTCAGGGAAAGGTATTCAACACCCAGAAAAGGCGGAAGGTGAGTAGCTGCGGCCCTCGCTCGAGGGAGCGTGGGGATGTGGAAGTCAGAGACGGCCCCTCTCACCCGGGCAGGACACTTCCTGCCTGCATCCCCTGCAACTCTGATGTATTAGGAAGATTTGAGAGACGGAGGGGGGCATCCCATCCCACTGGAGGGTGTGGGAAGGGGACAGGAATCAAGGACACATTTCTGGGGGACAGACTGTTGGAACCCGACTCTGAGATCAGGTTGGGGCATGGATGGGATGGAAGGAGAGGAGGGTATCACTTGAGAGACAAGTCTGCCAACCAGCTCCCTGCTCCATCCCTCCCCCACAAGGCCCCTTTAGCATCTCCCACCCAGGCCCTGTCAGCATCCTGTTTTTTTCTGTGGCCCCAGGAAGTTAAAGTCCTCAGAGAGATCCAGCTCCTCCAGGTGGCAGCCAACAATTACCACATCGAGAAGGAGGAAGAATTCGGACACTGGTTTACCTCCACTGAGTGGCTCAGTGACAACGAGAGGTGAGGGCCTTGCAGGAATTTGACGATAGTCAGGGCATAGGGGACTCTTTCTGGTGGCAGCTGCAGAGAGCCTGGGGCCATGGCTGTCTGGTCAGCCGCAGACCCTGTTGCACGGTGACCCCTGGGGCACCAGGACTCCAGCTAGGGGGCACGCACTGGGAGGGAGAGCTGAGATGTGGCTCCCGCTAGGTAGACTCGCAGCTGCCTCTCTGTCCTGCAGCTACAAGCTCTCCTGCCAGCTGGAGCCCCCATCCCACTAGGCCGGCGACACCCTCGAGGCAAAGAAGAGCAGGCCCAAGGAAGCCAGGCAGCGGCAACTGCCTTCCCAGCTCCACCTCCGACCGGCCCTGATTCTAATAAATTCAATCCCTTTTTCAGTTTTACCTATTGGAGTGGGTTGAATTATGTCCCCCCCAAACTCACTTAAGCTTGAAATGTGTCCCCCAAGTTTTGTGGATTAGAAACTTAGTCCCCCGTGGGACTGTGAAGAGGG
Source organism: Cynocephalus volans (assembly GCF_027409185.1). Taxonomy (NCBI): domain Eukaryota; kingdom Metazoa; phylum Chordata; class Mammalia; order Dermoptera; family Cynocephalidae; genus Cynocephalus; species Cynocephalus volans. The sequence continues at coordinate 16,018,484 of NC_084472.1, read as the reverse complement.
TGGGAAATCCGATTACGGTAATATGAAAGGTGGAGCCTTGAAGAGGTGAGAGGATTGTAGGACCCTGCAGTAGTGAATGGATTGAAAATGGTGGTCGGGGGCGTGGTTCTGGGGGCATTAAGAAGAAGAGGAGAGTCTGCCCCCCTCTCTCTCTCTCTCTGCTCTCTCTGCTCCCACCATCATGCAAGGTGAGACCCCGAGTCACTGTCGCCACCACCAAATGGCATTTAGACTTCCCAGCCTCGGAAACTGAGAGAAATAAATGCCATTTTTCTTCATACATCACCCAGTTTCAGGTATTCTCCTATAGCAACACTAAACGGACGAACACACCTATCTTTACCTGGAATCACAGGAGTATTGTCTTTCTTGGTGTTTTCATTAAAATCAATATAGTCACGTTGCACGTTGTGCGTCTTTCAATATTTAATTTGACGATATCTGATCTTTGGAGATGGTGCCCTATGAACACAGACAGAATAACTGCTTGCGTTTCAACGTGACAGCGAGCTCCAGCAGCGCACACACGCCACCATCTGTCTTTCCTGCTGAACCGACGGAAGAGCTCTTTCTCGCTGAAAGCTACTGCAAAGCTTTCTGCACCGATAGCAGTTGCGTGGAGCTGCATTTTCTCTTCTCTGTAGATTCTCAGGGTCTAATCTCCTGAGGGAGAAGTGGCAGATCATTTGGTTGGTGCTCGGTTTTAAAATATTGTCTCACTCCACATCTTCCCACGTTTGCTTGGAGGGGTTAGAAAGTTTAGATTTTTCAGCATTCTGTGGACACACACGTGTTTCCTTCTTTGAAGTGTGTCCATACGCATGGTTCTCTGTCACCACCGTCTAGTTAAGTACACCAGTCCCTCAACAACACTGTTCAAATGTCAGTACCACAGGCCAGGAACCGTGAGCGAACACCTCAAGTGCTACCGTGCAAACTCAGGGCTCTCCCGTCGGCCCACAGTCCCTACACAAACAACAGATGGGCGTCATCATCAGTGTCCAGTCATGTCCCTCCTTTCCAAGTCTGTTTGGCAAGGGGTGGCTGTGCATCTGTTCCCTACTACACGCACAGACAGCAGCTTGTGTAGCTGTGTCGCCTCCCGGACTCCCAGGGATAAGCCATGTGGCAGTTAACAGAGACCGACACTCACTCACTCAGGAAAGGGAATTTGCCGACAAGGATGAAAGTGCAACAAAGAAACAAGAAGTGATGAGGCTGGAAAGGAAACTGGAATCAAATGTAAATAGAGGCGGGGAAAGTGGGCAACTGTGAGAATCTTGACACTTCTGCCATTGCAAAGACTCCCACTACTCAGCCACAGTGAAGGTGACCTTACACACACAAATAAGAGAACTTGTCAAAGGAACAGATAGCCCAGAAATAGTGATGCCAGTAACACTGCACATTCAAGGAAATCCCAGACGTATTTCACAGCCCTGAAAGTTCAAACAGTAAAATACTGGAAGCTCGTATGGTCATTCTTAGAGTTCTGCGCTACCACGCCAAGCAAAGACTGCCCGCACGTGTGTATATTTGCAGATGGGGTGTAGCAGTGCTTCTCGGCTGGGGCAGTTTTGCCTCCCACAAGACACCTTGTAACACCTGTGGAGACATTTCTAGTTTTCACATGAAGGTTTCCACTGGCGTCTAGTAGGTAGCTACCATCATCTCCTACGTCGCACCGTCTCATGCCTGGCGAAGAATTACCCAGCCCAAAATATCAAGATTGCCAAGGCTGAGAAGTCCCGATCGAGGGAAATCTTCTTTTCTCCCACCTTTGGGGACCGTTATTTTTATGTCGGTTTTCTTTAATAGAACACCATTTCTCCAATAATGCGAGGGGAAGCTTTTTCTAAAATCACGAACCGGATTCCGTAGAAAGGTGGGCGTAGGAGGAAGAATCTTAAAATGGCCTCATGACGTCCGCAACCTTTGCTCTCTGTGTCACCCTCCTCTTTTAAGTGTGGGAAGAATCTGTGATTTTTCCAGTCCGGGTGAATAGAGGAAAGCTGACAGGCTGCTGCCACCATGAATCTGGTCTGTTGTACAAGAAACCACGGAGCAGCCTGGAGAGACACCCTCCAGCTGAACTGTGGAAAGTTTCACGAGGTGGGGAACTGCAGTGGCCCCTACGCTGAGGGCAGCCCACATTTGCCAGTCAGAAGCTGGGGCTCCCAGTCACACACCACCAGACACGAATGATGCCAACACCCTGAGTGAGGTCAGAAGCCCATTCTTTCCTGGGTGAGCCTTCAGATGACAACGCATTTCAGGTGACTACTTGACTGTGTCTGCTGTCATCACTTCTCATCCCTTCTATTCCAGGGAAGGTAGGTGCCCTTCCTTCTCTCCACGGCCTTCTCTTCCACCCCGGCACAGCCCAGCTGCATCACTGCACCCATTTCCAGGGCTTCCTGCCCCCAGAACGCCCAGTGCCTCTGCACAAACGCATCTCTATTCCCATCAATCTGGACAAGCCTGAGAGTTTTCACAGAAACATTCAGGGGGAAAGTTAAAATCACCACCAGGCAGGCGCCCCCCCTTCCACTCTCGCCCTGTTGTTTCCCCCAATTCACTCCCCTATCCCCTCAGCTCCTCTTTACTAGATGAGCACATTTCTGCTCAGTGAGTTGTCTTTGGCACACAGCTTTTGAAATTTCAGGAAGCTTCCCCCCCCCCGCCCAAGAGGGCAAAGAGGAAAAAGTGTGAATAATGTGGAGTTGTGTGAGTTCAAATTCCTTTAGTTTGAAAATCCAAAGAATTCCCATTGTCTGGATGAGAATTTCCAGCTGGGCTTCTCTGAGTCCTAAGGGCTGCGAGGGACTGGGCAGAGGAGCTCTCACGCTGGCCACCTGCGCCCCATCCCCATTTCAACTGAGCGGCTCTGGTTTTACAGTTGAGATTTCAGTTGTGCAGAGAGTTCCTTTGCTGTTACTAAACACTTGATAGTGTCCAACTGGCTCCAGCCTGTGCCTGACAGTTGATAACACTGAATCCTGGGGCAGAACTGCTGGCCTAAGGTCCCAGAAAGATTGACAGGCCTCTTCAACCAGCTCATCCCAGCCTCCAGTGTCCCTGGCCCCAGCGACTTCCAGGCTCACCGAGGAAGCAATGTTTAGCACAACAGAGGTCCCCGGTCGTCCCTGGTGCTCCTTCCCTGGTAGGGAGATGTCCTCCCTACCTCCCAAGGTCTCTCCGTGTCTTCTTCAGACAGTGAGCAGACGTGCCAGGCGGGGTACAGACAATGGCAGAGAGTGAGAAAAACGTCCTAAATGGTGGCTCTCCTGAGAAGGGAACACAAAAATCTATGAAACGGAAAGCAGTTCCTGGGCCTTCCAGCTGTGGTCCCCGAGGCAGGTGCTGATGACACGGTCGGCCACACTGCTGAACGGGGTAATGGTGGCATGGACAGTTGCTGCCAGGTGCTCCTTGACCTTCTTGTTCTACTGGGACCAGCGGGGGTTCCGGTGGTCACAGGGCACCACCTTCTTGCACACCTACTAGACAGGAGGAGAACTTTGCGGGGGCATGGCCCACCCCAGTTCAGAATCCACAGTATCCTGCAGTCCCCAGGCAGGTGACGGTGGTCTGAGCTGGAGCCCAGGAAGCTCAGCATGTGGCCGGAGGCTGGCAGGAGTCCCTGGGTTGGGTTCTCTACCCACTGAGGGTATTTAAATACATGATGTCCCAGGCCTACCACTGCTGACGAAGGGTCTGTACCACTGCAGCCAGGTTATTCTCACCAGCCCCACACACAGAAGCTGTGCCGGGCATGCACATCTCAAGGTGGCATCTTAACCCATCCTAATGAGTCCTCAGGTCCATTTCCCCATTCAGATTCACACTCCCTTTGGAAGCTACAACTAGGGGCTCCACTTGGGCCTCTGCTACAGTGTCTAGTCCACATCAGGTGCTAAATAAGTGCTGAAGCTGGTGAAGCCTCCTGGGAGGGTGGGTGGAACGGACCCATGGACCTGCCTGCACCTCAGTGAGCATCCTCCATCCCCAAATGGACCAGGGCCTGGCCTTGCTTCCCATACGTCCCAACTCATTTGATCTTCACAGTCACTCCGTGCACCTGGTGCTGTCGGTGCCCCATCTGTACTGTTGACGTGTGGAGAGGAACGTCACAGGCATTATAAAACTAGGTCAGTTCACGTGGTTAGTAAGATGCGTAACTGATACCAGACCCAGATCACTGCACTCTGGTCACGAATGGCTGGTCTGGGACATCAGGCACAAGAAGGAAGCCTGTCTAGGCCCCACTCTGCAGAGCCGAGCCACTCACCGTGTCCATCAGCATCACCTGCTCTGCCAACAGCTTGGGAGAGAATGCCATGATGTCACGCATGTCCACACTGGGCTGGTTCATCGTATCACAGGACAGGGGTAGAAGGGCTCTGGAGATCGCTCAAGTTCCAGCTCCATCACTGGAGGTGACCACTTCCCTGCCCCTGGTGTGGGCTCAGAAGATGGTCATGGATCCAGTCCTACAGGTGACTCTGGGTGCAGAGCAGGCAAGGCTGGCTCTAGAGCCTGTGTGGGAAGTGCCCGTTCTTCCGGGCATGAAGCAGGTGCAGGAAAAAAAATAAAAATAAAAAAAAGCTTCACCAGTATCACCATTTAATGAGGTCAATGGCTCATTTAACGTAACAGGCATTATGACCTTGGACAGTTCCTATTTAACAAGACTACTGAAAACGTTTCATCCAATATACACACAGCAAAAGACAATTAGCTCAATTTAAAAAATGGTCAGAGGAAGAGTCGGCCAGTTCGCTCTGTTGGTTAGAGTGTGGTGTTCTCATACCAAGATCAAGGCTTAGGATCCCCACACAGGCCAGCCGCCGTAACAAACCAACCACAAACCTGCTCAGATAATTCAAATAAGCATTTCTCTAAGTGAGATATAGGAAAGCCCAATAAGCACCGAAAGAGATATTCATCGTCACCCATAAGGGAATATCTATCAATACCGCAGTGACATAATGTGTCGTAGCCGTTAGAAGGGCTGTAAATCAAAAAGACAGTCAAGACAAAGTGTTCACAAGGCTATGGAGATATCACAACCCTCATATATTGACGGAGAGACTGGAAAATGCTACAGACTGCCAGGAAATCAGGTCGGTAGTTTTTCAAAATGTGAAATGTAAACTTACTACGTGGCCCAGCAATCCTACCGCTGGGTACATACGAACGAAAACTGAAAATCTGTCCACACAAAAGTTTGTACATGAAACCTCAGATCAGCCCCACTTACACTAGTCAAACAGTCAAAACCACACAGAACGCCAAGGAAGAATACTGAAAGCTGCATGAGAGGAAAACACACACACACACACACACACACACAGACTCTCTCACACAAACTGACATGCACACACAGACACACACATACAGACACACACACACACACACACACACACACACACTCTCACTCACTCACTCACTCACTCAGTCACTCACTCACAAGAAAGTCCTAATACAGATTTCAGTAAATTCTTCAACAGAAAACGCCCAGTCCAGGAGACAAAGAGATCTTCTAGTCAAATAAAAAATTCAACAACAACAACAACAACAAGACAAGAGCACTGTACCGGACAAGAGCATCCTTCAAACAGGGAGAGAGACAATCCTCTCCCAGACAGACGAAGGCCGAGAGGATCCCCCACAGCAGACCGCTCTCCCAAAGCACTGCACAGGGCTCTTCCAACTCAAAGATGACGCTGACGTGCCCCAGCACCACGTCCGCAGGGACGAAAGTCAGCAGTCATGGAAGTAGAAATACAAAGAACACACTCAACCTACAAGGATGACGACAAAACCGCTCCCCGCCCTCCCCCAGTGTCCTCGTCCCCGCCGCCCTCGCACTCGCAGCGGCGGCGATGGCTCACCAGGCCCGGGACCCCAAGACACGGCCCGTGACCAGGAGGCCACAGCCCAGCTGCACCTGCTACTCCGGTCTGGCCCCCGCACCGCCCCCGACCGGCTGCTCCCGCAGCAGCCCTGGGACAAGGCGATCCTGCGTGCTGGGGACGGACGGACGGAAGGACGGACGGACGGCGGGGCAGCGCTGGGCTCCACCGGAGGGGAGGAGGGCGTCCCAGCCTCCTGTCTCTGCCAGCGCCGGGCACCCCGCCCGCCGTCTGCATCCCTCCCCGCTGGCCTCCGCCGCCCCTCCTGAACTCAGGACCCGGGGAACCCTCCTAATGCACCCCGTGCCGCCTCCGTCTCAGCCCGACCACGCTACTCCCCTGACTCGCTCGGGAGCTACAGCCCCCTCACCCGGGTCCTACCGGCTCCACCATGCCGCTCCCCTCGCAGGTCTCTCCCTGGTGTGGCAGTTCCTCCAGGAGGGTGGAGGTTTGGCCGCTAAGTTTCTGTTCCCTGCCAAGTGCTGTGGGAAGGGCTTTCTTCCCTCGTGTCCCGCAACTTTCCCGCGTTCTGTCTCTGACCTTCTGTCCACCCGTTATTTCAGCTGTCGTCAACGGTCAGAGGTACCTTTGGAAAGCTGACTTGAGTGCTGTCTCTAAAGGATACAACCTGAGGTCTGCTGTCTTCAAACCAAAAGAGATTCCTCACCTGAACCCAACTCTGCTGGGACTTTGATCTCCACCTTCCATGCTCCAGATCTCTGAGGAATAAATTGATGTTGGATATAAGCTACCCACACTATGGTACTTTGTTACAGCAGCCTGAACTGACTCAGACAGAAGTGACATCCCATCACTTGTGCTGTGTTCTCCTGGTCAGAAGGAAGTGGCTGACCACTTAGTGCTGGGAGCCATTCATTGTGCAGGCTGCCACCACATAGGCCGAGGTAAAGCCCATGGGACTGATTCTAAATATCATAGGAAGGCAGTGAAAAGTTTACTATTAGGAGATGACAATACCTGAAATTAATTTCAGTGTGTTATCACTGCAGGGGGGAAAAAAAAAACCCCAAAAAACCTGGTCACAACAAAGGACTTTCCCAAGATTATACTGCTGGAACTCAGGCCTCTTTGAATTGTATCTCCTGCTATATTTCACTCTTTTTTGTAATTCAAATATCTCCACGTATGTGCAGTATGTACATTTGACACTGTATTCATTCCCTTTTGTGTTGCTCTAACAGAATACCTGGATCTGGGTAATTTATAAAGAAAATGAAATTTATTTGCTTACAGTTTCTGAGGCTGGGAAGTCCAAAGTCCATCTGGAGGTGGTGACAGCAACCCAGGGGTCTCGCATTGCAAGATGGTGGAAGCAGAGAGAGGAGAGAGCAAGACAGATTTTTCTCTTCTTTTAAAGCTCTCAGAACCACACCCCTGACCACCATCTTTAATCCATTCAGCACAGTCCCACAATCCGATCCCCTCCAAGGCTCTGCCTTCCAATTACCATAACAGGATTTCCCACCCTCTTAACAATCGCAGTGGGGACTAAGTTTCTAATACATAAAATGCGGGGGATGCAAGCTTCAATGACTTTTGGGGGGACATAATTCAATCCACTACAGACACCAACCCATGAGTTTCCATAAGATTTATCTCATAGACACCTCATGAATTTCGTAGGAAATAAAGGCTTGCACAATCCCCACTGGGCATGTTGGGAAACTGGGCAGGTCTTGAAAGACACGATATCCTGTCTTGGATCACAGAAATGGTGAGAAAAAGCAGATTCTGACCAACCCCTGCCTTGAAACCTGGGGCCCTTGCTGCACACCCAAGGGGCTGAGGGAGTGCTGTGTTTGCACACTTGTGTGCAGTTAAGGAGTTGACATGGGGGAAGAGGGTGAGCAGTCGTCAGCCCAGAGAGACCACTGGGTAGATCATACTGAAGGAAGGACCCCATGTCATGGAATCTTATAAGAAGTGACCTCACTTCCTTAGTGATGGACCGCAAGAGAACTTAGAACTCTGGTAACCGTGCAGCTCACTTGGCAAGCAACTGCCAAGAGAGAAAGATGGATTCAGGTCGCATCCCGAGTTTTCGACGATCTCACTTCAGGAATTCCTGGAGAGAGAGCCTGTGGAGACGATGGAGACGTTGGTTCCGTCCTCTCCTCCGATGCCTGTGGCCGTTTGGCAGGGGGCACCCCCAGGTAACACAGGGTAGCCCAATCCAGGACAGTCCACACCTGTGATCCCATCTGGGCAGTTTTCCACCAAATTCCAATCACCGTGTGTGTGTGTGTGTGTGTGTGTGTGTGGGTGTGTGCCTGTGTGTGTGTGCCTGTGTGTGTGTGTGTGTGTGTGCAAGAGAGAGTGAGAGTGAGAGAGAGTGAGAGTGAGAGAGAGTGAGAGAGAGTGAGAATGAGAGAGAGAGAGAGAGAGAGAGAGAGAGAATAAAGAGGAGGAGAAGGGCCCCTCCTGAACAGGAGATGGTCGCGTTAGGGGATGAAACCCTGGAAGGTCTGTCCACGTCTCACGTTGTGGCTGGAAGGATGGGAAAGTAACTGTTAGGGACCAAGTCTGTATCCTCAGAAGTAAATTCTTCACCTCCAGCTGTTATCTGGTTTCCTCCCTGGCTAGAGGTCTATGCAGATGCTTCTCTGTGCCCGATCAGGGGGGCAGAATTTCTAGTCGGGGTATCTCCCACGGACACAGGCAGGAGGCTGCTGACTCTTACTGGCCCAAATGCCGGCCACTCTCATTACAGAGCTCCACGCAGGAGGTCACCGAGGAGGTGTCCGATGGGTCCGAATACCCCATCTCCCTGGACAAGGGGCAGGCGCACCATGTCACCCACCAAGGCCAGCGCTGGTCTAAGGTGAGAGCAGGCACAGGGAGGTCTCCACAGAAAGGAACGCAAAATGACCAGAGTGGGCCCAGGACCCCGACCCAAATATGGGGACTCCCCTGGAAACTATACTCAAGCGTTCCCACTGGAGTGACCCACAGTCCCACTCCCACAGGAATCTGGCCTCTAGTACTACCCACTGGCAACTCGCTTAAGGTGCAAAGTCCCTGTTCTCTCACTTGCAGGACTATAAGAGTAGGCACTTCTGTGTGGTTTCACTCTACACTAGGCCGTGAGTATCTCTGCTCGTTGCCACTCTTCTTACTGTTTTAGCTCCCCACCCCAGGTGTCCTGTGCAGCAGTCAGCCCCACTGCCTCCCAGGTCTCCTCCAAGACTTACAAACCATCCCCCTTATGGGGCAGGGTGTGTTCACACACACACAAAAGAGAAGTCACACAAAAAAGGGGGTCCGGCTGTTCTACACGTTTGTCTGCAATGGGTCATCTCGCAGAGCACATCGCTGGAGCCCCACCAGGCCGGGAGCTGTGCCCTCCCATGTCTTCATGTTTTCCTGTAACAGAGGCCATTTTCCCTGGCAGTTCAGTCTCTCGGTGCCGGTGGAACGTGACACGGTTCAGTTGTAATTTCCACTTCAGCCGCGCTGCAGGGAACATCTTATGTGTGCCCGACAGACTGTGTGAGCTGGCTAGGGATGCCGTAACACAGCGCCACACACTAGAGGCCTCTGACAACAAAAATATATGTTCCCACAGTTCTGGAGGCTAGAAATTTGATGTCAAGCTGTTGGCTGGGGTGGTTTCCCCCTGAGGTCTCTCTCCTGGGCTTGGAGACGGCCACGTTCTATACCTCTGTTCACATGCTCTTCTCTACTGCTTCTCTGTGTCCTTACCACGTCTTCCTGTGACGGCCCGTGTCATGTCAAATCAAAGCGAACACTAACGAATTTACTCAAACTTAATTGCCTTTCCAAAGACCTGTGTCCTACCGCAGTCATCACCTTATGCACTGGGTATTACAACATCAATCGTGAGTTTTAAGAAGGGAATACAGTTCAGCCCAGAACATATACTAATCCCCTCCTAAAACAGCCTCCGGGGAAAGGGATTCCTGGGTGAAAAGCTGTGCACGTGTCAAATGTTGATAGCTAAAGCCAGATGACTTTCCAAAGTGATGTAGCAGGTGCATGGTCAGCAGCAGTCTCAGAACGGAGCTGCTTCCCTGCCTCAGCCTTTCCTGGGTGTTAACATTCTTTTCGATATTTTACCCGTCTGGAGACCTTGTGGCAAATAAGATGACCATTTGTTTTCCTTCATTTTCAACCTCGCAACGGATACGTCTCAGTCACAGTCAGCCACTTACCGCACACTTGGTCTTTCTTTTTCCTCAATCGTCTGCTCAGATCTTGGCACTGCAATGGGCTTCCTCCTGCCCCAGAAGCTGCCAGCGCTCCCACTGTGTGGCATCTGGGATCAGCGTGGCTCTCTCTGATCTAAATGAAAGGAGCACAATTGTGTTGTTTAAGTTGTGAGGGTTCTCTTCAGGTGTCTTTCTCTGCACACAGTCTCCAAAATGGGGAGGAAATGAGGTTCCCACCGCCCCCTTCCTTCCCATGCCAGCAGCAGACCAAGCCCCTGGGAGCTCAGTGGGAACCTGCAGCCACAGCTGAGGACAGTTCTCAGCGCCGACCTGTGTGCTGTCGAGCAGCCACTGACATCCAAATGCCTGTGTTTCCTGTGGCTACAGTGGGAGTCATTTTTGAGAACTCACCGGGACAGTGATCTCTAATACAGGCTACTAATACAGGCACTTAGTTGCTCCACAGCTAACAAACCACACTGAAGATACTGCCAAGGTACTACTTTCTTAGTTCTTTTCTGTCCAGCGCCCCCACGTCAACTTTTGCTTTGAGAGCCTATAATCTTTTTCACGACGGTCACTCATGTCTCCCACATGAGCAGATCCCTAAAGGGTTGGGGCTTCCTGGTCTGAGCTCCAGGCCCCAGTTCTCTGGCGATTCACGGTGATGACACTGAAAGCGTGTCCCTCCTTGTTCCTTCCAGGGTAAAAAGGGTCGTACCCTGGACCTGCAAGAGATCCGCATGATGCGGACCCTCCAGCCAGGCACAAGGGCGAAGCTGCTGGAGTCCCTGCTGCCAGCTCTCCAGGGCAGAACGGTCCCCCACTTCTCCACCTTCCTTTGCTCCTACTGGGACTTCGCCACCATCCCACAGTTCCTGGACCAGCTCTTCAGTAGGTGAGTGCCCGCCCCCTCCAAGGCACCGTGGTGACTCTGCCACCTAGAAGCTGTGTCTCGGGAATGCCACTACAGCACTCTGAGCCTGTTTGCTCCTCTGAGGAGTGGGGTGGTAAGAGGATGAACCCCATCGAGTCTTTATAGGGGCCAAATTTCATAAGACATGGCAAGGAGATGCCTAGTGCCTGGCTCAGCTGGATGCACTGTGCTTGTTCATATTTATTATTTTTCTTTCCTGTTTGGCTGAAAAAGCTCTCTGCCTCATGCCCCCCAACCCCTCCCCCACCCCATGGCCGGTGTCTCTCTGAGTTTGCAAAAGCCCAGAGAAGTCATATCTGATTTAGCACTTTTATTTGAGATTTCTTCTAACTTGTCTTTGTCCCTGATATAGAACGAACAGGCTCCATGGGCACCAGAGGAAGGGACCCCAGGTCCACTCAGATATCTGGGAATGCTCTGCTTGGGGCTTACTTATTCAACACATTTAGAAGCCCTTCCTTTGTAAAGTCACTTTTCTAGACGCTTGGCATAATTCAGTGACCAAAGCAGACCACAGACACTGGGTCTCAATTCTAGTCATGGAGTGAGATACTCACGGTAGACACCGTGAGCACGTCACGTCCACAGCATGTCAGTGGTGACGCCCTCGTGGCCTCCTCAAGGTGGAGGTGCATTCTCCCGCGTCCTACCCACAATGACAGGCCCAGCACCCAACTAGAAAGTATGTGGACTTTTGATCCAGAGAGAGAGCTCACTGTACCCCAGAGTGCGGGGGCACATACGGACCGTGGCTGGGGAGGGACTGACAAAGCTGTGAATCTGAGACAACTTGTAATTCCCACGAGGGCGCTGAGGTCTGGGGGCTTTCCCTGCAAGTGAAAAGGAGTCCAACGGAGCTGTGGATGGGGTCACAGTCTCCCTGCAAAACAGGGGGAGTCTGGGGCTCACCGCCAGCTCTCGAGAGACACGTCCCCAGGACAGTGGCATCCTAGCTCTGCCCGTCCTCCATCCCACCTCTGTCCCTCCTGACCCAGACAACAGCGGCTCAGGCCTGAAGTTATGAGCAACCTGCCCACAGACCTGCCTGGGGCCTTGGTCCTTAGTTCACAGGTGCACATAGGTGGGTGTCCCGTCCCTTCGGAAAACCCATGTGAGTGTAAGGGTGAGGCTCACGAGGGTCTGTACTTGTCCTGTCTAATGGCCAGGTCTGCCACTGTCAGGACCGCCACACAGGGCTTGGGTGGGGGGGGGGCTGTGTCCTCTAGACAGGCAGTGGCAGGCCCAGGGGCCCAGAACCACGCAAGCGTGCCCTGGGAGCACAGCGTGGAAGCAAAGGCCAGCCTCTGACTTTGCTGCCCACTCTCACACTTCCAGCACCATCTGTCACACTGTGGTCACTATGCCGGAGCGTTTCTGCACAGATTTCCATCAGCCCCTGCACTTTCCATCGTTGAAAGTGAAGATCGACCACGTGCAGGTCAGCTTGCCTGGATTGGACACGGGTGCCAGTGTGTACGTTCTGCTGACCAACCTGAGGCACCCAGAGCTCTTTGAGGCAGAAACAGATGGTGAGGGGACCGCAGTCTGGAAGAATTACCAGGGGTGGTGCTTTGGGGCTAGAACTCCCTTTAATGCAGTCAGATCCTTTCCGTGTTTGGAAAGGCCAGTGGGAAATGACTGATGCTGGTGAACCTTTTCTATTTTCCCCCCTGCTCCTGTTTCATGTCCAGAACCACAGGCACTTCCCAGGCAAGCTCTAGAGCCAGTGCCAGCACCTCCGGTAGAGCTGGGGCCCGCCCTGCACTCAGAGTCACCTGTGCAACTGGGTCCACCGCCAGCTTCCGTGCCAGCAGCAGTGCCAGGAGAAGAGCCACCACATGTGATACGGCTGAAGCTAGAGGACCCTTCAAAGCCCTCGTGCCCCTCTCCTGTGGCAACATTGAACCGGCCCCGTGGAGACCTGTGGGACATCAGGGCATTCCCTCCTAAGCTGCTGGCAGAGCAGCTGACTCTGATGGACGCGGTGAGCAGCTCGACTCTGCGGGGGGAGAGGAGGGCGGTTGCCTAGACAGGCTGTCCTTCTTGCACCTGGTGTCCCAGACAAGCCATTACTCACCAGAGTCCAGTGATCTGGGTCCAATACCAGCTCCACATCTTACCAATGATGTGACCTGGATGAGTTTCTTCGTTCCCAAGCCTTCCCTGTCCACATGTCGACAGTCAAGTTGAGACATCAACAGTACCAGTTGCAGAGCGACCCAAGCTAACATGAAAAGGGACAGAGAGAAAGCAGCACGGGGGCCTGGCTTCTCTGGTTGACGGAGGGTGCTCACTGAGGGGCAGCTGGGTTCAGGAGTTACCCACCCATCCTCCCGTGTGACCTCACCAACCTCAGCACTTCTTAGGACCTGATATGGACTCGACTCCCTAGCAGACACCCTAAGAGAACCCGTAGTCATAGCTGCCACAGGCAGTGCGCATCTGAGGAAGGAAATAGAACAAAGGGCTCATCAGGATGCACACTGGATGCGGCCTCAAGATGAGCACACCCGAGCCATTTTCTAGTGCTCGGAGCTAGTGAGAACGGCCTGCCTGACCATGCCACTCGTTCCTTGCCTGCCAGTATTAGCTCTTGGGTGCCTTTAGTGGGCGCATAGCCAGATCCAAACTCTTTCACAAGAGTAGCCTGTGTGTGACACACTCTTCCTCTCCAGGAGCTGTTTAGGGAGGTGGTGCCCTATGACTGCCTGGGCTCCATCTGGTCCCAACGCCACAAGAAGGGGAAGGAGCACCTGGCACCCACCGTTCGTGCCACCGTCGCCCAATTTAACAGTGTGGCCAGTTGCGTCATCACCACCTGCCTTGGGGATGACAGCAGGAAGGCCCAGGACAGAGCCAGGGTGCTGGAGCACTGGATCAAGGTGGCCAGGGTAAGCCGTGGGAGGACCCAGGGGATCCCCTCTCTGCAGACTTGGGAACTGCCTTTTATTAACAACCACCATCAGGGCAGTCGCCTGTGGTCAAGTCCCTGCACAATACCTGGGCCTTTCCTCTCAGGGCACACTGGCCTTGACCCCCATGTCCCAGTGCTGGAGGCTCACTTCCTATCTGGGCTCTTGGGTTGAGCTAACATCCTCCCTCTGTGAGTTCTGCTCGTTGGGTTCCAGCTGTGCCCTCCCGTGGCTGCCCGGCTCTCTGCCTCATCCAAGAGGGGAGATGTCAGCCGAGGGGCTGAAGCTGGAGCAGGCGGGCTCCAACTCCCCACCTCCTGGTTCATTCTCTTTCCTCCCCAGGAGTGCTTGGTCCTCAGGAACTTCTCCTCAGTCCACGCCATCCTCTCCGCTCTGCAGAGCACACCGATCCATCAAATGAGAAGGACATGGAGAGAAGTTTCCAGGTGGGTGGGCCTCTTTCTGTAGGAGCACAGGGGTGGACCAGGGACGCCCCCACAGGTTTGGGCATTGCCCCCTTAATGACCGTGGCAGGGACCGGGAGGTCAGAGGCACTGAGGCAAGAATGGGCTCATGACTAGGGTCTCCCTGGGAGACTCCCCGGGAACTTAGCCCAGGATTTCTTACCCCAAGCTAAAGTTTCATTTTGCTTTGTTTTCTACTTTCATTAAGTGTCAGGCACGGGTTTTTACCAAACTGGCAGTTTCAAGTGTTTGCTAGACACAATAAGTCCTTGTCCTACTCACGTCTAAACTGTAAAACAGAGCTTCTCAGTTGAAATGGGGACGGGGCCCAGGTGACCAACACGAGAGCCCCTCTCCCAGGGCCCCGGAGCCCACAGGACTCAGAGGAAGCCAGCTGACAACTCTCCTCAAGGCAGTTTGGATTGTTTGCAGTCTCAAAAAAACAAACAGACAAACAGATAAACAAACAAACTTGAACTTACGGGTCGCCCCATTATTCCCAAATTAATCTTTCTTTCTTTCCCCTTCACAGAAAAGCCTCCCGTAGTTTTGAAAACTTATGTAGAAAAGAGAAGGTACTGAGCAAAAAGGTAAAGTAGAGGCTGAGAGATGGGGGCAGGTGTTTGGGGACATAGGCAGAGGTGAGTTGTTTGGTTTTGTTGTGGTGCGTTTTGCTTTCTCACTGAAAGTTGACAGGAAAACTTCAGTCCCGTCTTGCGCGGACTAGCAGGAGAAGGATGTGTCTGCCGTGGCCAGGTGGAGAATGTGGCAGGAGCCCTGGTGACGGGACGCGGTGACGGCAGCCGGGCTGTGCAGGAGGGCAGAGGAGCTGCAGAAGCAGCCAGTGTCCGCCTCGCACGCTGCTCCATCCTGTCGGCACGTGGCTTCCTCCAGGCCGCTGGTGGATGCGGTAGGCAGGGCTTCCTTCGGCAAACTAGCCCAGCAGTTTCTAGGAAGCCAGGCCTCGGCCGCGAAGCCCTGGGCAAGGCACGCCCCCGCCTCCGGCTTCTGTTTTCTCACCCGGAGACCGTAGGGATGACGACGAGCCTGTTGTGCGGGCCTCACAGAGTGGCGAGGAGGTTAACGAGGCTCATGGAGCGTGCCTGTGTCTGCCTCTTCCTCCAGGGGTGCCGGGGACAACGTCGACGACAGTAATATGAGTTCTCAGGGGATCCTCTCCCGATGAGGAAACAGGGAAGGGTGGCCGGGGTGCACGCCCAAGACCGCACACTGGAGAGTGTCACAGCTGGCATCAACTCTAGAACCAGAGCCGCCAGAGGAGGTGGTGGCACTCCACCAGCTCATGAGTCAGATATCCAGAGCTGAAGGTCAGGCGCAGGGGTGGAACTGGGTGAGGCGAAGACAGTCTCATTCACTATCTTACTGTTTTCTGTTGCTTACAACAGAACACCTAAAACTGGGTCATTTTTAAAGAAACCGAGCATTTTTTTCTTACAGTTTCGGAGGCTGGAAAGTCCAAGCAGAGGGGGTACACATCTAGTGAGGGTCTTACTCCAGCGGGGCGGGGGGGGACTCTCTGCAGAGTCAGGGGGTGGCACAGCGTATCAGATGGCAAGAGGGCAAGAGCGTATGTCCACGCACTCTTTAGGAAGCCGCCAGTCCGGTTCCACGATAGCCCACGAACGAATTCGTTCATTCATGAGGGCAGAGTAGTCCTAATCCAGTCACCTCTTACAGGGCCCCACCTTTCAAACAGTGTTGTAGAATCTTCCACCCTCTTAATACAGTTACAGTGGGTATCATGTTTCCACATGAACTTAGGAGGGGACATTCATTTGGACATAGCACTAACCTTGTCCCTGACCCTGTCAGGTGGGGACTGTCAAACTGGCCACCTTGGAGATGAACCATCAGAGAGCCCAGATGAGGCAGCGGCAGCAGAAAAAGGCGAGTGTGTCTGTGACTGGGAGGGGCTCTAGGGAGTAGATGACAGGGGCCCCTCCCTTCCAGCTGGAGGCCTCCACATCCAAAGAGGAGACAGCTTCCACCCTAAGGGGCCTGCCTTCCTGTGGCCAGGGCATCTGAGATGCCTTTGTTAGGGACACCAGGTCCAGGACCTGGAAGAGCTGGCCTAGAGGGGATTACAGAGCGAGGTGTGGCAGGAACCACGTAACCACTGTGACATGAAACGTTCACCACAGAGGTAGCTAGGGGGTACACGGTGTCTTTGGACGCCAGCCGGGGAGAGAGCAGTGTGGCCACAGAGGGGAGGCGCCCGAGGTTGCTCTGTGGCTCCAAGTGGAAAACCTGGCTGGGGGCGGGGGGGGTCCAGAAAGACGAGGTTGATAAGATTTTTATAGAATAAGCCAAGTGTGGACACCCAGGAGCTGGTGCTCATCACCACTACCACCCCAATGTCACAGGGCATCGTCCCCTTCCTGGGAACCTATCTCAGCGACCTGGTGATGCTAGACGCTGCGATGGACGACTATGTGGATGTGAGTGAGCCTGGGGACGGGCAGCTCGGGGGCCAGGACCCTGAGGCTGGGGAGGGGAGAGCCCTTAGAACTCAGCACTCGGCAAACCTCCACTCACGAGACCTCACGGCTGCCCGTGTGCTGGGGGGGTCACGCCCTTCTCACCCGTGAGCGATGGAGCCTCCGCATAAGCCCCCACCCAGTCCCTGTTCTCCAAGTGGACAAGTCGCAGAGCTCAGCTGGACTCAGCCTCT
Organism: Cynocephalus volans; assembly: GCF_027409185.1. Classification (NCBI taxonomy): domain Eukaryota; kingdom Metazoa; phylum Chordata; class Mammalia; order Dermoptera; family Cynocephalidae; genus Cynocephalus; species Cynocephalus volans. The sequence continues at coordinate 16,001,371 of NC_084472.1, read as the reverse complement.
CCCTTCGCTGCTTGCCATGGGAAGAGAGTGAGATCGGGCCCCTCTGATGGCAGGCAGCTTGGGAGTGGCCAGCAGCCCCTTTTGATCAGAGGCTTCAGCATCCTCACTTGTCATCAGGGAGGGCTGAGACAGAAGGTCCTCGATCCTCAGCTCCCATGTCATCCTTCTCCAGAGCTCAGAGCCTGACCTAGGTGCAAGCCCTGTTTTGTGCAAACCCCCTGACCCCGGTGGCCCTGGCCTTAGTGCAACACGGGAACGGGTGAGGACGGGGCTAGAAATGGGCTAGGGGGCCTTTCTGAGAGACTCGGACCATCACTCTTTCAGGGAAAGGTATTCAACACCCAGAAAAGGCGGAAGGTGAGTAGCTGCGGCCCTCGCTCGAGGGAGCGTGGGGATGTGGAAGTCAGAGACGGCCCCTCTCACCCGGGCAGGACACTTCCTGCCTGCATCCCCTGCAACTCTGATGTATTAGGAAGATTTGAGAGACGGAGGGGGGCATCCCATCCCACTGGAGGGTGTGGGAAGGGGACAGGAATCAAGGACACATTTCTGGGGGACAGACTGTTGGAACCCGACTCTGAGATCAGGTTGGGGCATGGATGGGATGGAAGGAGAGGAGGGTATCACTTGAGAGACAAGTCTGCCAACCAGCTCCCTGCTCCATCCCTCCCCCACAAGGCCCCTTTAGCATCTCCCACCCAGGCCCTGTCAGCATCCTGTTTTTTTCTGTGGCCCCAGGAAGTTAAAGTCCTCAGAGAGATCCAGCTCCTCCAGGTGGCAGCCAACAATTACCACATCGAGAAGGAGGAAGAATTCGGACACTGGTTTACCTCCACTGAGTGGCTCAGTGACAACGAGAGGTGAGGGCCTTGCAGGAATTTGACGATAGTCAGGGCATAGGGGACTCTTTCTGGTGGCAGCTGCAGAGAGCCTGGGGCCATGGCTGTCTGGTCAGCCGCAGACCCTGTTGCACGGTGACCCCTGGGGCACCAGGACTCCAGCTAGGGGGCACGCACTGGGAGGGAGAGCTGAGATGTGGCTCCCGCTAGGTAGACTCGCAGCTGCCTCTCTGTCCTGCAGCTACAAGCTCTCCTGCCAGCTGGAGCCCCCATCCCACTAGGCCGGCGACACCCTCGAGGCAAAGAAGAGCAGGCCCAAGGAAGCCAGGCAGCGGCAACTGCCTTCCCAGCTCCACCTCCGACCGGCCCTGATTCTAATAAATTCAATCCCTTTTTCAGTTTTACCTATTGGAGTGGGTTGAATTATGTCCCCCCCAAACTCACTTAAGCTTGAAATGTGTCCCCCAAGTTTTGTGGATTAGAAACTTAGTCCCCCGTGGGACTGTGAAGAGGGTGGGAAATCCGATTACGGTAATATGAAAGGTGGAGCCTTGAAGAGGTGAGAGGATTGTAGGACCCTGCAGTAGTGAATGGATTGAAAATGGTGGTCGGGGGCGTGGTTCTGGGGGCATTAAGAAGAAGAGGAGAGTCTGCCCCCCTCTCTCTCTCTCTCTGCTCTCTCTGCTCCCACCATCATGCAAGGTGAGACCCCGAGTCACTGTCGCCACCACCAAATGGCATTTAGACTTCCCAGCCTCGGAAACTGAGAGAAATAAATGCCATTTTTCTTCATACATCACCCAGTTTCAGGTATTCTCCTATAGCAACACTAAACGGACGAACACACCTATCTTTACCTGGAATCACAGGAGTATTGTCTTTCTTGGTGTTTTCATTAAAATCAATATAGTCACGTTGCACGTTGTGCGTCTTTCAATATTTAATTTGACGATATCTGATCTTTGGAGATGGTGCCCTATGAACACAGACAGAATAACTGCTTGCGTTTCAACGTGACAGCGAGCTCCAGCAGCGCACACACGCCACCATCTGTCTTTCCTGCTGAACCGACGGAAGAGCTCTTTCTCGCTGAAAGCTACTGCAAAGCTTTCTGCACCGATAGCAGTTGCGTGGAGCTGCATTTTCTCTTCTCTGTAGATTCTCAGGGTCTAATCTCCTGAGGGAGAAGTGGCAGATCATTTGGTTGGTGCTCGGTTTTAAAATATTGTCTCACTCCACATCTTCCCACGTTTGCTTGGAGGGGTTAGAAAGTTTAGATTTTTCAGCATTCTGTGGACACACACGTGTTTCCTTCTTTGAAGTGTGTCCATACGCATGGTTCTCTGTCACCACCGTCTAGTTAAGTACACCAGTCCCTCAACAACACTGTTCAAATGTCAGTACCACAGGCCAGGAACCGTGAGCGAACACCTCAAGTGCTACCGTGCAAACTCAGGGCTCTCCCGTCGGCCCACAGTCCCTACACAAACAACAGATGGGCGTCATCATCAGTGTCCAGTCATGTCCCTCCTTTCCAAGTCTGTTTGGCAAGGGGTGGCTGTGCATCTGTTCCCTACTACACGCACAGACAGCAGCTTGTGTAGCTGTGTCGCCTCCCGGACTCCCAGGGATAAGCCATGTGGCAGTTAACAGAGACCGACACTCACTCACTCAGGAAAGGGAATTTGCCGACAAGGATGAAAGTGCAACAAAGAAACAAGAAGTGATGAGGCTGGAAAGGAAACTGGAATCAAATGTAAATAGAGGCGGGGAAAGTGGGCAACTGTGAGAATCTTGACACTTCTGCCATTGCAAAGACTCCCACTACTCAGCCACAGTGAAGGTGACCTTACACACACAAATAAGAGAACTTGTCAAAGGAACAGATAGCCCAGAAATAGTGATGCCAGTAACACTGCACATTCAAGGAAATCCCAGACGTATTTCACAGCCCTGAAAGTTCAAACAGTAAAATACTGGAAGCTCGTATGGTCATTCTTAGAGTTCTGCGCTACCACGCCAAGCAAAGACTGCCCGCACGTGTGTATATTTGCAGATGGGGTGTAGCAGTGCTTCTCGGCTGGGGCAGTTTTGCCTCCCACAAGACACCTTGTAACACCTGTGGAGACATTTCTAGTTTTCACATGAAGGTTTCCACTGGCGTCTAGTAGGTAGCTACCATCATCTCCTACGTCGCACCGTCTCATGCCTGGCGAAGAATTACCCAGCCCAAAATATCAAGATTGCCAAGGCTGAGAAGTCCCGATCGAGGGAAATCTTCTTTTCTCCCACCTTTGGGGACCGTTATTTTTATGTCGGTTTTCTTTAATAGAACACCATTTCTCCAATAATGCGAGGGGAAGCTTTTTCTAAAATCACGAACCGGATTCCGTAGAAAGGTGGGCGTAGGAGGAAGAATCTTAAAATGGCCTCATGACGTCCGCAACCTTTGCTCTCTGTGTCACCCTCCTCTTTTAAGTGTGGGAAGAATCTGTGATTTTTCCAGTCCGGGTGAATAGAGGAAAGCTGACAGGCTGCTGCCACCATGAATCTGGTCTGTTGTACAAGAAACCACGGAGCAGCCTGGAGAGACACCCTCCAGCTGAACTGTGGAAAGTTTCACGAGGTGGGGAACTGCAGTGGCCCCTACGCTGAGGGCAGCCCACATTTGCCAGTCAGAAGCTGGGGCTCCCAGTCACACACCACCAGACACGAATGATGCCAACACCCTGAGTGAGGTCAGAAGCCCATTCTTTCCTGGGTGAGCCTTCAGATGACAACGCATTTCAGGTGACTACTTGACTGTGTCTGCTGTCATCACTTCTCATCCCTTCTATTCCAGGGAAGGTAGGTGCCCTTCCTTCTCTCCACGGCCTTCTCTTCCACCCCGGCACAGCCCAGCTGCATCACTGCACCCATTTCCAGGGCTTCCTGCCCCCAGAACGCCCAGTGCCTCTGCACAAACGCATCTCTATTCCCATCAATCTGGACAAGCCTGAGAGTTTTCACAGAAACATTCAGGGGGAAAGTTAAAATCACCACCAGGCAGGCGCCCCCCCTTCCACTCTCGCCCTGTTGTTTCCCCCAATTCACTCCCCTATCCCCTCAGCTCCTCTTTACTAGATGAGCACATTTCTGCTCAGTGAGTTGTCTTTGGCACACAGCTTTTGAAATTTCAGGAAGCTTCCCCCCCCCCGCCCAAGAGGGCAAAGAGGAAAAAGTGTGAATAATGTGGAGTTGTGTGAGTTCAAATTCCTTTAGTTTGAAAATCCAAAGAATTCCCATTGTCTGGATGAGAATTTCCAGCTGGGCTTCTCTGAGTCCTAAGGGCTGCGAGGGACTGGGCAGAGGAGCTCTCACGCTGGCCACCTGCGCCCCATCCCCATTTCAACTGAGCGGCTCTGGTTTTACAGTTGAGATTTCAGTTGTGCAGAGAGTTCCTTTGCTGTTACTAAACACTTGATAGTGTCCAACTGGCTCCAGCCTGTGCCTGACAGTTGATAACACTGAATCCTGGGGCAGAACTGCTGGCCTAAGGTCCCAGAAAGATTGACAGGCCTCTTCAACCAGCTCATCCCAGCCTCCAGTGTCCCTGGCCCCAGCGACTTCCAGGCTCACCGAGGAAGCAATGTTTAGCACAACAGAGGTCCCCGGTCGTCCCTGGTGCTCCTTCCCTGGTAGGGAGATGTCCTCCCTACCTCCCAAGGTCTCTCCGTGTCTTCTTCAGACAGTGAGCAGACGTGCCAGGCGGGGTACAGACAATGGCAGAGAGTGAGAAAAACGTCCTAAATGGTGGCTCTCCTGAGAAGGGAACACAAAAATCTATGAAACGGAAAGCAGTTCCTGGGCCTTCCAGCTGTGGTCCCCGAGGCAGGTGCTGATGACACGGTCGGCCACACTGCTGAACGGGGTAATGGTGGCATGGACAGTTGCTGCCAGGTGCTCCTTGACCTTCTTGTTCTACTGGGACCAGCGGGGGTTCCGGTGGTCACAGGGCACCACCTTCTTGCACACCTACTAAACAGGAGGAGAACTTTGCGGGGGCATGGCCCACCCCAGTTCAGAATCCACAGTATCCTGCAGTCCCCAGGCAGGTGACGGTGGTCTGAGCTGGAGCCCAGGAAGCTCAGCATGTGGCCGGAGGCTGGCAGGAGTCCCTGGGTTGGGTTCTCTACCCACTGAGGGTATTTAAATACATGATGTCCCAGGCCTACCACTGCTGACGAAGGGTCTGTACCACTGCAGCCAGGTTATTCTCACCAGCCCCACACACAGAAGCTGTGCCGGGCATGCACATCTCAAGGTGGCATCTTAACCCATCCTAATGAGTCCTCAGGTCCATTTCCCCATTCAGATTCACACTCCCTTTGGAAGCTACAACTAGGGGCTCCACTTGGGCCTCTGCTACAGTGTCTAGTCCACATCAGGTGCTAAATAAGTGCTGAAGCTGGTGAAGCCTCCTGGGAGGGTGGGTGGAACGGACCCATGGACCTGCCTGCACCTCAGTGAGCATCCTCCATCCCCAAATGGACCAGGGCCTGGCCTTGCTTCCCATACGTCCCAACTCATTTGATCTTCACAGTCACTCCGTGCACCTGGTGCTGTCGGTGCCCCATCTGTACTGTTGACGTGTGGAGAGGAACGTCACAGGCATTATAAAACTAGGTCAGTTCACGTGGTTAGTAAGATGCGTAACTGATACCAGACCCAGATCACTGCACTCTGGTCACGAATGGCTGGTCTGGGACATCAGGCACAAGAAGGAAGCCTGTCTAGGCCCCACTCTGCAGAGCCGAGCCACTCACCGTGTCCATCAGCATCACCTGCTCTGCCAACAGCTTGGGAGAGAATGCCATGATGTCACGCATGTCCACACTGGGCTGGTTCATCGTATCACAGGACAGGGGTAGAAGGGCTCTGGAGATCGCTCAAGTTCCAGCTCCATCACTGGAGGTGACCACTTCCCTGCCCCTGGTGTGGGCTCGGAAGATGGTCATGGATCCAGTCCTACAGGTGACTCTGGGTGCAGAGCAGGCAAGGCTGGCTCTAGAGCCTGTGTGGGAAGTGCCCGTTCTTCCGGGCATGAAGCAGGTGCAGGAAAAAAAATAAAAATAAAAAAAAGCTTCACCAGTATCACCATTTAATGAGGTCAATGGCTCATTTAACGTAACAGGCATTATGACCTTGGACAGTTCCTATTTAACAAGACTACTGAAAACGTTTCATCCAATATACACACAGCAAAAGACAATTAGCTCAATTTAAAAAATGGTCAGAGGAAGAGTCGGCCAGTTCGCTCTGTTGGTTAGAGTGTGGTGTTCTCATACCAAGATCAAGGCTTAGGATCCCCACACAGGCCAGCCGCCGTAACAAACCAACCACAAACCTGCTCAGATAATTCAAATAAGCATTTCTCTAAGTGAGATATAGGAAAGCCCAATAAGCACCGAAAGAGATATTCATCGTCACCCATAAGGGAATATCTATCAATACCGCAGTGACATAATGTGTCGTAGCCGTTAGAAGGGCTGTAAATCAAAAAGACAGTCAAGACAAAGTGTTCACAAGGCTATGGAGATATCACAACCCTCATATATTGACGGAGAGACTGGAAAATGCTACAGACTGCCAGGAAATCAGGTCGGTAGTTTTTCAAAATGTGAAATGTAAACTTACTACGTGGCCCAGCAATCCTACCGCTGGGTACATACGAACGAAAACTGAAAATCTGTCCACACAAAAGTTTGTACATGAAACCTCAGATCAGCCCCACTTACACTAGTCAAACAGTCAAAACCACACAGAACGCCAAGGAAGAATACTGAAAGCTGCATGAGAGGAAAACACACACACACACACACACACACACAGACTCTCTCACACAAACTGACATGCACACACAGACACACACATACAGACACACACACACACACACACACACACACACACACACTCTCACTCACTCACTCACTCACTCAGTCACTCACTCACAAGAAAGTCCTAATACAGATTTCAGTAAATTCTTCAACAGAAAACGCCCAGTCCAGGAGACAAAGAGATCTTCTAGTCAAATAAAAAATTCAACAACAACAACAACAACAAGACAAGAGCACTGTACCGGACAAGAGCATCCTTCAAACAGGGAGAGAGACAATCCTCTCCCAGACAGACGAAGGCCGAGAGGATCCCCCACAGCAGACCGCTCTCCCAAAGCACTGCACAGGGCTCTTCCAACTCAAAGATGACGCTGACGTGCCCCAGCACCACGTCCGCAGGGACGAAAGTCAGCAGTCATGGAAGTAGAAATACAAAGAACACACTCAACCTACAAGGATGACGACAAAACCGCTCCCCGCCCTCCCCCAGTGTCCTCGTCCCCGCCGCCCTCGCACTCGCAGCGGCGGCGATGGCTCACCAGGCCCGGGACCCCAAGACACGGCCCGTGACCAGGAGGCCACAGCCCAGCTGCACCTGCTACTCCGGTCTGGCCCCCGCACCGCCCCCGACCGGCTGCTCCCGCAGCAGCCCTGGGACAAGGCGATCCTGCGTGCTGGGGACGGACGGACGGAAGGACGGACGGACGGCGGGGCAGCGCTGGGCTCCACCGGAGGGGAGGAGGGCGTCCCAGCCTCCTGTCTCTGCCAGCGCCGGGCACCCCGCCCGCCGTCTGCATCCCTCCCCGCTGGCCTCCGCCGCCCCTCCTGAACTCAGGACCCGGGGAACCCTCCTAATGCACCCCGTGCCGCCTCCGTCTCAGCCCGACCACGCTACTCCCCTGCCTCGCTCGGGAGCTACAGCCCCCTCACCCGGGTCCTACCGGCTCCACCATGCCGCTCCCCTCGCAGGTCTCTCCCTGGTGTGGCAGTTCCTCCAGGAGGGTGGAGGTTTGGCCGCTAAGTTTCTGTTCCCTGCCAAGTGCTGCGGGAAGGGCTTTCTTCCCTCGTGTCCCGCAACTTTCCCGCGTTCTGTCTCTGACCTTCTGTCCACCCGTTATTTCAGCTGTCGTCAACGGTCAGAGGTACCTTTGGAAAGCTGACTTGAGTGCTGTCTCTAAAGGATACAACCTGAGGTCTGCTGTCTTCAAACCAAAAGAGATTCCTCACCTGAACCCAACTCTGCTGGGACTTTGATCTCCACCTTCCATGCTCCAGATCTCTGAGGAATAAATTGATGTTGGATATAAGCTACCCACACTATGGTACTTTGTTACAGCAGCCTGAACTGACTCAGACAGAAGTGACATCCCATCACTTGTGCTGTGTTCTCCTGGTCAGAAGGAAGTGGCTGACCACTTAGTGCTGGGAGCCATTCATTGTGCAGGCTGCCACCACATAGGCCGAGGTAAAGCCCATGGGACTGATTCTAAATATCATAGGAAGGCAGTGAAAAGTTTACTATTAGGAGATGACAATACCTGAAATTAATTTCAGTGTGTTATCACTGCAGGGGGGAAAAAAAAAACCCCAAAAAACCTGGTCACAACAAAGGACTTTCCCAAGATTATACTGCTGGAACTCAGGCCTCTTTGAATTGTATCTCCTGCTATATTTCACTCTTTTTTGTAATTCAAATATCTCCACGTATGTGCAGTATGTACATTTGACACTGTATTCATTCCCTTTTGTGTTGCTCTAACAGAATACCTGGATCTGGGTAATTTATAAAGAAAATGAAATTTATTTGCTTACAGTTTCTGAGGCTGGGAAGTCCAAAGTCCATCTGGAGGTGGTGACAGCAACCCAGGGGTCTCGCATTGCAAGATGGTGGAAGCAGAGAGAGGAGAGAGCAAGACAGATTTTTCTCTTCTTTTAAAGCTCTCAGAACCACACCCCTGACCACCATCTTTAATCCATTCAGCACAGTCCCACAATCCGATCCCCTCCAAGGCTCTGCCTTCCAATTACCATAACAGGATTTCCCACCCTCTTAACAATCGCAGTGGGGACTAAGTTTCTAATACATAAAATGCGGGGGATGCAAGCTTCAATGACTTTTGGGGGGACATAATTCAATCCACTACAGACACCAACCCATGAGTTTCCATAAGATTTATCTCATAGACACCTCATGAATTTCGTAGGAAATAAAGGCTTGCACAATCCCCACTGGGCATGTTGGGAAACTGGGCAGGTCTTGAAAGACACGATATCCTGTCTTGGATCACAGAAATGGTGAGAAAAAGCAGATTCTGACCAACCCCTGCCTTGAAACCTGGGGCCCTTGCTGCACACCCAAGGGGCTGAGGGAGTGCTGTGTTTGCACACTTGTGTGCAGTTAAGGAGTTGACATGGGGGAAGAGGGTGAGCAGTCGTCAGCCCAGAGAGACCACTGGGTAGATCATACTGAAGGAAGGACCCCATGTCATGGAATCTTATAAGAAGTGACCTCACTTCCTTAGTGATGGACCGCAAGAGAACTTAGAACTCTGGTAACCGTGCAGCTCACTTGGCAAGCAACTGCCAAGAGAGAAAGATGGATTCAGGTCGCATCCCGAGTTTTCGACGATCTCACTTCAGGAATTCCTGGAGAGAGAGCCTGTGGAGACGATGGAGACGTTGGTTCCGTCCTCTCCTCCGATGCCTGTGGCCGTTTGGCAGGGGGCACCCCCAGGTAACACAGGGTAGCCCAATCCAGGACAGTCCACACCTGTGATCCCATCTGGGCAGTTTTCCACCAAATTCCAATCACCGTGTGTGTGTGTGTGTGTGTGTATGTGTGGGTGGGTGTGTGCCTCTGTGTGTGTGCCTGTGTGTGTGTGTGTGTGTGTGTGTGCAAGAGAGAGTGAGAGTGAGAGTGAGAGAGAGTGAGAGTGAGAGTGAGAGAGAGTGAGAGAGAGTGAGAATGAGAGAGAGAGAGAGAGAGAGAGAGAGAGAGAGAGAATAAAGAGGAGGAGAAGGGCCCCTCCTGAACAGGAGATGGTCGCGTTAGGGGATGAAACCCTGGAAGGTCTGTCCACGTCTCACGTTGTGGCTGGAAGGATGGGAAAGTAACTGTTAGGGACCAAGTCTGTATCCTCAGAAGTAAATTCTTCACCTCCAGCTGTTATCTGGTTTCCTCCCTGGCTAGAGGTCTATGCAGATGCTTCTCTGTGCCCGATCGGGGGGCAGAATTTCTAGTCGGGGTATCTCCCACGGACACAGGCAGGAGGCTGCTGACTCTTACTGGCCCAAATGCCGGCCACTCTCATTACAGAGCTCCACGCAGGAGGTCACCGAGGAGGTGTCCGATGGGTCCGAATACCCCATCTCCCTGGACAAGGGGCAGGCGCACCATGTCACCCACCAAGGCCAGCGCTGGTCTAAGGTGAGAGCAGGCACAGAGAGGTCTCCACAGAAAGGAACGCAAAATGACCAGAGTGGGCCCAGGACCCCGACCCAAATATGGGGACTCCCCTGGAAACTATACTCAAGCGTTCCCACTGGAGTGACCCACAGTCCCACTCCCACAGGAATCTGGCCTCTAGTACTACCCACTGGCAACTCGCTTAAGGTGCAAAGTCCCTGTTCTCTCACTTGCAGGACTATAAGAGTAGGCACTTCTGTGTGGTTTCACTCTACACTAGGCCGTGAGTATCTCTGCTCGTTGCCACTCTTCTTACTGTTTTAGCTCCCCACCCCAGGTGTCCTGTGCAGCAGTCAGCCCCACTGCCTCCCAGGTCTCCTCCAAGACTTACAAACCATCCCCCTTATGGGGCAGGGTGTGTTCACACACACACAAAAGAGAAGTCACACAAAAAAGGGGGTCCGGCTGTTCTACACGTTTGTCTGCAATGGGTCATCTCGCAGAGCACATCGCTGGAGCCCCACCAGGCCGGGAGCTGTGCCCTCCCATGTCTTCATGTTTTCCTGTAACAGAGGCCATTTTCCCTGGCAGTTCAGTCTCTCGGTGCCGGTGGAACGTGACACGGTTCAGTTGTAATTTCCACTTCAGCCGCGCTGCAGGGAACATCTTATGTGTGCCCGACAGACTGTGTGAGCTGGCTAGGGATGCCGTAACACAGCGCCACACACTAGAGGCCTCTGACAACAAAAATATATGTTCCCACAGTTCTGGAGGCTAGAAATTTGATGTCAAGCTGTTGGCTGGGGTGGTTTCCCCCTGAGGTCTCTCTCCTGGGCTTGGAGACGGCCACGTTCTATACCTCTGTTCACATGCTCTTCTCTACTGCTTCTCTGTGTCCTTACCACGTCTTCCTGTGACGGCCCGTGTCATGTCAAATCAAAGCGAACACTAACGAATTTACTCAAACTTAATTGCCTTTCCAAAGACCTGTGTCCTACCGCAGTCATCACCTTATGCACTGGGTATTACAACATCAATCGTGAGTTTTAAGAAGGGAATACAGTTCAGCCCAGAACATATACTAATCCCCTCCTAAAACAGCCTCCGGGGAAAGGGATTCCTGGGTGAAAAGCTGTGCACGTGTCAAATGTTGATAGCTAAAGCCAGATGACTTTCCAAAGTGATGTAGCAGGTGCATGGTCAGCAGCAGTCTCAGAACGGAGCTGCTTCCCTGCCTCAGCCTTTCCTGGGTGTTAACATTCTTTTCGATATTTTACCCGTCTGGAGACCTTGTGGCAAATAAGATGACCATTTGTTTTCCTTCATTTTCAACCTCGCAACGGATACGTCTCAGTCACAGTCAGCCACTTACCGCACACTTGGTCTTTCTTTTTCCTCAATCGTCTGCTCAGATCTTGGCACTGCAATGGGCTTCCTCCTGCCCCAGAAGCTGCCAGCGCTCCCACTGTGTGGCATCTGGGATCAGCGTGGCTCTCTCTGATCTAAATGAAAGGAGCACAATTGTGTTGTTTAAGTTGTGAGGGTTCTCTTCAGGTGTCTTTCTCTGCACACAGTCTCCAAAATGGGGAGGAAATGAGGTTCCCACCGCCCCCTTCCTTCCCATGCCAGCAGCAGACCAAGCCCCTGGGAGCTCAGTGGGAACCTGCAGCCACAGCTGAGGACAGTTCTCAGCGCCGACCTGTGTGCTGTCGAGCAGCCACTGACATCCAAATGCCTGTGTTTCCTGTGGCTACAGTGGGAGTCATTTTTGAGAACTCACCGGGACAGTGATCTCTAATACAGGCTACTAATACAGGCACTTAGTTGCTCCACAGCTAACAAACCACACTGAAGATACTGCCAAGGTACTACTTTCTTAGTTCTTTTCTGTCCAGCGCCCCCACGTCAACTTTTGCTTTGAGAGCCTATAATCTTTTTCACGACGGTCACTCATGTCTCCCACATGAGCAGATCCCTAAAGGGTTGGGGCTTCCTGGTCTGAGCTCCAGGCCCCAGTTCTCTGGCGATTCACGGTGATGACACTGAAAGCGTGTCCCTCCTTGTTCCTTCCAGGGTAAAAAGGGTCGTACCCTGGACCTGCAAGAGATCCGCATGATGCGGACCCTCCAGCCAGGCACAAGGGCGAAGCTGCTGGAGTCCCTGCTGCCAGCTCTCCAGGGCAGAACGGTCCCCCACTTCTCCACCTTCCTTTGCTCCTACTGGGACTTCGCCACCATCCCACAGTTCCTGGACCAGCTCTTCAGTAGGTGAGTGCCCGCCCCCTCCAAGGCACCGTGGTGACTCTGCCACCTAGAAGCTGTGTCTCGGGAATGCCACTACAGCACTCTGAGCCTGTTTGCTCCTCTGAGGAGTGGGGTGGTAAGAGGATGAACCCCATCGAGTCTTTATAGGGGCCAAATTTCATAAGACATGGCAAGGAGATGCCTAGTGCCTGGCTCAGCTGGATGCACTGTGCTTGTTCATATTTATTATTTTTCTTTCCTGTTTGGCTGAAAAAGCTCTCTGCCTCATGCCCCCCAACCCCTCCCCCACCCCATGGCCGGTGTCTCTCTGAGTTTGCAAAAGCCCAGAGAAGGCATATCTGATTTAGCACTTTTATTTGAGATTTCTTCTAACTTGTCTTTGTCCCTGATATAGAACGAACAGGCTCCATGGGCACCAGAGGAAGGGACCCCAGGTCCACTCAGATATCTGGGAATGCTCTGCTTGGGGCTTACTTATTCAACACATTTAGAAGCCCTTCCTTTGTAAAGTCACTTTTCTAGACGCTTGGCATAATTCAGTGACCAAAGCAGACCACAGACACTGGGTCTCAATTCTAGTCATGGAGTGAGATACTCACGGTAGACACCGTGAGCACGTCACGTCCACAGCATGTCAGTGGTGACGCCCTCGTGGCCTCCTCAAGGTGGAGGTGCATTCTCCCGCGTCCTACCCACAATGACAGGCCCAGCACCCAACTAGAAAGTATGTGGACTTTTGATCCAGAGAGAGAGCTCACTGTACCCCAGAGTGCGGGGGCACATACGGACCGTGGCTGGGGAGGGACTGACAAAGCTGTGAATCTGAGACAACTTGTAATTCCCACGAGGGCGCTGAGGTCTGGGGGCTTTCCCTGCAAGTGAAAAGGAGTCCAACGGAGCTGTGGATGGGGTCACAGTCTCCCTGCAAAACAGGGGGAGTCTGGGGCTCACCGACAGCTCTCGAGAGACACGTCCCCAGGACAGTGGCATCCTAGCTCTGCCCGTCCTCCATCCCACCTCTGTCCCTCCTGACCCAGACAACAGCGGCTCAGGCCTGAAGTTATGAGCAACCTGCCCACAGACCTGCCTGGGGCCTTGGTCCTTAGTTCACAGGTGCACATAGGTGGGTGTCCCGTCCCTTCGGAAAACCCATGTGAGTGTAAGGGTGAGGCTCACGAGGGTCTGTACTTGTCCTGTCTAATGGCCAGGTCTGCCACTGTCAGGACCGCCACACAGGGCTTGGGTGGGGGGGGGGCTGTGTCCTCTAGACAGGCAGTGGCAGGCCCAGGGGCCCAGAACCACGCAAGCGTGCCCTGGGAGCACAGCGTGGAAGCAAAGGCCAGCCTCTGACTTTGCTGCCCACTCTCACACTTCCAGCACCATCTGTCACACTGTGGTCACTATGCCGGAGCGTTTCTGCACAGATTTCCATCAGCCCCTGCACTTTCCATCGTTGAAAGTGAAGATCGACCACGTGCAGGTCAGCTTGCCTGGATTGGACACGGGTGCCAGTGTGTACGTTCTGCTGACCAACCTGAGGCACCCAGAGCTCTTTGAGGCAGAAACAGATGGTGAGGGGACCGCAGTCTGGAAGAATTACCAGGGGTGGTGCTTTGGGGCTAGAACTCCCTTTAATGCAGTCAGATCCTTTCCGTGTTTGGAAAGGCCAGTGGGAAATGACTGATGCTGGTGAACCTTTTCTATTTTCCCCCCTGCTCCTGTTTCATGTCCAGAACCACAGGCACTTCCCAGGCAAGCTCTAGAGCCAGTGCCAGCACCTCCGGTAGAGCTGGGGCCCGCCCTGCACTCAGAGTCACCTGTGCAACTGGGTCCACCGCCAGCTTCCGTGCCAGCAGCAGTGCCAGGAGAAGAGCCACCACATGTGATACGGCTGAAGCTAGAGGACCCTTCAAAGCCCTCGTGCCCCTCTCCTGTGGCAACATTGAACCGGCCCCGTGGAGACCTGTGGGACATCAGGGCATTCCCTCCTAAGCTGCTGGCAGAGCAGCTGACTCTGATGGACGCGGTGAGCAGCTCGACTCTGCGGGGGGAGAGGAGGGCGGTTGCCTAGACAGGCTGTCCTTCTTGCACCTGGTGTCCCAGACAAGCCATTACTCACCAGAGTCCAGTGATCTGGGTCCAATACCAGCTCCACATCTTACCAATGATGTGACCTGGATGAGTTTCTTCGTTCCCAAGCCTTCCCTGTCAACATGTCGACAGTCAAGTTGAGACATCAACAGTAACAGTTGCAGAGCGACCCAAGCTAACATGAAAAGGGACAGAGAGAAAGCAGCACGGGGGCCTGGCTTCTCTGGTTGACGGAGGGTGCTCACTGAGGGGCAGCTGGGTTCAGGAGTTACCCACCCATCCTCCCATGTGACCTCACCAACCTCAGCACTTCTTAGGACCTGATATGGACTCGACTCCCTAGCAGACACCCTAAGAGAACCCGTAGTCATAGCTGCCACAGGCAGTGCGCATCTGAGGAAGGAAATAGAACAAAGGGCTCATCAGGATGCACACTGGATGCGGCCTCAAGATGAGCACACCCGAGCCATTTTCTAGTGCTCGGAGCTAGTGAGAACGGCCTGCCTGACCATGCCACTCGTTCCTTGCCTGCCAGTATTAGCTCTTGGGTGCCTTTAGTGGGCGCATAGCCAGATCCAAACTCTTTCACAAGAGTAGCCTGTGTGTGACACACTCTTCCTCTCCAGGAGCTGTTTAGGGAGGTGGTGCCCTATGACTGCCTGGGCTCCATCTGGTCCCAACGCCACAAGAAGGGGAAGGAGCACCTGGCACCCACCGTTCGTGCCACCGTCGCCCAATTTAACAGTGTGGCCAGTTGCGTCATCACCACCTGCCTTGGGGATGACAGCAGGAAGGCCCAGGACAGAGCCAGGGTGCTGGAGCACTGGATCAAGGTGGCCAGGGTAAGCCGTGGGAGGACCCAGGGGATCCCCTCTCTGCAGACTTGGGAACTGCCTTTTATTAACAACCACCATCAGGGCAGTCGCCTGTGGTCAAGTCCCTGCACAATCCCTAGGCCTTTCCTCTCAGGGCACACTGGCCTTGACCCCCATGTCCCAGTGCTGGAGGCTCACTTCCTATCTGGGCTCTTGGGTTGAGCTAACATCCTCCCTCTGTGAGTTCTGCTCGTTGGGTTCCAGCTGTGCCCTCCCGTGGCTGCCGGGCTCTCTGCCTCATCCAAGAGGGGAGATGTCAGCCGAGGGGCTGAAGCTGGAGCAGGCGGGCTCCAACTCCCCACCTCCTGGTTCATTCTCTTTCCTCCCCAGGAGTGCTTGGTCCTCAGGAACTTCTCCTCAGTCCACGCCATCCTCTCCGCTCTGCAGAGCACACCGATCCATCGAATGAGAAGGACATGGAGAGAAGTTTCCAGGTGGGTGGGCCTCTTTCTGTAGGAGCACAGGGGTGGACCGGGGACGCCCCCACAGGTTTGGGCATTGCCCCCTTAATGACCGTGGCAGGGACCGGGAGGTCAGAGGCACTGAGGCAAGAATGGGCTCATGACTAGGATCTCCCTGGGAGACTCCCCGGGAACTTAGCCCAGGATTTCTTACCCCAAGCTAAAGTTTCATTTTGCTTTGTTTTCTACTTTCATTAAGTGTCAGGCACGGGTTTTTACCAAACTGGCAGTTTCAAGTGTTTGCTAGACACAATAAGTCCTTGTCCTACTCACGTCTAAACTGTAAAACAGAGCTTCTCAGTTGAAATGGGGACGGGGCCCAGGTGACCAACACGAGAGCCCCTCTCCCAGGGCCCCGGAGCCCACAGGACTCAGAGGAAGCCAGCTGACAACTCTCCTCAAGGCAGTTTGGATTGTTTGCAGTCTCAAAAAAACAAACAGACAAACAGATAAACAAACAAACTTGAACTTACGGGTCGCCCCATTATTCCCAAATTAATCTTTCTTTCCCCTTCACAGAAAAGGCTCCCGTAGTTTTGAAAACTTATGTAGAAAAGAGAAGGTACTGAGCAAAAAGGTAAAGTAGAGGCTGAGAGATGGGGGCAGGTGTTTGGGGACATAGGCAGAGGTGAGTTGTTTGGTTTTGTTGTGGTGCGTTTTGCTTTCTCACTGAAAGTTGACAGGAAAACTTCAGTCCCGTCTTGCGCGGACTAGCAGGAGAAGGATGTGTCTGCCGTGGCCAGGTGGAGAATGTGGCAGGAGCCCTGGTGACGGGACGCGGTGACGGCAGCCGGGCTGTGCAGGAGGGCAGAGGAGCTGCAGAAGCAGCCGGTGTCCGCCTCGCACGCTGCTCCATCCTGTCGGCACGTGGCTTCCTCCAGGCCGCTGGTGGATGCGGTAGGCAGGGCTTCCTTCGGCAAACTAGCCCAGCAGTTTCTAGGAAGCCAGGCCTCGGCCGCGAAGCCCTGGGCAAGGCACGCCCCCGCCTCCGGCTTCTGTTTTCTCACCCGGAGACCGTAGGGATGACGACGAGCCTGTTGTGCGGGCCTCACAGAGTGGCGAGGAGGTTAACGAGGCTCATGGAGCGTGCCTGTGTCTGCCTCTTCCTCCAGGGGTGCCGGGGACAACGTCGACGACAGTAATATGAGTTCTCAGGGGATCCTCTCCCGATGAGGAAACAGGGAAGGGTGGCCGGGGTGCACGCCCAAGACCGCACACTGGAGAGTGTCACAGCTGGCATCAACTCTAGAACCAGAGCCGCCAGAGGAGGTGGTGGCACTCCACCAGCTCATGAGTCAGATATCCAGAGCTGAAGGTCAGGCGCAGGGGTGGAACTGGGTGAGGCGAAGACAGTCTCATTCACTATCTTACTGTTTTCTGTTGCTTACAACAGAACACCTAAAACTGGGTCATTTTTAAAGAAACCGAGCATTTTTTTCTTACAGTTTAGGAGGCTGGAAAGTCCAAGCAGAGGGGGTACACATCTAGTGAGGGTCTTACTCCAGCGGGGCGGGGGGGGACTCTCTGCAGAGTCAGGGGGTGGCACAGCGTATCAGATGGCAAGAGGGCAAGAGCGTATGTCCACGCACTCTTTAGGAAGCCGCCAGTCCGGTTCCACGATAGCCCACGAACGAATTCGTTCATTCATGAGGGCAGAGTAGTCCTAATCCAGTCACCTCTTACAGGGCCCCACCTTTCAAACAGTGTTGTAGAATCTTCCACCCTCTTAATACAGTTACAGTGGGTATCATGTTTCCACATGAACTTAGGAGGGGACATTCATTTGGACATAGCACTAACCTTGTCCCTGACCCTGTCAGGTGGGGACTGTCAAACTGGCCACCTTGGAGATGAACCATCAGAGAGCCCAGATGAGGCAGCGGCAGCAGAAAAAGGCGAGTGTGTCTGTGACTGGGAGGGGCTCTAGGGAGTAGATGACAGGGGCCCCTCCCTTCCAGCTGGAGGCCTCCACATCCAAAGAGGAGACAGCTTCCACCCTAAGGGGCCTGCCTTCCTGTGGCCAGGGCATCTGAGATGCCTTTGTTAGGGACACCAGGTCCAGGACCTGGAAGAGCTGGCCTAGAGGGGATTACAGAGCGAGGTGTGGCAGGAACCACGTAACCACTGTGACATGAAACGTTCACCACAGAGGTAGCTAGGGGGTACACGGTGTCTTTGGACGCCAGCCGGGGAGAGAGCAGTGTGGCCACAGAGGGGAGGCGCCCGAGGTTGCTCTGTGGCTCCAAGTGGAAAACCTGGCTGGGGGCGGGGGGGGTCCAGAAAGACGAGGTTGATAAGATTTTTATAGAATAAGCCAAGTGTGGACACCCAGGAGCTGGTGCTCATCACCACTACCACCCCAATGTCACAGGGCATCGTCCCCTTCCTGGGAACCTATCTCAGCGACCTGGTGATGCTAGACGCTGCGATGGACGACTATGTGGATGTGAGTGAGCCTGGGGACGGGCAGCTCGGGGGCCAGGACCCTGAGGCTGGGGAGGGGAGAGCCCTTAGAACTCAGCACTCGGCAAACCTCCACTCACGAGACCTCACGGCTGCCCGTGTGCTGGGGGGGTCACGCCCTTCTCACCCGTGAGCGATGGAGCCTCCGCATAAGCCCCCACCCAGTCCCTGTTCTCCAAGTGGACAAGTCGCAGAGCTCAGCTGGACTCAGCCTCTCCCTTCGCTGCTTGCCATGGGAAGAGAGTGAGATCGGGCCCCTCTGATGGCAGGCAGCTTGGGAGTGGCCAGCAGCCCCTTTTGATCAGAGGCTTCAGCATCCTCACTTGTCATCAGGGAGGGCTGAGACAGAAGGTCCTCGATCCTCAGCTCCCATGTCATCCTTCTCCAGAGCTCAGAGCCTGACCTAGGTGCAAGCCCTGTTTTGTGCAAACCCCCTGACCCCGGTGGCCCTGGCCTTAGTGCAACACGGGAACGGGTGAGGATGGGGCTAGAAATGGGCTAGGGGGCCTTTCTGAGAGACTCGGACCATCACTCTTTCAGGGAAAGGTATTCAACACCCAGAAAAGGCGGAAGGTGAGTAGCTGCGGCCCTCGCTCGAGGGAGCGTGGGGATGTGGAAGTCAGAGACGGCCCCTCTCACCCGGGCAGGACACTTCCTGCCTGCATCCCCTGCAACTCTGATGTATTAGGAAGATTTGAGAGACGGAGGGGGGCATCCCATCCCACTGGAGGGTGTGGGAAGGGGACAGGAATCAAGGACACATTTCTGGGGGACAGACTGTTGGAACCCGACTCTGAGATCAGGTTGGGGCATGGATGGGATGGAAGGAGAGGAGGGTATCACTTGAGAGACAAGTCTGCCAACCAGCTCCCTGCTCCATCCCTCCCCCACAAGGCCCCTTTAGCATCTCCCACCCAGGCCCTGTCAGCATCCTGTTTTTTTCTGTGGCCCCAGGAAGTTAAAGTCCTCAGAGAGATCCAGCTCCTCCAGGTGGCAGCCAACAATTACCACATCGAGAAGGAGGAAGAATTCGGACACTGGTTTACCTCCACTGAGTGGCTCAGTGACAACGAGAGGTGAGGGCCTTGCAGGAATTTGACGATAGTCAGGGCATAGGGGACTCTTTCTGGTGGCAGCTGCAGAGAGCCTGGGGCCATGGCTGTCTGGTCAGCCGCAGACCCTGTTGCACGGTGACCCCTGGGGCACCAGGACTCCAGCTAGGGGGCACGCACTGGGAGGGAGAGCTGAGATGTGGCTCCCGCTAGGTAGACTCGCAGCTGCCTCTCTGTCCTGCAGCTACAAGCTCTCCTGCCAGCTGGAGCCCCCATCCCACTAGGCCGGCGACACCCTCGAGGCAAAGAAGAGCAGGCCCAAGGAAGCCAGGCAGCGGCAACTGCCTTCCCAGCTCCACCTCCGACCGGCCCTGATTCTAATAAATTCAATCCCTTTTTCAGTTTTACCTATTGGAGTGGGTTGAATTATGTCCCCCCCAAACTCACTTAAGCTTGAAATGTGTCCCCCAAGTTTTGTGGATTAGAAACTTAGTCCCCCGTGGGACTGTGAAGAGGGTGGGAAATCCGATTACGGTAATATGAAAGGTGGAGCCTTGAAGAGGTGAGAGGATTGTAGGACCCTGCAGTAGTGAATGGATTGAAAATGGTGGTCGGGGGCGTGGTTCTGGGGGCATTAAGAAGAAGAGGAGAGTCTGCCCCCCTCTCTCTCTCTCTCTGCTCTCTCTGCTCCCACCATCATGCAAGGTGAGACCCCGAGTCACTGTCGCCACCACCAAATGGCATTTAGACTTCCCAGCCTCGGAAACTGAGAGAAATAAATGCCATTTTTCTTCATACATCACCCAGTTTCAGGTATTCTCCTATAGCAACACTAAACGGACGAACACACCTATCTTTACCTGGAATCACAGGAGTATTGTCTTTCTTGGTGTTTTCATTAAAATCAATATAGTCACGTTGCACGTTGTGCGTCTTTCAATATTTAATTTGACGATATCTGATCTTTGGAGATGGTGCCCTATGAACACAGACAGAATAACTGCTTGCGTTTCAACGTGACAGCGAGCTCCAGCAGCGCACACACGCCACCATCTGTCTTTCCTGCTGAACCGACGGAAGAGCTCTTTCTCGCTGAAAGCTACTGCAAAGCTTTCTGCACCGATAGCAGTTGCGTGGAGCTGCATTTTCTCTTCTCTGTAGATTCTCAGGGTCTAATCTCCTGAGGGAGAAGTGGCAGATCATTTGGTTGGTGCTCGGTTTTAAAATATTGTCTCACTCCACATCTTCCCACGTTTGCTTGGAGGGGTTAGAAAGTTTAGATTTTTCAGCATTCTGTGGACACACACGTGTTTCCTTCTTTGAAGTGTGTCCATACGCATGGTTCTCTGTCACCACCGTCTAGTTAAGTACACCAGTCCCTCAACAACACTGTTCAAATGTCAGTACCACAGGCCAGGAACCGTGAGCGAACACCTCAAGTGCTACCGTGCAAACTCAGGGCTCTCCCGTCGGCCCACAGTCCCTACACAAACAACAGATGGGCGTCATCATCAGTGTCCAGTCATGTCCCTCCTTTCCAAGTCTGTTTGGCAAGGGGTGGCTGTGCATCTGTTCCCTACTACACGCACAGACAGCAGCTTGTGTAGCTGTGTCGCCTCCCGGACTCCCAGGGATAAGCCATGTGGCAGTTAACAGAGACCGACACTCACTCACTCAGGAAAGGGAATTTGCCGACAAGGATGAAAGTGCAACAAAGAAACAAGAAGTGATGAGGCTGGAAAGGAAACTGGAATCAAATGTAAATAGAGGCGGGGAAAGTGGGCAACTGTGAGAATCTTGACACTTCTGCCATTGCAAAGACTCCCACTACTCAGCCACAGTGAAGGTGACCTTACACACACAAATAAGAGAACTTGTCAAAGGAACAGATAGCCCAGAAATAGTGATGCCAGTAACACTGCACATTCAAGGAAATCCCAGACGTATTTCACAGCCCTGAAAGTTCAAACAGTAAAATACTGGAAGCTCGTATGGTCATTCTTAGAGTTCTGCGCTACCACGCCAAGCAAAGACTGCCCGCACGTGTGTATATTTGCAGATGGGGTGTAGCAGTGCTTCTCGGCTGGGGCAGTTTTGCCTCCCACAAGACACCTTGTAACACCTGTGGAGACATTTCTAGTTTTCACATGAAGGTTTCCACTGGCGTCTAGTAGGTAGCTACCATCATCTCCTACGTCGCACCGTCTCATGCCTGGCGAAGAATTACCCAGCCCAAAATATCAAGATTGCCAAGGCTGAGAAGTCCCGATCGAGGGAAATCTTCTTTTCTCCCACCTTTGGGGACCGTTATTTTTATGTCGGTTTTCTTTAATAGAACACCATTTCTCCAATAATGCGAGGGGAAGCTTTTTCTAAAATCACGAACCGGATTCCGTAGAAAGGTGGGCGTAGGAGGAAGAATCTTAAAATGGCCTCATGACGTCCGCAACCTTTGCTCTCTGTGTCACCCTCCTCTTTTAAGTGTGGGAAGAATCTGTGATTTTTCCAGTCCGGGTGAATAGAGGAAAGCTGACAGGCTGCTGCCACCATGAATCTGGTCTGTTGTACAAGAAACCACGGAGCAGCCTGGAGAGACACCCTCCAGCTGAACTGTGGAAAGTTTCACGAGGTGGGGAACTGCAGTGGCCCCTACGCTGAGGGCAGCCCACATTTGCCAGTCAGAAGCTGGGGCTCCCAGTCACACACCACCAGACACGAATGATGCCAACACCCTGAGTGAGGTCAGAAGCCCATTCTTTCCTGGGTGAGCCTTCAGATGACAACGCATTTCAGGTGACTACTTGACTGTGTCTGCTGTCATCACTTCTCATCCCTTCTATTCCAGGGAAGGTAGGTGCCCTTCCTTCTCTCCACGGCCTTCTCTTCCACCCCGGCACAGCCCAGCTGCATCACTGCACCCATTTCCAGGGCTTCCTGCCCCCAGAACGCCCAGTGCCTCTGCACAAACGCATCTCTATTCCCATCAATCTGGACAAGCCTGAGAGTTTTCACAGAAACATTCAGGGGGAAAGTTAAAATCACCACCAGGCAGGCGCCCCCCCTTCCACTCTCGCCCTGTTGTTTCCCCCAATTCACTCCCCTATCCCCTCAGCTCCTCTTTACTAGATGAGCACATTTCTGCTCAGTGAGTTGTCTTTGGCACACAGCTTTTGAAATTTCAGGAAGCTTCCCCCCCCCCGCCCAAGAGGGCAAAGAGGAAAAAGTGTGAATAATGTGGAGTTGTGTGAGTTCAAATTCCTTTAGTTTGAAAATCCAAAGAATTCCCATTGTCTGGATGAGAATTTCCAGCTGGGCTTCTCTGAGTCCTAAGGGCTGCGAGGGACTGGGCAGAGGAGCTCTCACGCTGGCCACCTGCGCCCCATCCCCATTTCAACTGAGCGGCTCTGGTTTTACAGTTGAGATTTCAGTTGTGCAGAGAGTTCCTTTGCTGTTACTAAACACTTGATAGTGTCCAACTGGCTCCAGCCTGTGCCTGACAGTTGATAACACTGAATCCTGGGGCAGAACTGCTGGCCTAAGGTCCCAGAAAGATTGACAGGCCTCTTCAACCAGCTCATCCCAGCCTCCAGTGTCCCTGGCCCCAGCGACTTCCAGGCTCACCGAGGAAGCAATGTTTAGCACAACAGAGGTCCCCGGTCGTCCCTGGTGCTCCTTCCCTCGTAGGGAGATGTCCTCCCTACCTCCCAAGGTCTCTCCGTGTCTTCTTCAGACAGTGAGCAGACGTGCCAGGCGGGGTACAGACAATGGCAGAGAGTGAGAAAAACGTCCTAAATGGTGGCTCTCCTGAGAAGGGAACACAAAAATCTATGAAACGGAAAGCAGTTCCTGGGCCTTCCAGCTGTGGTCCCCGAGGCAGGTGCTGATGACACGGTCGGCCACACTGCTGAACGGGGTAATGGTGGCATGGACAGTTGCTGCCAGGTGCTCCTTGACCTTCTTGTTCTACTGGGACCAGCGGGGGTTCCGGTGGTCACAGGGCACCACCTTCTTGCACACCTACTAGACAGGAGGAGAACTTTGCGGGGGCATGGCCCACCCCAGTTCAGAATCCACAGTATCCTGCAGTCCCCAGGCAGGTGACGGTGGTCTGAGCTGGAGCCCAGGAAGCTCAGCATGTGGCCGGAGGCTGGCAGGAGTCCCTGGGTTGGGTTCTCTACCCACTGAGGGTATTTAAATACATGATGTCCCAGGCCTACCACTGCTGACGAAGGGTCTGTACCACTGCAGCCAGGTTATTCTCACCAGCCCCACACACAGAAGCTGTGCCGGGCATGCACATCTCAAGGTGGCATCTTAACCCATCCTAATGAGTCCTCAGGTCCATTTCCCCATTCAGATTCACACTCCCTTTGGAAGCTACAACTAGGGGCTCCACTTGGGCCTCTGCTACAGTGTCTAGTCCACATCAGGTGCTAAATAAGTGCTGAAGCTGGTGAAGCCTCCTGGGAGGGTGGGTGGAACGGACCCATGGACCTGCCTGCACCTCAGTGAGCATCCTCCATCCCCAAATGGACCAGGGCCTGGCCTTGCTTCCCATACGTCCCAACTCATTTGATCTTCACAGTCACTCCGTGCACCTGGTGCTGTCGGTGCCCCATCTGTACTGTTGACGTGTGGAGAGGAACGTCACAGGCATTATAAAACTAGGTCAGTTCACGTGGTTAGTAAGATGCGTAACTGATACCAGACCCAGATCACTGCACTCTGGTCACGAATGGCTGGTCTGGGACATCAGGCACAAGAAGGAAGCCTGTCTAGGCCCCACTCTGCAGAGCCGAGCCACTCACCGTGTCCATCAGCATCACCTGCTCTGCCAACAGCTTGGGAGAGAATGCCATGATGTCACGCATGTCCACACTGGGCTGGTTCATCGTATCACAGGACAGGGGTAGAAGGGCTCTGGAGATCGCTCAAGTTCCAGCTCCATCACTGGAGGTGACCACTTCCCTGCCCCTGGTGTGGGCTCGGAAGATGGTCATGGATCCAGTCCTACAGGTGACTCTGGGTGCAGAGCAGGCAAGGCTGGCTCTAGAGCCTGTGTGGGAAGTGCCCGTTCTTCCGGGCATGAAGCAGGTGCAGGAAAAAAAAAAAATTAAAAAAAAGCTTCACCAGTATCACCATTTAATGAGGTCAATGGCTCATTTAACGTAACAGGCATTATGACCTTGGACAGTTCCTATTTAACAAGACTACTGAAAACGTTTCATCCAGTATACACACAGCAAAAGACAATTAGCTCAATTTAAAAAATGGTCAGAGGAAGAGTCGGCCAGTTCGCTCTGTTGGTTAGAGTGTGGTGTTCTCATACCAAGATCAAGGCTTAGGATCCCCACACAGGCCAGCCGCTGTAACAAACCAACCACAAACCTGCTCAGATATGTCAAATAAGCATTTCTCTAAGTGAGATATAGGAAAGCCCAATAAGCACCGAAAGAGATATTCATCGTCACCCATAAGGGAATATCTATCAATACCGCAGTGACATAATGTGTCGTAGCCGTTAGAAGGGCTGTAAATCAAAAAGACAGTCAAGACAAAGTGTTCACAAGGCTATGGAGATATCACAACCCTCATATATTGACGGAGAGACTGGAAAATGCTACAGACTGCCAGGAAATCAGGTCGGTAGTTTTTCAAAATGTGAAATGTAAACTTACTACGTGGCCCAGCAATCCTACCGCTGGGTACATACGAACGAAAACTGAAAATCTGTCCACACAAAAGTTTGTACATGAAACCTCAGATCAGCCCCACTTACACTAGTCAAACAGTCAAAACCACACAGAACGCCAAGGAAGAATACTGAAAGCTGCATGAGAGGAAAACACACACACACACACACACACACACACAGACTCTCTCACACAAACTGACATGCACACACAGACACACACATACAGACACACACACACACACACACACACACACACACACACACTCTCACTCACTCACTCACTCACTCACTCACTCAGTCACTCACTCACAAGAAAGTCCTAATACAGATTTCAGTAAATTCTTCAACAGAAAACGCCCAGTCCAGGAGACAAAGAGATCTTCTAGTCAAATAAAAAATTCAACAACAACAACAACAACAAGACAAGAGCACTGTACCGGACAAGAGCATCCTTCAAACAGGGAGAGAGACAATCCTCTCCCAGACAGACGAAGGCCGAGAGGATCCCCCACAGCAGACCGCTCTCCCAAAGCACTGCACAGGGCTCTTCCAACTCAAAGATGACGCTGACGTGCCCCAGCACCACGTCCGCAGGGACGAAAGTCAGCAGTCATGGAAGTAGAAATACAAAGAACACACTCAACCTACAAGGATGACGACAAAACCGCTCCCCGCCCTCCCCCAGTGTCCTCGTCCCCGCCGCCCTCGCACTCGCAGCGGCGGCGATGGCTCACCAGGCCCGGGACCCCAAGACACGGCCCGTGACCAGGAGGCCACAGCCCAGCTGCACCTGCTACTCCGGTCTGGCCCCCGCACCGCCCCCGACCGGCTGCTCCCGCAGCAGCCCTGGGACAAGGCGATCCTGCGTGCTGGGGACGGACGGACGGAAGGACGGACGGACGGCGGGGCAGCGCTGGGCTCCACCGGAGGGGAGGAGGGCGTCCCAGCCTCCTGTCTCTGCCAGCGCCGGGCACCCCGCCCGCCGTCTGCATCCCTCCCCGCTGGCCTCCGCCGCCCCTCCTGAACTCAGGACCCGGGGAACCCTCCTAATGCACCCCGTGCCGCCTCTGTCTCAGCCCAACCACGCTACTCCCCTGCCTCGCTCGGGAGCTACAGCCCCCTCACCCGGGTCCTACCGGCTCCACCATGCCGCTCCCCTCGCAGGTCTCTCCCTGGTGTGGCAGTTCCTCCAGGAGGGTGGAGGTTTGGCCGCTAAGTTTCTGTTCCCTGCCAAGTGCTGCGGGAAGGGCTTTCTTCCCTCGTGTCCCGCAACTTTCCCGCGTTCTGTCTCTGACCTTCTGTCCACCCGTTATTTCAGCTGTCGTCAACGGTCAGAGGTACCTTTGGAAAGCTGACTTGAGTGCTGTCTCTAAAGGATACAACCTGAGGTCTGCTGTCTTCAAACCAAAAGAGATTCCTCACCTGAACCCAACTCTGCTGGGACTTTGATCTCCACCTTCCATGCTCCAGATCTCTGAGGAATAAATTGATGTTGGATATAAGCTACCCACACTATGGTACTTTGTTACAGCAGCCTGAACTGACTCAGACAGAAGTGACATCCCATCACTTGTGCTGTGTTCTCCTGGTCAGAAGGAAGTGGCTGACCACTTAGTGCTGGGAGCCATTCATTGTGCAGGCTGCCACCACATAGGCCGAGGTAAAGCCCATGGGACTGATTCTAAATATCATAGGAAGGCAGTGAAAAGTTTACTATTAGGAGATGACAATACCTGAAATTAATTTCAGTGTGTTATCACTGCAGGGGGGAAAAAAAAAACCCCAAAAAACCTGGTCACAACAAAGGACTTTCCCAAGATTATACTGCTGGAACTCAGGCCTCTTTGAATTGTATCTCCTGCTATATTTCACTCTTTTTTGTAATTCAAATATCTCCACGTATGTGCAGTATGTACATTTGACACTGTATTCATTCCCTTTTGTGTTGCTCTAACAGAATACCTGGATCTGGGTAATTTATAAAGAAAATGAAATTTATTTGCTTACAGTTTCTGAGGCTGGGAAGTCCAAAGTCCATCTGGAGGTGGTGACAGCAACCCAGGGGTCTCGCATTGCAAGATGGTGGAAGCAGAGAGAGGAGAGAGCAAGACAGATTTTTCTCTTCTTTTAAAGCTCTCAGAACCACACCCCTGACCACCATCTTTAATCCATTCAGCACAGTCCCACAATCCGATCCCCTCCAAGGCTCTGCCTTCCAATTACCATAACAGGATTTCCCACCCTCTTAACAATCGCAGTGGGGACTAAGTTTCTAATACATAAAATGCGGGGGATGCAAGCTTCAATGACTTTTGGGGGGACATAATTCAATCCACTACAGACACCAACCCATGAGTTTCCATAAGATTTATCTCATAGACACCTCATGAATTTCGTAGGAAATAAAGGCTTGCACAATCCCCACTGGGCATGTTGGGAAACTGGGCAGGTCTTGAAAGACACGATATCCTGTCTTGGATCACAGAAATGGTGAGAAAAAGCAGATTCTGACCAACCCCTGCCTTGAAACCTGGGGCCCTTGCTGCACACCCAAGGGGCTGAGGGAGTGCTGTGTTTGCACACTTGTGTGCAGTTAAGGAGTTGACATGGGGGAAGAGGGTGAGCAGTCGTCAGCCCAGAGAGACCACTGGGTAGATCATACTGAAGGAAGGACCCCATGTCATGGAATCTTATAAGAAGTGACCTCACTTCCTTAGTGATGGACCGCAAGAGAACTTAGAACTCTGGTAACCGTGCAGCTCACTTGGCAAGCAACTGCCAAGAGAGAAAGATGGATTCAGGTCGCATCCCGAGTTTTCGACGATCTCACTTCAGGAATTCCTGGAGAGAGAGCCTGTGGAGACGATGGAGACGTTGGTTCCGTCCTCTCCTCCGATGCCTGTGGCCGTTTGGCAGGGGGCACCCCCAGGTAACACAGGGTAGCCCAATCCAGGACAGTCCACACCTGTGATCCCATCTGGGCAGTTTTCCACCAAATTCCAATCACCGTGTGTGTGTGTGTGTGTGTGTGTGTGTGTGTGTGTGTGTGTGTGTGTGTGTGCCTGTGTGTGTGTGCCTGTGTGTGTGTGTGTGTGTGTGTGCAAGAGAGAGTGAGAGTGAGAGTGAGAGAGAGTGAGAGTGAGAGAGAGTGAGAGAGAGTGAGAATGAGAGAGAGAGAGAGAGAGAGAGAGAGAGAATAAAGAGGAGGAGAAGGGCCCCTCCTGAACAGGAGATGGTCGCGTTAGGGGATGAAACCCTGGAAGGTCTGTCCACGTCTCACGTTGTGGCTGGAAGGATGGGAAAGTAACTGTTAGGGACCAAGTCTGTATCCTCAGAAGTAAATTCTTCACCTCCAGCTGTTATCTGGTTTCCTCCCTGGCTAGAGGTCTATGCAGATGCTTCTCTGTGCCCGATCAGGGGGGCAGAATTTCTAGTCGGGGTATCTCCCACGGACACAGGCAGGAGGCTGCTGACTCTTACTGGCCCAAATGCCGGCCACTCTCATTACAGAGCTCCACGCAGGAGGTCACCGAGGAGGTGTCCGATGGGTCCGAATACCCCATCTCCCTGGACAAGGGGCAGGCGCACCATGTCACCCACCAAGGCCAGCGCTGGTCTAAGGTGAGAGCAGGCACAGAGAGGTCTCCACAGAAAGGAACGCAAAATGACCAGAGTGGGCCCAGGACCCCGACCCAAATATGGGGACTCCCCTGGAAACTATACTCAAGCGTTCCCACTGGAGTGACCCACAGTCCCACTCCCACAGGAATCTGGCCTCTAGTACTACCCACTGGCAACTCGCTTAAGGTGCAAAGTCCCTGTTCTCTCACTTGCAGGACTATAAGAGTAGGCACTTCTGTGTGGTTTCACTCTACACTAGGCCGTGAGTATCTCTGCTCGTTGCCACTCTTCTTACTGTTTTAGCTCCCCACCCCAGGTGTCCTGTGCAGCAGTCAGCCCCACTGCCTCCCAGGTCTCCTCCAAGACTTACAAACCATCCCCCTTATGGGGCAGGGTGTGTTCACACACACACAAAAGAGAAGTCACACAAAAAAGGGGGTCCGGCTGTTCTACACGTTTGTCTGCAATGGGTCATCTCGCAGAGCACATCGCTGGAGCCCCACCAGGCCGGGAGCTGTGCCCTCCCATGTCTTCATGTTTTCCTGTAACAGAGGCCATTTTCCCTGGCAGTTCAGTCTCTCGGTGCCGGTGGAACGTGACACGGTTCAGTTGTAATTTCCACTTCAGACGCGCTGCAGGGAACATCTTATGTGTGCCCGACAGACTGTGTGAGCTGGCTAGGGATGCCGTAACACAGCGCCACACACTAGAGGCCTCTGACAACAAAAATATATGTTCCCACAATTCTGGAGGCTAGAAATTTGATGTCAAGCTGTTGGCTGGGGTGGTTTCCCCTGAGGTCTCTCTCCTGGGCTTGGAGACGGCCACGTTCTATACCTCTGTTCACATGCTCTTCTCTACTGCTTCTCTGTGTCCTTACCACGTCTTCCTGTGACGGCCCGTGTCATGTCAAATCAAAGCGAACACTAACGAATTTACTCAAACTTAATTGCCTTTCCAAAGACCTGTGTCCTACCGCAGTCATCACCTTATGCACTGGGTATTACAACATCAATCGTGAATTTTAAGAAGGGAATACAGTTCAGCCCAGAACATATACTAATCCCCTCCTAAAACAGCCTCCGGGGAAAGGGATTCCTGGGTGAAAAGCTGTGCACGTGTCAAATGTTGATAGCTAAAGCCAGATGACTTTCCAAAGTGATGTAGCAGGTGCATGGTCAGCAGCAGTCTCAGAACGGAGCTGCTTCCCTGCCTCAGCCTTTCCTGGGTGTTAACATTCTTTTCGATATTTTACCCGTCTGGAGACCTTGTGGCAAATAAGATGACCATTTGTTTTCCTTCATTTTCAACCTCGCAACGGATACGTCTCAGTCACAGTCAGCCACTTACCGCACACTTGGTCTTTCTTTTTCCTCAATCGTCTGCTCAGATCTTGGCACTGCAATGGGCTTCCTCCTGCCCCAGAAGCTGCCAGCGCTCCCACTGTGTGGCATCTGGGATCAGCGTGGCTCTCTCTGATCTAAATGAAAGGAGCACAATTGTGTTGTTTAAGTTGTGAGGGTTCTCTTCAGGTGTCTTTCTCTGCACACAGTCTCCAAAATGGGGAGGAAATGAGGTTCCCACCGCCCCCTTCCTTCCCATGCCAGCAGCAGACCAAGCCCCTGGGAGCTCAGTGGGAACCTGCAGCCACAGCTGAGGACAGTTCTCAGCGCCGACCTGTGTGCTGTCGAGCAGCCACTGACATCCAAATGCCTGTGTTTCCTGTGGCTACAGTGGGAGTCATTTTTGAGAACTCACCGGGACAGTGATCTCTAATACAGGCTACTAATACAGGCACTTAGTTGCTCCACAGCTAACAAACCACACTGAAGATACTGCCAAGGTACTACTTTCTTAGTTCTTTTCTGTCCAGCGCCCCCACGTCAACTTTTGCTTTGAGAGCCTATAATCTTTTTCACGACGGTCACTCATGTCTCCCACATGAGCAGATCCCTAAAGGGTTGGGGCTTCCTGGTCTGAGCTCCAGGCCCCAGTTCTCTGGCGATTCACGGTGATGACACTGAAAGCGTGTCCCTCCTTGTTCCTTCCAGGGTAAAAAGGGTCGTACCCTGGACCTGCAAGAGATCCGCATGATGCGGACCCTCCAGCCAGGCACGAGGGCGAAGCTGCTGGAGTCCCTGCTGCCAGCTCTCCAGGGCAGAACGGTCCCCCACTTCTCCACCTTCCTTTGCTCCTACTGGGACTTCGCCACCATCCCACAGTTCCTGGACCAGCTCTTCAGTAGGTGAGTGCCCGCCCCCTCCAAGGCACCGTGGTGACTCTGCCACCTAGAAGCTGTGTCTCGGGAATGCCACTACAGCACTCTGAGCCTGTTTGCTCCTCTGAGGAGTGGGGTGGTAAGAGGATGAACCCCATCGAGTCTTTATAGGGGCCAAATTTCATAAGACATGGCAAGGAGATGCCTAGTGCCTGGCTCAGCTGGATGCACTGTGCTTTTTCATATTTATTATTTTTCTTTCCTGTTTGGCTGAAAAAGCTCTCTGCCTCATGCCCCCATGGCCAGGGTCTCTCTGAGTTTGCAAAAGCCCATAGAAGGCATATCTGACTCAGCACTTTCATTGGAGATCTCTTCTAACTTGTCTTTGTCCTCGATATAGAAAGAACAGGCTCCATGGGCACCAGAGAAGGAGACCCCAGGTCCACTCAGATATCTGGGAATGCTCTGCTTGGGGCTTACTTATTCAACACATTTATAAGCCCTTCCTTTGTAAAGTCACTTTTCTAGATGCTTGGCATAATTCAGTGACCAAAGCAGACAACAGACATTGGGTCTCAATTCTAGTCACGGAGTGAGATACTCACGGTAGACACCGTAAGCAAGTCACGTCCACAGCATGTCAGTTGTGACGCCCTCACGGCCTCCTCAAGGTGGAGGTGCATTCTCCCGCATTCTACCCACAATGACAGGCCCAGCACCCAACTAGAAAGTATGTGGACTTTTGATCCAGAAAGAGAGCTCGCTGTACCCCACAGTGTGGGGGCACATATGGACCGTGGCTGGGGAGGGACTGACAAAGCTGTGAATCTGAGACAACTTGTAATTCCCATGAGGGCGCTGAGGTCTGGGGGCTTTCCCTGCAAGTGAAAAGGAGTCAAACAGAGCTGTGGATGGGGTCACAGGCTCCCTGCAGAACAGGGGGAGTCTGGGGCTCACAGCCAGCTCTCCACAGACACGTCCCCAGGACAGTCGCATCCTAGCTCTGCCCGTCCTCCATCCCACCTCTGTCCCTCCTGACCCAGGCAACAGGGGCTCAGGCCTGAAGTTATTATGAGCAACCTGCCCACAAATCTGCCTGGGGCCTTGGTCCTTAGTTCACAGGTGCACATAGGTGGCTGACCCGTCCCTTCAGAAAACCCATGTGAGTGTAAGGGTGAGGCTCACAAGGGTCTGTACTTGTCCTGTCTCATGGCCGGGTCTGCCACTGTCAGGACAGCCACACAGCGCTTGAGGGGGGGCAGGTTGTCCTCTAGACAGGCAGTGGCAGGCCCAGGGGCCCAGATCCACACAAGCGTGCCCTGGGAGCCGCAGCATGGAAGGAAAGGCCAGCCTCTGACTCTGCTGCCCACTCTCACACTTCCAGCACCATCTGTCACACTTTGGTCACTATGCCGGAGCGTTTCTGCACAGATTTTCATCAGCCCCTGCACTTTCCATCGTTGAAAGTTAAGATCGACCGCGTGCAGGTCAGCTGGCCTGGATTGGACATGGGTGCCCATGTGTACATTCTGCTCACCAACCTGAGGCATCCAGAGCTCTTTGAGGCAGAAACAGATGGTGAGGGGACCGCAGTCTGGAAGAACTACCAGGGGTGGTGCTTTGGGGTTAGAACTCCCTTTAATGCAGTCAGATCCTTTCTGTGTTTGGAAAGGCCAGTGGGAAATGACTGATGTTGGTGAACTCCACCCCCCCTGCTCCTGCTTCATGTCCAGAGCCACAGGCACTTCCCAGGCAAGCTCTAGAGCCAGTGCCAGCACCTCCGGTAGAGCTGGGGCCTGCCCTGCACTCAGAGTCACCTGTACAACTGGGTCCACCACCAGCTTCAGTGCCAGCACCAATGCCAGGAGAACAGCCACCACATGTGACAGGACTGAAACTACAGGAACCTTCAAAGCCCTCGTGCCCCTCTCCTGTGGCAACAATGAACCGGCCCCGTGGAGACATGTGGGACATCAGGGCATTCCCTCCTAAGCTGCTGGCAGAGCAGCTGACTCTGATGGACGCGGTGAGCAGCTCGCCTCTGCGGGGGGCAGGGGGGGCTGCCTAGACAGGCTGTCCTTCTTGCACCTGGTGTCCCAGACAAGCCATTACTGACCAGAGTCCAGTGATCTGGGTCCAATACCAGGTCCACATCCTACCAGTGATGTGATCTGGATGAGTTTCTTCATTCCCAAGCCTTCCCTGTCCACATGTCGACAGTCGACTTGAGACATCAACAGTACCAGTTGCAGAGGGACCGAAGCTAAGATGAGATGGGACAGAGAGAAAGCAGCATGGGGGCCTGGCTTATCTGGTTCTGGGAGGGTGCTCACTGATGGGCAGGTGGGTTCAGGAGTTACCCACCCATCCTCCCATGTGACCTCACCAACCTCAGCACTTCTCAGGACCTGATATGTACTAGACTCCCTAGCAGACACCCAAAGAGAACCCGTAGTTATAGCTGCCACAGGCAGGGCGCATCTGAGGAAGGAAATAGAACAAAGGGCTGATCGGGGTGCACACTGGATGCAGCCTCAAGATGAGCACACCCGAGCCACTTCCTAGTGCTTGGAGTTAGTGAGAACGGCCTGCCTGACAATGCCACTCGTTCCTTGCCTGCCAGTATTAGCTCTTGGGTGCCTTCAGTGGGCACATAGCCAGATCCAAACTCTTTCACAAGAGTAGCCTGTGTGACACACTCTTCCTCTCCAGGAGCTGTTTAGGGAGGTGGTGCCCTATGACTGCCTGGGCTCCATCTGGTCCCAACGCAACAAGAAGGGAAAGGAGCACCTGGCACCCACCGTTCGTGCCACCGTCGCCCAATTTAACAATGTGGCCAATTGCGTCATCACCACCTGCCTTGGGGATTACAGCATGAAGGCCCAGGACAGAGCCAGGGTGCTGGAGCACTGGATCAAGGTGGCCAGGGTAAGCCGTGGGAGGACCCAGAGGATCCCCTCTCTGCAGACCTGGGAACTGCCTTTGACTTACAACCACCATCAGGGTAGTCTTGTGTGCTTAAGTCCCTGCACAATGCCTGGGCGTCTCCTGTCAGGGCACACTGGCCTTGACCCCCATGTCCCAGTGGTGGAGGCTCACTTCCTATCTGGGCTCTTGGGTCGAGCTCACATCCTCCCTCTGTGAGTTCTGCTCGTGGGGTTCCAGCTGTGCCCTCCCGTGGCTGCCCGGGCCTCTGCCTCATCCAAGAGGGGAGATGTCAGCCGAGGGGCTGAAGCTGGAGCAGGCGGGCTCCAACTCTCCACCTCATGGTTCACTCTCTTTCCTCCCCAGGAATGCTTGGTCCTCAGGAACTTCTCCTCGGTGCACGCCATCCTCTCCGCTCTGCAGAGCACACCGATCCATCGAATGAGGAGGACATGGAGAGAAGTTTCCAGGTGGGTGGGCCTCTGTCTCTAGGAGCACAGGGGTGGACCAGGGACCTCCCACAGCTTTGGGCATTGCCCCCTCAATGACCCTGGCAGGGACTGGGAGGTCAGAGGCACTGAGGCAAGAATGGGCTCATGACCAGGGTCTCTAAGACTCCCTGGGAACTAAGCCCAGGATTTCTTACCCCAAGCTAAAGTTTCATTTTGCTCTGTTTTCTTCTCTTATTAAGTGTCAGGCACAGGTTTTTACCAAACTGGCAATTTCAAGGGTTTGCTATACACAATAAGACCTTGTCATACTCACATCTCAACTGTAAAACAGAGCTTCTCAGTTGAAATGGGGACGGGGCCCAGGTGACCAACATGAGAGCTCCTCTCCCAGGGCCCCGGAGCCCATAGGACTCAGAGGAAGCCAGCTGACAACTCTCCTCAAGGCAGTTTGGATTGTTTGCAGTCTCAAAAAAACAAACGTATCAGCAAACAAACAAACAAACAAACAAACTTGAACTTACACGTCGCCCCATTACTCCCAAGTTAATCTTTCTTTCTTTCCCCTTCACAGAAAAGGCTCCCGTAGTTTTGAAAAATTATGTAGCAAAGAGAAGGTACTAAGCAAAAAGGTAAAGTAGAGGCTGAGAGGTGGGGGCAGGTGTTTGAGGACATAGGCAGAGGTGAGTTGTCTTGTTTTGCTGTGGTGCGTTTTGCTTTCTCACTGAAAGTTGACAGGAAAATTTCAGTCTCATCTTGCGTGGACTAGCAGGAGAAGGATGTGTCTGCCGTGGGCAGGTGGAGAATGTGGCAGGAGCCCTGGTGATGGGACGCAGTGATGGCAGCCGGGCTGTGCAGGAGGGCAGAGGGGCTGCAGAAGCAGCCGGTGTCTTCTGTCTTCTCACCTGGAAGCCGTAGGGATGACGAGCCTCTCGTGCGGGCCTCACAGAGTGGCGATGGGGTTGACGAGGCTCATGGAGTGTGCCTGTGTCTGCCTCTTCCTCCAGGGGTGCTGGGGACAATGTCCAGGACAGTACTAGGAGTTCTCAGGGGATCCTCTCCACATGAGGAAACAGGGAAGGGTGGCCAGGGTGCACGCCCAAGACCACACACTGGAGAGTGTCACAGCTGGCATCAACTCTAGAACCAGAGCCGCTAGAGGCGGTGGTGGCACTACACCAGCTCACGAGTCAGATATCCAGAGTTGAAGGTCAGGCGCAGGGGTGAAACTGGGTGAGGGGAAGACGGTCTCATTCACCGTCTTACTGTGTTCTGTTGCTTACAACAGAATATCTAAAATTGGGTCGTTTTTAAAGAAACGGAGCATTTTTTTCTTACATTTGAGGAGGCTGGGAAGTCCAAGCAGAGGGCGTACATCTAGTGAGGGTCTTACTCCAGAGGGGCGGGGGCGACTCTCTGCAGAGTCAGGAGGTGGCACAGCGTATCAGATGGCAAGAGGGCAAGAGCGTATTTCCACGCACTCTTTAGGAAGCCGCCAGTCCGGTTCCGTGATAACCCATGAACGAATTCATTCATTCATGAGGGCAGAGTAATCCTAGTCTGGTCACCTCTTACAGGGCCCCACCTTTCAAACAGTGTTGTGGAATCTTCCACCCTCTTAATACAGTTACAGTGGGTATCATGTTTCCACATGAACTTTGGAGGGGACATTCATTTGGACATAGCGCTAACCTTGTCCCTGACCCTGTCAGGTGGGGACCGTCAAATTGGCCACCTTGGAGATGAACCATCAGAGAGCCCAGATGAGGCAGCGGCAGCAGAAAAAGGTGAGTGTGTCTGTGACTGGGAGGGGCTCTAGGGAGTAGATGACAGGGGCCCCTCCCTTCCAGCTGGAGGCCTCCAAATCAAAAGAGGAGAGAGCTTCCGCCCTAAGGGGCCTGCCTTCCTGTGGCCACAGCCTCTGAGATGCCTTTATTAGAGACACCACGTCCAGGACCTGGAAGAGCTGGCCTAGAGGGGATTACAGAGCGAGGTGTGGCAGGAACCACGTAACCACTGGGACATGAAACTTTCACCACAGAGGTAGCTAGGGGGTACACGGTGTCTTTGGACGCCAGCTGGGGAGAGAGCAGTGTGGCCACGGAGGGGAGGCGCCCGAGGTTTCTCTGTGGCTCCAAGTGGAAAACCCTGGCTAGGGGGGTCCAGAAAGACGAGCTTGGTGAGATTTTTATAGAATGAGCCAAGTGTGGACACCCAAGAGCTGGTGCTCATCACCACTACCACCCCAATGTCACAGGGTATCGTTCCCTTCCTGGGAACCTATCTCAGCGACCTGGTGATGTTAGACGCTGCGATGGACGACTATGTGGATGTGAGTGAGCCTGGGGACGGGCAGGTCGGGGGCCAGGATCCTGAGGCTGGGGAGGGGAGAGCCCTTAGAACTCAGCACTCGGCAAACCTCCACTCATGAGACCTCACGCCTGCCCGTGTGCTGGGGGGGTCACGCCCTTCTCACCCGTGAGTGATGGAGCGTCCATACAAGCCCCCAGTCCCTGTTCTCCAAGTGGAGAAGTCGCAGAGCTCAGCTGGACTCAGCCTCTCCCTTACTTGCTTGCCATGGGAAGAGAGTGAAATCGGGCCCCTCTGATGGCAGGCAGCTTGGGAGTGGCCAGCAGCCCCTTTTTATCAGA
The DNA here is from genome assembly GCF_027409185.1 of Cynocephalus volans. NCBI lineage: Eukaryota > Metazoa > Chordata > Mammalia > Dermoptera > Cynocephalidae > Cynocephalus > Cynocephalus volans. Next base: position 15,964,485 of record NC_084472.1, on the reverse strand, counting down.
GGCTTCAGTATCCTCACCCTGTCATCAGGGAGGGTTGAGACAGAAGGTCCTCGGTCCTCAGCTCCAATGTCATCCTTCTCCAGAGCTCAGAGCCTGACCTAGGTGCAAGCCCTGTTTTGTGCACTCCCCCTGACCCAGATGGCCCCGGCCTTAGTGCAACACGGGAACGGGTGAGGATGGGGCTAGAAATGGGCTAGGGGGCCTTTCTGAGAGACTCGGACCATCACTCTTTCAGGGAAAGGTATTCAACACCCAGAAAAGGCGGAAGGTGAGTAGCTGCGGCCCTCGCTCAAGGGAGCGTGGGGATGTGGAAGTCACAGACGGCCCCTCTCACCCGGGCAGGACACTTCCTGCCTGCATCCCCTGCATCTCTGATTTATTAGGAAGATTTGATAGACGGAGCGGGGCATCCCATCCCACTGGAGGGTGTGGGAAGGGGACAGGAATCAAGGACACATTTCTGGGGGACAGGCTGTTGGAACCCAACTCTGAGAACAGGTTGGGGCATGGATGGGATGGAAGGAGAGGAGGGTATCACTTAAGAGAAAACTCTGCAAACCATCTCGCTGCTCCATCCCTCCCCCACAAGGTCCCTTTAGCATCTCCCACCCAGGCCCTGTCGGCATCCTGTTTTTCTCTCTGGCCCCAGGAAATTAAAGTCCTCAGAGAAATCCAGCTCCTCCAGGTGGCAGCCAACAATTACCACTTTGAGAAGGAGGAAGAATTTGGACACTGGTTTAGCTCCACTGAGTGGCTCAGTGACAACGAGAGGTGAGGGCCTTGCAGGAATTTGATCATAGTCAGGGCATAGGGGACTCTTTCTGGTGGCAGCTGCGGAGAGCCTGGGGCCATGGATGTCTGGTCAGCCACAGACCCTGTCGCATGGTGACCACTGGGGCACCAGGACTCCAGCTACAGGGCAGGCACTGGGAGGGAGAGCTGAGGTGTGGCTCCCGGTAGACTCGCAGCTGCCTCTCTGTCCTGCAGCTACAAGCTCTCCTGCCAGCTGGAGCCCCCATCCCACTAGGCCGGCGACACCCTCGAGGCAAAGAGGAGCAGGCCCAAGGAAGCCAGGCAGCCAGTGAGGTCAGAAGCCCATTCTTCCCTGGTTGAGCCTTCAGATGACAATGCGTTTCAGGTGACTACTTGACTGTGTCTGCTGTCATCACTTCTCATCCCTTCTTTTCCAGGGAAGGTAGCTGCCCTTCCTTCTCTCCACGGCCTTCCCTTCCACCCCAGCACAGCCCAGCTGCATCACTGCACCCATTTCCAGGGCTTCCTGCCCCCAGAACCCCCAGTGCCTCTGCACAAACGCATCTCTAGTCCCAGCAATCTGGACAAGCCTGAGAGTTTTCACAGAAACATTCAGGGGGAAAGTTAAAATCACCACCAGGCAGGCGCCCCCTCCACTCTCGCCCTGTGGCCTCCCCAGTCACTCCCCTATCCCCTCACCTCCTCTTTACTAGATGAGCACATTTCTGCTCACTGAGCTGTCTTTGGCACACAGCTTTTGAAATTTGGGGAAGCTTTTTTTTTTTTTTTTTTTTTCTTTTTCTGGAGAGGGGAAAGAGGAATAAGTGTGAATAATGTGTGGAGTTGTGTGAGTTCAAATTCCTTTAGTTTGAAAATCCAATGAATTCCCATTGTCTGGATGAGAGCTTCCAGCTGGGTTTCTCTGCGTCCTAAGGGCTGCGAGGGACTGGGGAGAGGAGCTCTCATGCTGGTCACCTGTGCCCCATCCCCATTTCAACTGAGCAGCTCTGGTTTTACAGGTGAGATTTCAGTTGGGCAAAGAGTTCCATTGCTGTTACTAAACACTTGATAGTGTCCAACCGGCTCCAGCCTGTGCCTGACAGTTGATAACACTGAATCCTGGGGCAGAACTGCTGGCCTAAGGTCCCAGAAAGATTGACAGGCCTCTTCATCCAGCTCATTGCAGCCTCCAGTGTCCCTGGCCCCAGTGACTTCCAGGCTCACCGACAAAGCCATGTTCAGCACAACAGAGGACCCTGGTCGTCCCTGGTGCTCCTTCCCGGGTAGGGGGACGTCCTCCCTACCTCCCAACTTCTCTCCGTGTCTCCTTCAGACAGTGAGCAGATGTGCCAGGCAGGGTACAGACAATGGCACAGAGTGAGAAAAATGTCCTAAATGGCGGCACCCCTGAGAAGGAAACACAATAATCTATGAGATGGAAAGCAGTTCCCGGGCCTTTCAGCTGTGGTCCCCGAGGCAGGTGCTGATGACACGGTTGGCCACACTGTTGAACTGGGTAACGGTGGCATGGACAGTTGCTGCCGGGTGCTCCTTGACCTTCTTGTTCTACTGGGACCAGCGGGGGCTCCAGTGGTCATAGGGCACCACCTTCTTGCACACCTGCTACAGAGGAGGAGAGCATTGCAGGGGCATGGCCCACCCCAGCTCAGAATCCACAGTATCGTGCAGTCCCCAGGCAGGTGACGGTGGTCTGAGCTGGAGCTCAGGGAGCTCAGCATGTAGCCGGAGGCTGGCAGGAGTCCCTGCGTTGGGTTCTCCACCCACTGAGGGTGCTTAAGTACATGATGTCCCAGGCCTACCACTGCTGACCAAGGGTCTGTAGCATTGCCGCCAGGTTATTCTCACCAGCCCCACACCCAGAAGCTGTCCAGGGCATGCACATCTCAAGGTGGCATCTTAACCCATCCTAATGAGTCCTCTGCTCCATTTCCCCATTCGGATTCACACTCCCTTTGGAAGCTACAACTAGGGGCTCTACTTGGGCGTCTGCTACAGTGTCTAGTCCACATCACGTGCTAAAGAAGTGCTGAAGCTGGTGAAGCCTCCTGGGAGGGTGGGTGGAAGAGACCCATGGAACTGCCTGCACCTCAGTGAGCACCCTCCATCCCCAAATGGCCCAGGGCCTGGACTTGCTTCCCATACGTCCCAACTCATTTGATCTTCACAGTCACTCCGTGCACCTGGTGCTGTCGGTGTCCCATCTGTACTGTTGACGTGTGGACAGGAACGTCACAGGCATTATAAAACGAGTTCAGTTCACGTGGTTAGTAAGATGCCTAACTGATACCGGACCCAGATCACTGCATTCTGGTCAGGAATGGCTGGTCTGGGACATCAGGTGCAAGAAGGACAGCCTGTCTAGGCCCCACTCTGCAGAGCCAAGCTGCTCACCGTGTCCATCAGCGTCACCTGCTCTGCCGGCAGCTTGGGAGAGAATGCCATGATGTCACGCATGTCCACACTGGGCTGGTTCATCGCATCACAGGACAGGGGTAGAAGAGCTCTGGAGATCGCTCAAGTTCCAGCTCCATCACTGGAGGTGGCCACTTCCCTGCCCCTGGTGTGGGCTCGGAAGATGCTCTTGGATCCAGTCCTACAGGTGACTCTGGGTGCAGAGCAGGCAAGGTTGGCTCTAGAGTCTGTGGGGAAGTGCCCGTTGCTCCGGGCATGAAGCATGTGCAGGAAGAAAAAAAAAAAGCTTCACCAATATCACCAGTTAATGAGCTCAATGGCTCATTTAACGTAACCGGCATCGTGATCTTGGACAGTTCCTATTTAACAAGAATACTGAAAACGTTTCATCCAATAGACACACAGCAAACTCACCTGTTGCTATCTTTACGTAACATGTTCGTGGAAAAGAAGTAACAGAAGAGAGCAATTCATGAAATTTCATTTCTATCAGTTCAATTTCACAAACCTTTCCAAAGACCTATATTGTTCTGGGCCTCGAAGGAAATACAAAGACACCCCAAACACTCTCTGCAGCTTCAAGGGGCTCACCAGCTAGTGATGAGCATGAGCAGATGATTATTATTAAGTCTGTCTTGGATCAGACTCAGGAAATGGGATATGAAGGTGATGGGGACACAAAAAGCACAAATCTTCATGGTGGTGTTAAAATAATTGGGGGGCCATTAGGCTGAGACAGCTCCATTGCCTTGGGTTCCTCCTACATAAGCAAACCGAAATCCAACTCAATGTCAACTCAAGCCTTACCAATCAGAACCCACCAAAACTAACCTGTAACTAAAAACTTTCCACTTCCACCAATCAAATGCATCTTCTTTGTCTTGCTTCCTCAAAGAACAACTTACAAACATTTCCCCCTGGACCTCTTGACATCTGGGGCTGCCAGAGTCCTAATCGTCTGCTCAGATAAACTTGCCAAAATTTTCCTGTGCCTAAGTTTCCCTTCTAACAGTGGGCCAAGGATCAACCACATACAGTATACCATTTTGTGGATAGTTTTCCAAAAGAAATTTCAGACTGTTTTTGTCTGACAACGTTATACATGTTTGTTAAACTTCAAAGTCCACACATGAATATGCCATGGACTATTTAATCATATACCCTTAAGAATATAGGCAAATACGGCTTTAAAGTAGATTTCTCTAAGTGGAGTTTCTGGGTCAAAGGCATGCTCGTTTAAAAGTTTTACAGATACTCCCAGGCTCAATGTCTTCCAAAAAGGCTTGACCAATTTATACCACCATCAATGCTACGTTCAGTCAGATCTCCTTTTAACATCAAAGGGTGGTCAAAGAGGTACATTACTTTCAATCTGTTCATCTGGCCATGTCCACTCAGCCACTTAAAAAGACACTGAATTGAGCACCTACTATGTGCCAGGTACTGGTTTCGGCACTGGATTAAGCACCTCGTGATGAACCCACTCCCGACCTGGAATGCCCTGCTCTCCCCTTAACTCCTCTACAGCCTTCCCAGATTTCACGGCTCAGTTCAAGATTTTTCTCCGCAAGCATTCCAACTCTCATTGGCTTCCCTCTCTCTCCAACCCCGGCGGTTCCAGAATCGACTGCTCTCAACTTAGCCTTTGATCACACATTAGGTTCTATTACTTGCTGTTACGTCACGGGTACTAGCCAGCTTATCTGCTAACTGTACAGTAATACAATTCCTGAAAAGAGGGGCAATATCTTATACTCCACACACATCCTCACCACCTCAAGGAGAGAGGGCCACATGGCACATGCCCCCTGACCCAAATGTCCCTATGTGCCCCCTGTCCCCGAGTACATTCCCTGTCATGCATTTATCACAGTGCAGGGGGCCTACCCAGTCTCCTTGACTGGACTTCAAGCTCTCTGAGGATAAAACAGTCTTGTGTAATGATGTAGAAGTTAACACGGTAAAAGGCTGAGCAAGAAAGGTTACCTTTGGAATATTATTCAGTGCTAAAAAGAAATGGGCTATCAAGCCATGAAAAGACATGACGGATACTTAAATGCATACTGCTGAGTGAAGAGGCCCGTCTAAAAAGGCCACATACTGTATGATACCGACCATATGACATTCTGGGACAGGAAAAACTATGCAGACAGTGAAAAGATCAGCGGTTGCCCAGGGGGACATGGGAGGAAGGGATCAACGTACGTGCATCCGTCTAACAAGTGTAGCAGCACTCCGGCGAGGGCTGCTGAAAATGGCGAAGGCTGTGCATCTGTGGGGGAACGGGGGATACAGGAACTCTCAACTTTGCTGTTTATACTCTGGATATCCAGAATATACAAGGACCTCAATTATCTTTGCACTCAAAAACCGAATAATCCAATTAAAACATGGACAAAGGAGCTGAGTAGACACCTTTCAAAGGAAGACATACAGATGGCCAGTAGGTATATGAAGAAAAGCTCAACATCACCAGTCATCAGGGAAATGCAAATCAAAACAACTCTGAGATATCACCTCACCCCAATTAGACTGGCTATTGTCAAAAAGACAGAATAACAAAAGCTGGTGAAGATGTGGAGAAAGGGGAACCTTCCTACACTGCTGGGAGGACTGGAAAATGGTGCAACCATGCTATTATGGAGAATAGCATGGAGGTTCCTTGAACAACTGCAGATAGAAATGCCATATGACACAGAGGCATATACTAGGAATATGCATTTGGACATATGAGTCTAATCATGAGAGGAAAGATCTGATATGGGCTTCTCCACAATTTTAACAACACATTAAAAAGATCATCCACCATCATCAAGTGGGATTTATACCTGGGATGCAAGGATGCTCCAACACATGCAAAATAATACATGTGATATACCATATGAACAGAATGAAGGACCAAAACTACAAGAGCACCTGAACAGATGCGGAAAAAGCATCTGACAAACTTCAACAACATCTCGTGATAAAAAGACCCAACAAATGAGGTATAGAAGAAATACACGTCAACACAATAAAAAGGGCACATGTGATCAACCCCCAGCCAACACCACAATCAATGTTGAAAAGTTGTGACCTTTTCTTCTAGGATCAGGAACAAGACGAGGATGCCCACTCTCAGTGCTTTCAGTATCATAATGGAAGTCCTAGCCACAGCAATTAGGCAAGAAATAAAATAAAAGGAATTCCAATCAAAAGGGAAGAAGTGAATTTGTCTGTTTGCCCGCAACGTGATCTCGCATATAGAACAGAAACACCTAAAGATACCACCAAAATCTGTGAGCACTGAAAAACAAATTCAGTAAGGTTGTAGGATACAAAATCAACACCCCCAAATCAGTCACACTTCTCTACGCCAACAATGAACTGTCCAAAAACATAAGAACACCATCCCATTCACGATACCAGCCAAAAATCATTTAGAAGTAAATTTAACCAGGATATGAAACGTCTGTATATTGAACACCATAAAACACCGATGGAAGAAATGGAAGCAAACACAAATGAGTGAAAATACATGTTCATATTTATAGATCAGAAAAATTAATATTGTTCAAATGTTCATAGGGCCTGGAGTGATATACAGATGGAATGCAACCCCTATCGAAAGTCCAATGTCATTTTTCATTTTTCCTGTGGAACTCAAAAGAACCTGAATAGGCAAACTTGAGCAAAATGAACACGGCTGGAGGCATCACACGACCTGACTTCAAGATATACTACAAACCAGCTGTGGGTTGAATTCTGTCCCTCAGAGTTCATGTAATAGAAGTTGAACTCCCACTGTGACAGTGTTAACAGGGTGGGAATTCTTCCTATGGGAATTGAAAGGTGGGGCCTTGAAGAGGTGATTAGATTGTGAGGACCATGCTTTAGTAAAGAGATTAATAAACTGATGGTTTTAACGGTGGTCAGGGGCATGGTTCCGGGGTCTTTAAAAGGAGAGCACACAAGGAGCATGCCATTTCTCTTTCTCTCTTTCTCTCTGTCTCTTGCTCACCCGCTCCTGCCTTTCTTACAGTGTGATAACGTGTGTCGTTGAAGTCACCACCAAAGAAGATCCTCACCAGATGCGTTTCCTAGACTTTCAGTTTCCCAGCATCTGAAACTGTAAGCGATAAAGACTGTTTCTTTATAAATCACCCAGTTTGAGGGAATTCTGTTATAAGCAACAGAAATGGACTAAGACAAATGCTACAGTCATCAAAACAACAAGGTAGTAGACTAAAAACAGGAACATCAACCAATGAAACACACTGGAGCTGCAAAATAAACCTACACATTTACAGTCAAATGATTTTCAATAAAGGTACCAAGAACACTTAATGAGCAAATAACAGTTTCTTCAATAACCGGTGCCGGCAAAACCGTGTATACACATTCAGAAAAATGAACTTGAACCCTTATCTTATCTGAGACCACATACAAAAATCGACACTCAATATGGATTAGACAGGTAAATGGAACACCTGAAACTGTCAAACTACTAGAAGAAAACATATGGGAAAAGCTCCACAACACTGGTCTGGGCAATGATTTTTCGGAGTTAACCCCAAAAGCAAGGTGACAAACTCAAACACAGACAAAAATGGGATTGCATCCAATTAAAAAGCTTCCGCACAGGAAAAGAACAATAAGAAGAGTTAAGACACAATGTCTGGAATGAGAGAAAATACTGGAAAACCATACATCTGGTAATGAATAAGTATCCGAAAATATGTACAAAATTCAAACAACTCAATAGCAAGACAATAACTCGATTCAAAAATGGGCAGAGTAACTGAATATCCATTTCTCAGAATAAGACCTCCACATAACCAACAGTTTGATGAAAAAATGCTCAACCTCACTCATCATCAGGGAAATACGAATTAAAATCACTAGGAGCTATTACTTCATACCCAATAGAATGGCTGTTATCAAAAAGACAAAAGATATCTAGCATTGCCTGGATGTGGACAAAAGGAAACCCTTGTACACTGCTGGTAGGAACGTACGGCCATTACAGAAAACAGCGTGGAGGTTTCTCAAAAAACTGTAAACAGAATTACCATATGATCCAGCAATCCCACTTCAGGGAATATCCCCCAAAGAAGTGAAGTCAATAGGTTGAAGAGATATCTGTACTCCCATGTTCATTGAGGCATTATTCATAAGAGTCAAGATATAGAATCAACCTGAGTGTTTATTAACAGACGAACAGATAAAGAAAAGGTGGTATACGTACACAACGAAATACTATTCGGCCTTAGAAAAGAACAAAATCCTGTCATTTGCAACAACTCGGATGCATCTAGAAGACATTATGCAGATACATATGGGCCTCTGATGATGTCATCTTTCTCTTATTTGAAGCTGCCTTGTTTGCTTTTTCTTAAAAGACATAGACCTCTCTCTCCCTAGTCTGTGCTTCTGTTTTGTACCCCTGGGCCTTGCCCCCTTTCCTCTGAGAAGGGTACAGTGACAGGAGGTGGTACGCACACCCACCACGATCAGTATCGGCAGGGCCTGCTTTGATGGCTGACCTTCACTTCTCCGTATTCGTGTCACCCTGGTGTGACAATTCCTCCAGGAGGGTGGAGGTTTGGCCGCTAATTTTCTGTTCCCTGCCAAGTGCTGTGGGAAGGGCTTTCTTCCCTCATGTCCCGCAACATTCCCGCGTTCTGTCTCTGACCTTCTGTCCACCCCTTATTTCAGCTGTCGTCAACGGTGAGAGGTACCTTTTTAAAGCTGACTTGAGTGCTTTCTCTAAAGGATACAACCTGAGGTCTGCTGTCTTCAAACCAAAAGAGATTCCTCACCTGAACCCAACTATGCTCAGACGTTGATCTCCACCTTCCATGCTCCAGAACTCTGAGAAACAAATTGATGTTGGATATAAGCTACCCACACTATGGTACTTTGTTATAGCAGCCTGAACTGACTCAGACACAAGTGACATCCCATCCCATCACTTGTGTTGTGTTCCCTTGGTCAGAACGAAGTGGCTAACCACTTAGTGCTGGGAGCCATTCATTGTGCAGGATGCCACCACACAGGCCGAGGTAAAGAACATGGGACTGATTCTAAATATCATAGGAAGGCATTGAAAATTTTACTATCAGGAGATGACAATACCTGAATTTAATTTCACTGTGTTATCACTGCAGGGGGGGGAAAAAAAAAAACCTGGTCACAAAAAAGGACTTTCCCAAGATGATGACACTGCTGGAATTCAGGCCTCTTGGAATTGTATCTCATGCTATATTTCACTCTTTTTTGCAATTCAAATATCTCCATGTATGTGCAGTATGTACATTTGACACTGTATTCATTCCCTTTTGTGTTGCTCTAACAGAATACCTGGATCTGGGTAATTTACAAAGAAAATGAAATTTTTTTGCTTACAGTTTCTGAGGCCGGGAGGTCCAACGTCCATCTGGTGGTGGTGACAGCAACCCAGGGGTCTCGCATTGCAAGATGGTGGAAGCAGAGAGAGGAGAGAGCAAGACAGATTATCCTCTTCTTTTAAAGCTCTCAGAACCACACCCCTGACCACCACCTTTAATCCATTCAGCACAGTCTCACAATCCGATCCCCTCCAAGGCTCCACCTTCCAATTACCGTAATAGGATTTCGCACCCTCTTAACAATCACAGTGGGGGCTACGTTTCTAATACATAATGTGTGGGGGATACAAGCTTCAATGACTTTTGGGGGGACATAATTCGATCCACTACAGACACCAACCCATGAGTTTCAATAAGATTTAGCTCATATACACCTCATGAATTTCGTAGGAAGTAAATGCTTGCAAAATCCCCATTGGGCATATTGGGAAACTGAGGAGGTCTTGAAAGACACGATATCTTGTCTTGGATCACAGAAATGGTGAGAAAAAGGAGATTCTGATCAACCTCTGCCTTGAAACCTGGGGCCCTTGCTGCACGCCCAAAGGGCTGAGGGAGTGCTGTGTTTGCACACTTGCGTGCAGTTAACAAGTTGACATGGGGGAAGAGGGTGAGCAGTCGTCAGCCCAGAGAGACCACTGGATAGATCATACTGAAGGAAAGACCCCATGTCATGGAATCTTAAAGAAGTGACCTCACTTCCTTAGTGATGGACCGCAACAGAACTTAGAACTCTGGTAACCATCCAACTCACTTGGCAAGCAACTGCCAAGAGAGAAAGATGGATTCATGTTGCTTCCCGAGTTTTCGCCGATCTCACCTCAGGAATTCCCAGAGAGAGAGCTTGTGGAGACGATGGAGACGTTGGCTCCGTCCTCCCCTCTGCTGCCTGTGGCCATTTGGCAGGGGGCAGCCCCAGGTAACACAGGGCAGCCCAATCCAGGACGGTCCACACCTGTGATCGCATCTGGGCAGTTTTTCACCACCTTCCAATCACCGTGTGTGTGTGTGTGTGTGTGTGTGTGTGTGTGTGTGTGTGTGTGTGTGTGTGTGTGTGTGTGTGTGTGTGTGTGTTTCCATGTGTGTTTCCGTGTGTCTTTGCGTGTGTGTCCGTGTCTGCATCTGTGTGTGAGAGAGTGAGAGTGAGAGACTGGGAGAGAGAGAGAGAGAGAGAGAGAGACAGAGAGAGAGAGAGAGAATGAAGAGGATAAGAGGGGCCCCTCCTGAACAGGAGCTGGTCGTTAGGGGATGAAACCCTGGAAGGTCTGTCCATGTCTCACGTTGTGGCTGGCAGGATGGGAAAGTAACCGTTAGGGACCAAGTCTGTATCCTTAGAAGTAAATCCTGAACCTCTAGCTGTTATCTGGTTTCCTCCCCGGCTAGAGGTCTATGCAGATGCTCCTCTGTGCCTGACCGGGGGAGGGGGAAGAATTTCTAGTTGGGGTATCTCCCATGGACACAGGCAGGAGGCTGCTGACTCTTATTGGCCCAAATGCTGGCCACTTTCATTACAGAGCTCCACGCAGGAGAGCACCGAGGAGGTGTTTGATGGGTCCAAATACTCCATCTCCTTGGACAAGGGCCAGGCGCACCATGTCACCAACCAAGGCCAGCGCTGGTCTAAGGTGAGAGCAGGCACAGAGAGGTCTCCACAGACAGGAACCCATAATGACCAGAGTGGGCCCAGGACCCCGACCCAAATATGGGCGCTCCCCTGGAAACTGTACTCAAGCCTTCCCACTGGAGTGACCCACAGTTCCACTCCCACAGGAATCTGGCCTCTAGTACTACCCACTGGCAACTCGCTTAGGTGCAAAGTCCCTGTTCTCCCACTTGCAGGACTATAAGAGAAGGCACTTTTGTGTGGTTTCGCTCTACACTAGGCCGTGAGCATCTTTGCTCGTTGCCACTCTTCTTACTGTTTTAGCTCCCCACCCCAGGTGTCCTGTGCAGCAGTCAGCCCCGCTGCCTCCCAGGTCTCCTCCAAGACTTACAAACCATCACTCTTATGGGGGAGGGGGGTGTTCACACACACAAAACAGAGAAGTCACACAAAAAAGGGGGTCCGGCTGTTCTACACATTTGTCTGCAATGGATCATCTCACAGAGCACATCGCTGGAGCCCCACCAGGCCGGGAGCTGTGCCATCCCACGTCTTCAGGTTTTCCTGTAACAGAGGCCATTTTCCCTGGCAGTTCAGTCTCTCGGTGCTGGTGGAACGTGACACGGTTCAGTTGTAATTTCCATTTCAGCCGTGCTGCAGGGAACATCTTATGTGTGCCCGACAGACTGTGTGAGCTGGCTAGGGATGCTGTAACACAGCACCACACACTAGAGGCCCCTGACAACAAAAATATATGTTCCCACAATTCTGGAGGCTAGAAATTTGATATCAAGCTGTTGGCTGGGGTGGTTTCCCCTGAGGTCTCTCTCCTGGGCTTGTAGACGGCCACGTTCTATATCTCTGTTCACATGCTCTTCTCTCCTGCTTCCCTGTGGCCTTACCACGTCTTCTTCTGATGGCCCGTGCCATGTCAAATCAAACCGAACACTAACGAATTTACTCGAACTTAATTGCCTTTCGAAAGACCTGTGTCCTACCGCAGTCATCGTCTTATGCACTGGGTATTACCACATCAATTGTGAATTTTAAGAGGGGAATACAGTTCAGCCCAGAACATAGACTAATCCCCTCCTAAACCAGCCTCTGGGGAAAGGGATTCCTGGGTGAAAAGCTATGCACGTGTAAAATGTTGACAGCTGAAGCCAGATGACTTTCCAAAGTGATGTAGCAGGTGCATGCTCAGCAGCAGTCTCAGAACGGAGCTGCTTCCCTGCCTCAGCCTTTCCTGGGTGTTCACATTCTTTGCAATATTTTACCCATCTGGAGACCATTTGGCAAATAAAAAGACCATTGATTTTTCTTCATTCCCAACCTCGCAACTGACAGTCTCAGTCACAGTCAGCCACTGACCGGCCACTTGATCCTTCTTTTCCCTGAATCATCTGCTCAGATCTTGGCACTGCAATGGGCTTCCTCCTGCCCCAGGAGCTGCCAGCATTCCCTCTGTGTGGCATCTGGGATCACCGTGGCTCGCTCTGATGGAAACGAAAGGAAGACAATTGTGTTGTTTAAGTTGTGAGGGTTCTCTTCAGGTGTCTTTCTCTGCACGCTGTCTCCAAAATGGGGAGGAAATGAGGTTCCCACCGCCCCCTTCCTTTCCGTGCCAGCAGCACACCAAGCCCCAGGGAGCTCAGTGGGAACCTGCAGCCACAGCTGAGGACAGTTCTCAGTGCCGACCTGTGTGCTGTCGAGCAGCCACTGACATCCAAATGCCTGTGTTTCCTGTGGCTACCGTGGGAGTCATTTTTGAGAACTCACTGGGACAGTGATCTCTATACAGGCTACTAATACAGGAAGTTAGTTGCTCCACAGCTAACAAACTACATTGAACATACTGCGAAGGTACTATTTTCTTAGTTCTTTTCTGTCCCCCACGTCGAATTTGACTTCGAGAGCCTATAATCTTTTCCACGATGGACACTCATGTCTTCCACATGAGCAGATCCCTAAAGGGTTGGGACTTCCTGGTCTGAGCTCCAGGCCACAGTTCTCTGGCAATTCATGATGATGACACTGAAAGCGCGTCCCTCCTTGTTCCTTCCAGGATAAAAGTGGTCGTACCCTGGACCTACAAGAGATCCGCGTGATGCGGACCCTCCAGCCAGGCACAAGGGCGAAGCTGGTGGAGTCCCTGCTGCCAGCTCTCCAGGGCAGAACCGTCCCCCACTTCTCCACCTTCCTTTGCTCATACTGGGACTTCACCACCATCCCACAGTTCCTGGACCAGCTCTTCAGTAGGTGAGTGCCCGCCCCCTCCAAGGCACCATGGTGACTCTGCCACCTATAAGCTGTGTCTCGGGAATGCCACTACAGCACTCTGAGCCTCAGTTTGCTCCTCCGAGAAGTGGGGTGGTAAGAGGATGAACCCCAGAGAGTCCTTATAGGGGCCAAATACCATAAGACATGACAAGGAGATGCCTGGTGCCTGGCTCTGCTGGATGCACTGTGCTTTTTCATATTTATTATTTTTCTTTCCTGTTTGGCTGAAAAAGCTCTCTGCCTCATGCCCCCATGGCCAGGGTCTCTCTGAGTTTGCAAAAGCCCATAGAAGGCATATCTGACTCAGCACTTTCATTGGAGATCTCTTCTAACTTGTCTTTGTCCTCGATATAGAAAGAACAGGCTCCATAGGCACCAGAGAAGGAGACCCCAGGTCCACTCAGATATCTGGGAATGCTCTGCTTGGGGCTTACTTATTCAACACATTTATAAGCCCTTCCTTTGTAAAGTCACTTTTCTAGATGCTTGGCATAATTCAGTGACCAAAGCAGACAACAGACATTGGGTCTCAATTCTAGTCACGGAGTTAGATACTCACGGTAGACACCGTAAGCAAGTCACGTCCACAGCATGTCAGTTGTGACGCCCTCACGGCCTCCTCAAGGTGGAGATGCATTCTCCCGCGTTCTACCCACAATGACAGGCCCAGCACCCAACTAGAAAGTATGTGGACTTTTGATCCAGAAAGAGAGCTCGCTGTACCCCACAGTGTGGGGGCACATATGGACCGTGGCTGGGGAGGGACTGACAAAGCTGTGAATCTGAGACAACTTGTAATTCCCATGAGGGCGCTGAGGTCTGGGGGCTTTCCCTGCAAGTGAAAAGGAGTCAAACAGAGCTGTGGATGGGGTCACAGGCTCCCTGCAGAACAGGGGGAGTCTGGGGCTCACAGCCAGCTCTCCACAGACACGTCCCCAGGACAGTCGCATCCTAGCTCTGCCCGTCCTCCATCCCACCTCTGTCCCTCCTGACCCAGGCAACAGGGGCTCAGGCCTGAAGTTATTATGAGCAACCTGCCCACAAATCTGCCTGGGGCCTTGGTCCTTAGTTCACAGGTGCACATAGGTGGCTGACCCGTCCCTTCAGAAAACCCATGTGAGTGTAAGGGTGAGGCTCACAAGGGTCTGTACTTGTCCTGTCTCATGGCCGGGTCTGCCACTGTCAGGACAGCCACACAGCGCTTGAGGGGGGGCAGGTTGTCCTCTAGACAGGCAGTGGCAGGCCCAGGGGCCCAGATCCACACAAGCGTGCCCTGGGAGCCGCAGCATGGAAGGAAAGGCCAGCCTCTGACTCTGCTGCCCACTCTCACACTTCCAGCACCATCTGTCACACTTTGGTCACTATGCCGGAGCGTTTCTGCACAGATTTTCATCAGCCCCTGCACTTTCCATCGTTGAAAGTTAAGATCGACCGCGTGCAGGTCAGCTGGCCTGGATTGGACATGGGTGCCCATGTGTACATTCTGCTCACCAACCTGAGGCATCCAGAGCTCTTTGAGGCAGAAACAGATGGTGAGGGGACCGCAGTCTGGAAGAACTACCAGGGGTGGTGCTTTGGGGTTAGAACTCCCTTTAATGCAGTCAGATCCTTTCTGTGTTTGGAAAGGCCAGTGGGAAATGACTGATGTTGGTGAACTTCCCCCCCACCCACCCCCGCTCCTGCTTCATGTCCAGAGCCACAGGCACTTCCCAGGCAAGCTCTAGAGCCAGTGCCAGCACCTCCGGTAGAGCTGGGGCCTGCCCTGCACTCAGAGTCACCTGTACAACTGGGTCCACCATCAGCTTCAGTGCCAGCACCAATGCCAGGAGAACAGCCACCACATGTGACAGGACTGAAGCTACAGGAACCTTCAAAGCCCTCGTGCCCCTCTCCTGTGGCAACAATGAACCGGCCCCGTGTAGACATGTGGGACATCAGGGCATTCCCTCCTAAGCTGCTGGCAGAGCAGCTGACTCTGATGGATGCGGTGAGCAGCTCGCCTCTGCGGGGGGCAGGGGGGGCTGCCTAGACAGGCTGCCCTTCTTGCACCTGGTGTCCGAGACAAGCCATTACTGACCACAGTCCAGTGATCTGGGTCCAATACCAGGTCCACATCCTACCAGTGATGTGATCTGGATGAGTTTCTTCATTCCCAAGCCTTCCCTGTCCACATGTCGACAGTCGACTTGAGACATCAACAGTACCAGTTGCAGAGGGACCGAAGCTAAGATGAGATGGGACAGAGAGAAAGCAGCATGGGGGCCTGGCTTATCTGGTTCTGGGAGGGTGCTCACTGAGGGGCAGGTGGGTTCAGGAGTTACCCACCCATCCTCCCATGTGACCTCACCAACCTCAGCACTTCTCAGGACCTGATATGTACTAGACTCCCTAGCAGACACCCAAAGAGAACCCGTAGTTATAGCTGCCACAGGCAGGGCGCATCTGAGGAAGGAAATAGAACAAAGGGCTGATCGGGGTGCACACTGGATGCAGCCTCAAGATGAGCACACCCGAGCCACTTCCTAGTGCTTGGAGTTAGTGAGAACGGCCTGCCTGACAATGCCACTCGTTCCTTGCCTGCCAGTATTAGCTCTTGGGTGCCTTCAGTGGGCACATAGCCAGATCCAAACTCTTTCACAAGAGTAGCCTGTGTGACACACTCTTCCTCTCCAGGAGCTGTTTAGGGAGGTGGTGCCCTATGACTGCCTGGGCTCCATCTGGTCCCAACGCAACAAGAAGGGAAAGGAGCACCTGGCACCCACCGTTCGTGCCACCGTCGCCCAATTTAACAATGTGGCCAATTGCGTCATCACCACCTGCCTTGGGGATTACAGCATGAAGGCCCAGGACAGAGCCAGGGTGCTGGAGCACTGGATCAAGGTGGCCAGGGTAAGCCGTGGGAGGACCCAGAGGATCCCCTCTCTGCAGACCTGGGAACTGCCTTTGACTTACAACCACCATCAGGGTAGTCTTGTGTGCTTAAGTCCCTGCACAATGCCTGGGCGTCTCCTGTCAGGGCACACTGGCCTTGACCCCCATGTCCCAGTGGTGGAGGCTCACTTCCTATCTGGGCTCTTGGGTCGAGCTCACATCCTCCCTCTGTGAGTTCTGCTCGTGGGGTTCCAGCTGTGCCCTCCCGTGGCTGCCCGGGCCTCTGCCTCATCCAAGAGGGGAGATGTCAGCCGAGGGGCTGAAGCTGGAGCAGGCGGGCTCCAACTCTCCACCTCATGGTTCACTCTCTTTCCTCCCCAGGAATGCTTGGTCCTCAGGAACTTCTCCTCGGTGCACGCCATCCTCTCCGCTCTGCAGAGCACACCGATCCATCGAATGAGGAGGACATGGAGAGAAGTTTCCAGGTGGGTGGGCCTCTGTCTCTAGGAGCACAGGGGTGGACCAGGGACCTCCCACAGCTTTGGGCATTGCCCCCTCAATGACCCTGGCAGGGACTGGGAGGTCAGAGGCACTGAGGCAAGAATGGGCTCATGACCAGGGTCTCTAAGACTCCCTGGGAACTAAGCCCAGGATTTCTTACCCCAAGCTAAAGTTTCATTTTGCTCTGTTTTCTTCTCTTATTAAGTGTCAGGCACAGGTTTTTACCAAACTGGCAATTTCAAGGGTTTGCTATACACAATAAGACCTTGTCATACTCACATCTCAACTGTAAAACAGAGCTTCTCAGTTGAAATGGGGACGGGGCCCAGGTGACCAACATGAGAGCTCCTCTCCCAGGGCCCCGGAGCCCATAGGACTCAGAGGAAGCCAGCTGACAACTCTCCTCAAGGCAGTTTGGATTGTTTGCAGTCTCAAAAAAACAAACGTATCAGCAAACAAACAAACAAACAAACAAACTTGAACTTACACGTCGCCCCATTACTCCCAAGTTAATCTTTCTTTCTTTCCCCTTCACAGAAAAGGCTCCCGTAGTTTTGAAAAATTATGTAGCAAAGAGAAGGTACTAAGCAAAAAGGTAAAGTAGAGGCTGAGAGGTGGGGGCAGGTGTTTGAGGACATAGGCAGAGGTGAGTTGTCTTGTTTTGCTGTGGTGCGTTTTGCTTTCTCACTGAAAGTTGACAGGAAAATTTCAGTCTCATCTTGCGTGGACTAGCAGGAGAAGGATGTGTCTGCCGTGGGCAGGTGGAGAATGTGGCAGGAGCCCTGGTGATGGGACGCAGTGATGGCAGCCGGGCTGTGCAGGAGGGCAGAGGGGCTGCAGAAGCAGCCGGTGTCTTCTGTCTTCTCACCTGGAAGCCGTAGGGATGACGAGCCTCTTGTGCGGGCCTCACAGAGTGGCGATGGGGTTGACGAGGCTCATGGAGCGTGCCTGTGTCTGCCTCTTCCTCCAGGGGTGCTGGGGACAATGTCCAGGACAGTACTAGGAGTTCTCAGGGGATCCTCTCCACATGAGGAAACAGGGAAGGGTGGCCAGGGTGCACGCCCAAGACCACACACTGGAGAGTGTCACAGCTGGCATCAACTCTAGAACCAGAGCCGCTAGAGGCGGTGGTGGCACTACACCAGCTCACGAGTCAGATATCCAGAGTTGAAGGTCAGGCGCAGGGGTGAAACTGGGTGAGGGGAAGACGGTCTCATTCACCGTCTTACTGTGTTCTGTTGCTTACAACAGAATATCTAAAATTGGGTCGTTTTTAAAGAAACAGAGCATTTTTTTCTTACATTTGAGGAGGCTGGGAAGTCCAAGCAGAGGGCGTACATCTAGTGAGGGTCTTACTCCAGAGGGGCGGGGGCGACTCTCTGCAGAGTCAGGAGGTGGCACAGCATATCAGATGGCAAGAGGGCAAGAGCGTATTTCCACGCACTCTTTAGGAAGCCGCCAGTCCGGTTCCGTGATAACCCATGAACGAATTCATTCATTCATGAGGGCAGAGTAATCCTAGTCCGGTCACCTCTTACAGGGCCCCACCTTTCAAACAGTGTTGTGGAATCTTCCACCCTCTTAATACAGTTACAGTGGGTATCATGTTTCCACATGAACTTTGGAGGGGACATTCATTTGGACATAGCGCTAACCTTGTCCCTGACCCTGTCAGGTGGGGACCGTCAAATTGGCCACCTTGGAGATGAACCATCAGAGAGCCCAGATGAGGCAGCGGCAGCAGAAAAAGGTGAGTGTGTCTGTGACTGGGAGGGGCTCTAGGGAGTAGATGACAGGGGCCCCTCCCTTCCAGCTGGAGGCCTCCAAATCAAAAGAGGAGAGAGCTTCCGCCCTAAGGGGCCTGCCTTCCTGTGGCCACAGCATCTGAGATGCCTTTATTAGAGACACCACGTCCAGGACCTGGAAGAGCTGGCCTAGAGGGGATTACAGAGCGAGGTGTGGCAGGAACCACGTAACCACTGGGACATGAAACTTTCACCACAGAGGTAGCTAGGGGGTACACGGTGTCTTTGGACGCCAGCTGGGGAGAGAGCAGTGTGGCCACGGAGGGGAGGCGCCCGAGGTTTCTCTGTGGCTCCAAGTGGAAAACCCTGGCTAGGGGGGTCCAGAAAGACGAGCTTGGTGAGATTTTTATAGAATGAGCCAAGTGTGGACACCCAAGAGCTGGTGCTCATCACCACTACCACCCCAATGTCACAGGGTATCGTTCCCTTCCTGGGAACCTATCTCAGCGACCTGGTGATGTTAGACGCTGCGATGGACGACTATGTGGATGTGAGTGAGCCTGGGGACGGGCAGGTCGGGGGCCAGGATCCTGAGGCTGGGGAGGGGAGAGCCCTTAGAACTCAGCACTCGGCAAACCTCCACTCATGAGACCTCACGCCTGCCCGTGTGCTGGGGGGGTCACGCCCTTCTCACCCGTGAGTGATGGAGCGTCCATACAAGCCCCCAGTCCCTGTTCTCCAAGTGGAGAAGTCGCAGAGCTCAGCTGGACTCAGCCTCTCCCTTACTTGCTTGCCATGGGAAGAGAGTGAAATCGGGCCCCTCTGATGGCAGGCAGCTTGGGAGTGACCAGCAGCCCCTTTTTATCAGAGGCTTCAGTATCCTCACCCTGTCATCAGGGAGGGTTGAGACAGAAGGTCCTCGGTCCTCAGCTCCAATGTCATCCTTCTCCAGAGCTCAGAGCCTGACCTAGGTGCAAGCCCTGTTTTGTGCACTCCCCCTGACCCAGATGGCCCCGGCCTTAGTGCAACACGGGAACGGGTGAGGATGGGGCTAGAAATGGGCTAGGGGGCCTTTCTGAGAGACTCGGACCATCACTCTTTCAGGGAAAGGTATTCAACACCCAGAAAAGGCGGAAGGTGAGTAGCTGCGGCCCTCGCTCAAGGGAGCGTGGGGATGTGGAAGTCACAGACGGCCCCTCTCACCCGGGCAGGACACTTCCTGCCTGCATCCCCTGCATCTCTGATTTATTAGGAAGATTTGATAGACGGAGCGGGGCATCCCATCCCACTGGAGGGTGTGGGAAGGGGACAGGAATCAAGGACACATTTCTGGGGGACAGGCTGTTGGAACCCAACTCTGAGAACAGGTTGGGGCATGGATGGGATGGAAGGAGAGGAGGGTATCACTTAAGAGAAAACTCTGCAAACCATCTCGCTGCTCCATCCCTCCCCCACAAGGTCCCTTTAGCATCTCCCACCCAGGCCCTGTCGGCATCCTGTTTTTCTCTCTGGCCCCAGGAAATTAAAGTCCTCAGAGAAATCCAGCTCCTCCAGGTGGCAGCCAACAATTACCACTTTGAGAAGGAGGAAGAATTTGGACACTGGTTTAGCTCCACTGAGTGGCTCAGTGACAACGAGAGGTGAGGGCCTTGCAGGAATTTGATCATAGTCAGGGCATAGGGGACTCTTTCTGGTGGCAGCTGCGGAGAGCCTGGGGCCATGGATGTCTGGTCAGCCACAGACCCTGTCGCATGGTGACCACTGGGGCACCAGGACTCCAGCTACAGGGCAGGCACTGGGAGGGAGAGCTGAGGTGTGGCTCCCGGTAGACTCGCAGCTGCCTCTCTGTCCTGCAGCTACAAGCTCTCCTGCCAGCTGGAGCCCCCATCCCACTAGGCCGGCGACACCCTCGAGGCAAAGAGGAGCAGGCCCAAGGAAGCCAGGCAGCCAGTGAGGTCAGAAGCCCATTCTTCCCTGGTTGAGCCTTCAGATGACAATGCGTTTCAGGTGACTACTTGACTGTGTCTGCTGTCATCACTTCTCATCCCTTCTTTTCCAGGGAAGGTAGCTGCCCTTCCTTCTCTCCACGGCCTTCCCTTCCACCCCAGCACAGCCCAGCTGCATCACTGCACCCATTTCCAGGGCTTCCTGCCCCCAGAACCCCCAGTGCCTCTGCACAAACGCATCTCTAGTCCCAGCAATCTGGACAAGCCTGAGAGTTTTCACAGAAACATTCAGGGGGAAAGTTAAAATCACCACCAGGCAGGCGCCCCCTCCACTCTCGCCCTGTGGCCTCCCCAGTCACTCCCCTATCCCCTCACCTCCTCTTTACTAGATGAGCACATTTCTGCTCACTGAGCTGTCTTTGGCACACAGCTTTTGAAATTTGGGGAAGCTTTTTTTTTTTTTTTTTTTTTTCTTTTTCTGGAGAGGGGAAAGAGGAATAAGTGTGAATAATGTGTGGAGTTGTGTGAGTTCAAATTCCTTTAGTTTGAAAATCCAATGAATTCCCATTGTCTGGATGAGAGCTTCCAGCTGGGTTTCCCTGCGTCCTAAGGGCTGCGAGGGACTGGGGAGAGGAGCTCTCATGCTGGTCACCTGTGCCCCATCCCCATTTCAACTGAGCAGCTCTGGTTTTACAGGTGAGATTTCAGTTGGGCAAAGAGTTCCATTGCTGTTACTAAACACTTGATAGTGTCCAACCGGCTCCAGCCTGTGCCTGACAGTTGATAACACTGAATCCTGGGGCAGAACTGCTGGCCTAAGGTCCCAGAAAGATTGACAGGCCTCTTCATCCAGCTCATTGCAGCCTCCAGTGTCCCTGGCCCCAGTGACTTCCAGGCTCACCGACAAAGCCATGTTCAGCACAACAGAGGACCCTGGTCGTCCCTGGTGCTCCTTCCCGGGTAGGGGGACGTCCTCCCTACCTCCCAACTTCTCTCCGTGTCTCCTTCAGACAGTGAGCAGATGTGCCAGGCAGGGTACAGACAATGGCACAGAGTGAGAAAAATGTCCTAAATGGCGGCACCCCTGAGAAGGAAACACAATAATCTATGAGATGGAAAGCAGTTCCCGGGCCTTTCAGCTGTGGTCCCCGAGGCAGGTGCTGATGACACGGTTGGCCACACTGTTGAACTGGGTAACGGTGGCATGGACAGTTGCTGCCGGGTGCTCCTTGACCTTCTTGTTCTACTGGGACCAGCGGGGGCTCCAGTGGTCATAGGGCACCACCTTCTTGCACACCTGCTACAGAGGAGGAGAGCATTGCAGGGGCATGGCCCACCCCAGCTCAGAATCCACAGTATCGTGCAGTCCCCAGGCAGGTGACGGTGGTCTGAGCTGGAGCTCAGGGAGCTCAGCATGTAGCCGGAGGCTGGCAGGAGTCCCTGCGTTGGGTTCTCCACCCACTGAGGGTGCTTAAGTACATGATGTCCCAGGCCTACCACTGCTGACCAAGGGTCTGTAGCATTGCCGCCAGGTTATTCTCACCAGCCCCACACCCAGAAGCTGTCCAGGGCATGCACATCTCAAGGTGGCATCTTAACCCATCCTAATGAGTCCTCTGCTCCATTTCCCCATTCGGATTCACACTCCCTTTGGAAGCTACAACTAGGGGCTCTACTTGGGCGTCTGCTACAGTGTCTAGTCCACATCACGTGCTAAAGAAGTGCTGAAGCTGGTGAAGCCTCCTGGGAGGGTGGGTGGAAGAGACCCATGGAACTGCCTGCACCTCAGTGAGCACCCTCCATCCCCAAATGGCCCAGGGCCTGGACTTGCTTCCCATACGTCCCAACTCATTTGATCTTCACAGTCACTCCGTGCACCTGGTGCTGTCGGTGTCCCATCTGTACTGTTGACGTGTGGACAGGAACGTCACAGGCATTATAAAACGAGTTCAGTTCACGTGGTTAGTAAGATGCCTAACTGATACCGGACCCAGATCACTGCATTCTGGTCAGGAATGGCTGGTCTGGGACATCAGGTGCAAGAAGGACAGCCTGTCTAGGCCCCACTCTGCAGAGCCAAGCTGCTCACCGTGTCCATCAGCGTCACCTGCTCTGCCGGCAGCTTGGGAGAGAATGCCATGATGTCACGCATGTCCACACTGGGCTGGTTCATCGCATCACAGGACAGGGGTAGAAGAGCTCTGGAGATCGCTCAAGTTCCAGCTCCATCACTGGAGGTGGCCACTTCCCTGCCCCTGGTGTGGGCTCGGAAGATGCTCTTGGATCCAGTCCTACAGGTGACTCTGGGTGCAGAGCAGGCAAGGTTGGCTCTAGAGTCTGTGGGGAAGTGCCCGTTGCTCCGGGCATGAAGCATGTGCAGGAAGAAAAAAAAAAAGCTTCACCAATATCACCAGTTAATGAGCTCAATGGCTCATTTAACGTAACCGGCATCGTGATCTTGGACAGTTCCTATTTAACAAGAATACTGAAAACGTTTCATCCAATAGACACACAGCAAACTCACCTGTTGCTATCTTTACGTAACATGTTCGTGGAAAAGAAGTAACAGAAGAGAGCAATTCATGAAATTTCATTTCTATCAGTTCAATTTCACAAACCTTTCCAAAGACCTATATTGTTCTGGGCCTCGAAGGAAATACAAAGACACCCCAAACACTCTCTGCAGCTTCAAGGGGCTCACCAGCTAGTGATGAGCATGAGCAGATGATTATTATTAAGTCTGTCTTGGATCAGACTCAGGAAATGGGAAATGAAGGTGATGGGGACACAAAAAGCACAAATCTTCATGGTGGTGTTAAAATAATTGGGGGGCCATTAGGCTGAGACAGCTCCATTGCCTTGGGTTCCTCCTACATAAGCAAACCGAAATCCAACTCAATGTCAACTCAAGCCTTACCAATCAGAACCCACCAAAACTAACCTGTAACTAAAAACTTTCCACTTCCACCAATCAAATGCATCTTCTTTGTCTTGCTTCCTCAAAGAACAACTTACAAACATTTCCCCCTGGACCTCTTGACATCTGGGGCTGCCAGAGTCCTAATCGTTGTCTGCTCAGATAAACTTGCCAAAATTTTCCTGTGCCTAAGTTTCCCTTCTAACAGTGGGCCAAGGATCAACCACATACAGTATACCATTTTGTGGATAGTTTTCCAAAAGAAATTTCAGACTGTTTTTGTCTGACAACGTTATACATGTTTGTTAAACTTCAAAGTCCACACATGAATATGCCATGGACTATTTAATCATATACCCTTAAGAATATAGGCAAATACGGCTTTAAAGTAGATTTCTCTAAGTGGAGTTTCTGGGTCAAAGGCATGCTCGTTTAAAAGTTTTACAGATACTCCCAGGCTCAATGTCTTCCAAAAAGGCTTGACCAATTTATACCACCATCAATGCTACGTTCAGTCAGATCTCCTTTTAACATCAAAGGGTGGTCAAAGAGGTACATTACTTTCAATCTGTTCATCTGGCCATGTCCACTCAGCCACTTAAAAAGACACTGAATTGAGCACCTACTATGTGCCAGGTACTGGTTTCGGCACTGGATTAAGCACCTCGTGATGAACCCACTCCCGACCTGGAATGCCCTGCTCTCCCCTTAACTCCTCTACAGCCTTCCCAGATTTCACGGCTCAGTTCAAGATTTTTCTCCGCAAGCATTCCAACTCTCATTGGCTTCCCTCTCTCTCCAACCCCGGCGGTTCCAGAATCGACTGCTCTCAACTTAGCCTTTGATCACACATTAGGTTCTATTACTTGCTGTTACGTCACGGGTACTAGCCAGCTTATCTGCTAACTGTACAGTAATACAATTCCTGAAAAGAGGGGCAATATCTTATACTCCACACACATCCTCACCACCTCAAGGAGAGAGGGCCACATGGCACATGCCCCCTGACCCAAATGTCCCTATGTGCCCCCTGTCCCCGAGTACATTCCCTGTCATGCATTTATCACAGTGCAGGGGGCCTACCCAGTCTCCTTGACTGGACTTCAAGCTCTCTGAGGATAAAACAGTCTTGTGTAATGATGTAGAAGTTAACACGGTAAAAGGCTGAGCAAGAAAGGTTACCTTTGGAATATTATTCAGTGCTAAAAAGAAATGGGCTATCAAGCCATGAAAAGACATGACGGATACTTAAATGCATACTGCTGAGTGAAGAGGCCCGTCTAAAAAGGCCACATACTGTATGATACCGACCATATGACATTCTGGGACAGGAAAAACTATGCAGACAGTGAAAAGATCAGCGGTTGCCCAGGGGGACATGGGAGGAAGGGATCAACGTACGTGCATCCGTCTAACAAGTGTAGCAGCACTCCGGCGAGGGCTGCTGAAAATGGCGAAGGCTGTGCATCTGTGGGGGAACGGGGGATACAGGAACTCTCAACTTTGCTGTTTATACTCTGGATATCCAGAATATACAAGGACCTCAATTATCTTTGCACTCAAAAACCGAATAATCCAATTAAAACATGGACAAAGGAGCTGAGTAGACACCTTTCAAAGGAAGACATACAGATGGCCAGTAGGTATATGAAGAAAAGCTCAACATCACCAGTCATCAGGGAAATGCAAATCAAAACAACTCTGAGATATCACCTCACCCCAATTAGACTGGCTATTGTCAAAAAGACAGAATAACAAAAGCTGGTGAAGATGTGGAGAAAGGGGAACCTTCCTACACTGCTGGGAGGACTGGAAAATGGTGCAACCATGCTATTATGGAGAATAGCATGGAGGTTCCTTGAACAACTGCAGATAGAAATGCCATATGACACAGAGGCATATACTAGGAATATGCATTTGGACATATGAGTCTAATCATGAGAGGAAAGATCTGATATGGGCTTCTCCACAATTTTAACAACACATTAAAAAGATCATCCACCATCATCAAGTGGGATTTATACCTGGGATGCAAGGATGCTCCAACACATGCAAAATAATACATGTGATATACCATATGAACAGAATGAAGGACCAAAACTACAAGAGCACCTGAACAGATGCGGAAAAAGCATCTGACAAACTTCAACAACATCTCGTGATAAAAAGACCCAACAAATGAGGTATAGAAGAAATACACGTCAACACAATAAAAAGGGCACATGTGATCAACCCCCAGCCAACACCACAATCAATGTTGAAAAGTTGTGACCTTTTCTTCTAGGATCAGGAACAAGACGAGGATGCCCACTCTCAGTGCTTTCAGTATCATAATGGAAGTCCTAGCCACAGCAATTAGGCAAGAAATGAAATAAAAGGAATTCCAATCAAAAGGGAAGAAGTGAATTTGTTTGCCCGCAACGTGATCTCGCATATAGAACAGAAACACCTAAAGATACCACCAAAATCTGTGAGCACTGAAAAACAAATTCAGTAAGGTTGTAGGATACAAAATCAACACCCCCAAATCAGTCACACTTCTCTACGCCAACAATGAACTGTCCAAAAACATAAGAACACCATCCCATTCACGATACCAGCCAAAAATCATTTAGAAGTAAATTTAACCAGGATATGAAACGTCTGTATATTGAACACCATAAAACACCGATGGAAGAAATGGAAGCAAACACAAATGAGTGAAAATACATGTTCATATTTATAGATCAGAAAAATTAATATTGTTCAAATGTTCATAGGGCCTGGAGTGATATACAGATGGAATGCAACCCCTATCGAAAGTCCAACGTCATTTTTCAGATCCAATCAAGATGGTGGAATAGACGGTACACAGCGTCACCCTCTCCCACAAATCAACCAATTTATAGCTATAAAAATGTAACATCAGCCAAGCCGGGGCTGCTGGAGCTCAGCGGAAGAGGAGGAGAGACCTACGGAGTTCATGAAGGCAGGAGAAACTACGATGAGAGAAAGAAAAAGCTGCTTTGAACATTTCGGACTGGGGCCACTTTAAGGCTTGAACTGCTGAACGCATGGAGCAGGAGCCGGCAGAAGCCGCAGCTGTGCCCTTCAGATGGAGTTACCTGGAAACGGCTGGAGAGAAGAGGGCCTTGGCAGCCCCAGGACAGCAAGACCACTAATAGGGTTCCCGTGGACCCACACATGAGCGAGGAGCCAGAACAACTGAAGAAAGGAGCCATTCAGAGGCCGGTAAGTCATCACAAGGGACTGGCACATGGGACGTGTTTGCAGCACTGGCAGTGGGGGAGACAGGCCCACCAGGGGAACACTGGGGCACAGCAAGGACAGCCGACCTGCCCCCCAATCAGCACAGGACCACTCAGAGGAGACTGGTCGAGAATACAGAATTGCATGGGGTGCAGTTTGATGAAAAAACTCAGGCCCAGATTAGAGATTCTACAGAACACAGATCCACCAGGTCTCTGGAGAGCCGGAAGTACCTATAAGGTCGACCATTAAACCCTGAGCTGCACAAAAAGCCTTCCCTAGGGAAACAGCAGCATAGTAGCAATTTAAACAACCACACAGCTCAAGTACTGGTTCCCACAGGAAGTTTCCCCATGTTAGAAGCAAAGGACAAAAAATTAGTTCCAGGCCAGGAACACCACCAGCACCTTGGGGCCTGCCTGGGAACTGGAGGCTTGGATCTGGACACCAGACCCCACTCCCACTTCCAGGAAAACTGCACCAGTGTGTCGGGGCCAGCCTGGGGACCTGAAGCATGGAGAAGAGGACTGGACCCCCCTCCCACAACCAGGCACACTATGCCAGCACCTTGGGGCCTGCCCGGGGACCTGAGGCAAGGAGAAGGGGAACAGACCTCTCTCCCACAACCAGGCACCCTGAGCCAGCACTTCAGGACCCACCTGGGGAACTGAGGCATGGAGAAGGGGACTGGACCTCTCTCCCACAACCAGGGAAACCACGCCAGCACCTTGGGGCCCACCCAGGGACCCAGGACATGGAAAAGGGGACCGGACCTCTCTCCCACAATCAGGCACATTGAACCAGCTCCTTGGAGCCCATCCAGGGATCCAGGGTATGGAGTTGGGGACTGGACCTCTCTCCAACAACCAGGTACAACATGCCAGCACCTCGGGGCCCACCCATGGTCCCAGGGCATGGAGAAAGGGACCAGACTACCCTCCCACAACCAGGCACACCACGCCAGCACCTTGGGGCCTGCCTGGGGACCCGAGGCAAGGAGAAAGGGAATGGACCTCTCTCCCACAACCAGGCACACCATGTCAGCACCTTGGGCCCTGCCCAGGGACCCGGGGCATGGAGAAGGGGACCGGACCACCCTCCCACAACCAGGCACACTGAGCCAGCACCTTGGGGCCTGCCCGGGGACCCGAGGCAAGGAGAAGGGGAATGGACCTCTTTCCACAACCAGGCACACTGCACCTGTACCTCGGGGCCCACCCAGGGACCCGGGACATGGAGAAGGGGACTGGATCCCTTTCCCACAACCAGTCACATGGCGCCAGTGCCTTGGGCTCTGCCCAGGGACCAGAGGCATGGAGAAGGGGACCAAACAAACCCCACAACCAGGCATACTGCCACTGCCAAGGAGCATGCCAAAAACAGCACCCCCTTTTGGGTGGCCCACCACAGCCACCACAATAACCATGGCTGCTGCAAAAGCTGCTAGACACCACAGCCACCACGCAGATGATCCGCCAACAACTGGAGTGCATTCACACAAGAGTCACCAGCAGAGACAAAGAAGAGAATGTCTCTTTCCACAAAACCCATTTCAGAGTGACAGAAGAAGCATCTGCTCTATGATAATATTGGGGGACCTGATCACATCTCTCAGCATTGTACATATCATCTAGGCAACAAGGTAACAGAATAGCCATTATTCTTTCAGAAGGAGAGAAGAAATCTATGACAATTAGAGGGGGGAAGGGGAGGAAATGGGGGAAGGGGAGAGGTTGGACAAGGGGCATAAAGAATAATTACGATTTGTAACAATATATATGCTAGTAATACTGATTTAATCAACATATCTCAATGTTCAACCCCAAAAATATGTATAATTGATTTTGATTCAATAAATAAAATAAATTATTAATTTAAAAAGGTGAAAAAAAAAAAAAAAGTCCAACTTCATTTTTCATTTTTCCTGTGGAACTCAAAAGACCCTGAATAGGCAAACTTGAGCAAAATGAACACGGCTGGAGGCATCACATGACCTGACTTCAAGATATACTACAAAGCAGCTGTGGGTTGAATTCTGTCCCTCAGAGTTCATGTAATAGAAGTTGAACTCCCACTGTGACAGTGTTAACAGGGTGGGAATTCTTCCTATGGGAATTGAAAGGTGGGGCCTTGAAGAGGTGATTAGATTGTGAGGACCATGCTTTAGTAAAGAGATTAATAAACTGATGGTTTTAATGGTGGTCAGGGGCATGGTTCCGGGGTCTTTAAAAGGAGAGCACACAAGGAGCATGCCATTTCTCTTTCTCTCTCTCTCTTGCTCGCTCGCTCCTGCCTTTCTTACAGTGTGATACCCTGTGTCGTTGAAGTCACCACCAAAGAAGATCCTCACCAGATGCGTTTCCTAGACTTTCGGTTTCCCAGCATCTGAAACTGTAAGCGATAAAGACTGTTTCTTTATAAATCACCCAGTTTGAGGGAATTCTGTTATAAGCAACAGAAATGGACTAAGACAAATGCTACAGTCATCAAAACAACAAGGTAGTAGACTAAAAACAGGCACATCAGCCAATGAAACACACTGGAGCCGCAAAATAAACCTACACATTTACAGTCAAATGATTTTCAATAAAGGTATCAAGAACACTTAATGAGCAAATAACAGTTTCTTCAATAACCGGTGCTGGCAAAACCGTGTATACACATTCACAAAAATGAACTTGAACCCTTGTCTTATCTGAGATCACATACAAAAATCGACACTCAATATGGATTAAACATGTAAATGGAACACCTGAAACTGTCAAACTACTAGAAGAAAACATATGGGAAAAGCTCCACAACAATGGTCTGGGCAATGATTTTTCGGAGTTAACCCCAAAAGCAAGGTGACAAACTCAAACACAGACAAAAATGGGATTGCATCCAATTAAAAAGCTTCTGCAGAGGAAAAGAACAATTAGGAGAGTGAAGACACAATGTCTGGAATGAGAGAAAATACTGGAAAACTATACATCTGATAACGAATAAGTATCCGAAAATATGTACAAAATTCAAACAACTCAATAGCAAGACAACAACCCGATTCAAAAATGCGCAGAGTAATTGAATATCCATTTCTCAGAATAAGACCTCCACATAACCAACAGTTTGATGAAAATATGCTCAACCTCACTCATCATAAGGGAAATACAAATTAAAATCTCTAGGATCTATTACTTCATACCCAATAGAATGGCTGTTATCAAAAAGACAAAAGATATCTAGCATTGCCTGGATGTGGACAAAAGGAAACCCTTGTACACTGCTGGTAGGAACGTACGGCCATTACAGAAAACAGCGTGGAGGTTTCTCAAAAAACTGTAAACAGAATTACCCTATGATCCAGCAATCCCACTTCAGGGAATATCCCCCAAAGAAGTGAAATCAATAGGTTGAAGAGATATCTGTACTCCCATGTTCATGGAGGCATTATTCATAAGAGTCAAGATATAGAATCAACCTGAGTGTTTATTAACAGACGAACAGATAAAGAAAAGGTGGTATACGTACACAACGAAATACTATTCAGCCTTAGAAAAGAACAAAATCCTGTCATTTGCAACAGCTCGGATGCATCTAGAAGACATTATGCTAAGTGGCACAAGCCAGGCACAGAAAGACATGCTGCATGATTTCACTTGAATGTGGAAACTAGAAAGGTCAAACTCATGGAAGTAGAGACCAGAATGTTGGTTAGCAGAGTCTGAGAGCTGGGGAGGAGGGGGAAGGATGGGGGAACCAGAAAAAAGGGAAGTTTGACCAATGAGTACCAAGTTTCACTTTGGAGATATCAGGTATGGTAATCTATTACACAGGAAGGTGACTATAGTTAATGTATATTTCAGAATTACCAAAAGTGTAGATTTTCAGTGTTCTTACCACAAGGGAGGAAGTATGTGAGGTCACGAATATGTTATTTGCCTAACTTGCTCACTGCACAATGTACACATGTATGGAATGATTACATGGTGCCCCATAAACATATGCAGTTGCTAGCTGTCAAAAAAAGGAAAAATTAAAGTCAAATAAAAAGAAACATAGTGCAGTGCCGGCGTAAAGTGTACATCAGAGGAACAGAACTGACAGTCTAAAAGCAAGCTCTTACATCTATGACAACTGGATTTTCATAAGTGTTTTATGACCACAACTGAGTCATTGAATAGCCACTTGGAAAAAAATGAAATCCAGCCCCTTTCTAACCCCATACCCAAAAGTGAACTCCAAATGTGTCACAGGGCTAACTGTAAGAATTAAAACTACAACACTCGTGAAACACAGGAATAAACCTTTGTCATGCTGGATTTGGTGATGGTCTCTTAGGTAAGATGCCAAAAACACAAGAACCCATATAAAGAAAGAGTAAATCGGACATCATCCAAAGTAAAAACTGCTGTGCTTAAAAGGACATCATTGAGAAAATGAAAAGACATCAGGCTGCACAGGAAAAAAACATTTTCAATTCGTAGATTAAGAACAAGACTATACAAAGAGCTCCTACTACCAGCGATCCAAAAGACAATTAGCCCAATTTAAAAAATGGTCAGAGGAAGAGTCGGCCAGTTAGCTCTGTTGGTTAGAGTGTCCTGTTCTAATACCAAGATCAAGGCTTAGGATCCCCACACAGGCCAGCCGCCGAAACAAACAAACCACAAAACTCCTCAGATAATTCAAATAAACATTTCTCTAAGGGACAGATAGGAAAGGCCAATAAGCACCGAAAGACATATTCATCGTCACCAATAAGGAAATGTCTATCAATACCGCAGTGAGATAATATGTCGTACCCTTTAGAAGGGCTGTAAATCAAAAAGACAGTCAGACAAAGTGTTCACAAGGCTATGGAGATATCACAACCCACATATATTGAGGGACAGACTGTAAAATGGTACACACTGTCAGGAAACCAGTTCGGTAGTTTTTCAAACTGTGAAATGGAAACTTACTATGTGGCCCAGCAATCCTACCTTTGGGTACATACGAATGAAAACTGAAAATCTGTCCACACAAAAGTTTCTACAGGAAAGCTCAGATCAGCCTCACTTACATTAGTCAAACAGAGAAAACCACACAGAACGCCAAGGAAGAATACTGAAAGCTGCATGAGAGGGAAGGAAACACACACACACACTCTCTCTCCTCTCTCTCTCTCCCTCTCTCCCTCCCTCTCTCCCTCTCTCCCTCTCTCCCCAACAGAAAACGCCCAGTCCAGGAAAGAAAGAGATGTTTTACTCAAAGAAAAAATTCAACAACAACATACCGGTCAAGAGTATCCCTCAAACACAGAGAGAGACAATCCTCTCCCAGACAGAGGAAGGCCGAGAGGATCCCCCACAGCAGACCACTCTCCCAAAGCGCTGTACAGGGCCTTTGATGACGAGAAAACCGCTCCCCGCCCACCCCTGGTGGCCTCGTCCCCACCGCCCTCCAACTCGCAGCGGCGGGGATGGCTCACCAGGCCTGGACCGAGGACACGGCCCCGTGACCAGCAGGCCACAGCCCAGCTGCACCTGCTACTCTGGTCTGGCCCCCACACCATCCCCCGCTAGCTGCTCCCGCAGCAGCCCTGGGACAAGGCGACACTGCGAGTTGGGGACGGACGGACGGGAGGGAGGACGGATGGACGGACGGACGGACGGCGGGGCAGCGCTGGGCTCCTCCGGAGGGGAGGAGGGCGCCCAGGCCTCCTGTCTCTGCCAGCGCCGGGCATCCCGCCCGCCGTCTGCATCCCTCCCCTCTGGCCTCCGCCGCCCCTCCCGAACTCAGGACTCGGGGAACCTCCTAAGGCACCCCGTGCCGCCTCCATCTCATCCCGAGGACGCTGCTCCCCTGCCTCGCTCGGGAGCCACAGCCCCCTCACCCGGGCTCTACCTGCTACGGTGCGCTGCTCCCCTCGCGGGTCTCCTCCATCGGCCGCCACTACCGCCGCAGCCGGGGCCGCCGCTTCCGCCGTTACCCCCGCTGCCGACGCTGCCTCTGGCGCCGCTTCTCCCGTTGCCCCCGGCGCCGCTTCCACCACTGCTGCCGCTGCCGTTGGCGCCCCTCGACCCGCTGCGGCCGGCTCCGCTGCCTCCGCTTCTCCAACTGCTGCCGCTGCCGTTGGCGCCCCTCGACCCGCTGCGGCCGGCTCCGCTGCCTCCGCTTCCCCAACTGCTGCCGCTGCCGTTGGCGCCCCTTGACCCGCTGCCGCCACCTCCGCTGCCTCCGCTTCTCCAACTACTGCCGCTGCCGTTGGCGCCCCTTGACCCGCTGCGGCCGGCTTCCGCTGCCTCCGCTTCTCCAACTGCTGCCGCTGCCGCTGGCGCCCCTCGACCCGCTCCCGCCGGCTCCGCTGCCTCCGCTTCTCCAACTGCTGCCGCTGCCGCTGGCGCCCCTCGACCCGCTGCCGCCGGCTCCGCTGCCTCCGCTTCTCCAACTGCTGCCGCTGCCGCTGGCGCCCCTCCACCCGCTGCGGCCGGCTCCGCTGCCTCCGCTTCCCCAACTGCTGCCGCTGCCGTTGGCGCCCCTCGACCCGCTGCCGCCAGCTCCACTGCCGCTTTTCCAACTGCTGCTGCTGCCATTGGCGCCGCTTGACCCGCTGCCGCCACCTCCGCTGCTGCCGCTTCCTCCGCTGCTGCCGCTGCCCGTGGCGCTGATTGCCCCGCTGCCGCTGGCGCCGCTACCGCCGGCAGCAGGGCCTCCGGTGCGCAGGGGGAACAAGCAGGCTCTGGTGCGCCCGCCGCCTGGCTGCGTCTGGGAGACGTGCGCTCCCGCCTCTCCAGGCCGCCTCAGGGGGAGGAGTCGATACCCCAGAGTGGGCGGGGCCGGGCCAGTGCCTAGGGCAAGGCGGGTGGGAGGGGCGGGAAAACAGCAGGGAGTGTCTGCAGTGGGGGGGGGGAGTAATTAGATGTTTTTGTTTAAATGTCACTTCCTCCAAGAGGCCTTCCTTAGCTACTCTATCCTAAACAGCCATCACTCCACAGTCACTTTATTGGTTTATGGTGTTTTATTTTCTTTATATTACACAATACTACCTAAAATATGTTGTTAATTTATTATTTATTGATTGATCATCTGTCCTCCTCAACAGTATGGGCTCTGTAAAGGTAGAGTCATTAATGTTATTTATTACTGTTATCTCCAGTGTCAAGAATGGTATCTGGTACAAGGAAAGTGGTAAATATTTGTTGAAAAAATAAATGGCGTTACAGCTCAAGTTTTAGCACCTTCCTCCTAGGAAACTGTTTTGATCTTTGGACAGCTCGTCTTTTTTAAACTGCAACATATTTCAAACATTCTAAAAAGTATTATCCATTCATCAATTCTTCTCATTTTACAAAAAGGATACTACACATATGGTTTTCACTTAATATATTAGGACCATTTTTCCATATCAATTTCTTACATTATTTTTAATGACTTTAGATCACTTTACCAATCCAGTATTGAAGAGCACTTAGGTTAGGTCCAAAAGTCTCTTGAGGGCTGACTCCGCGGCGCACTCGGGAGAGTGCGGCGCTGGGAGCGCAGCAGCGCTTTCCCGCCGCAGGCTGGGATCCTATAGAGGGACGGAGGGATGGCCGGTGCGCTCACTGGCTGAGCGCGGTGCGGCCGGTCACAGAAGAAAAAAAAAAATAAAAAGTCTTTTGAGACTAAATCAACTGTCTCTTTTTCCTTTAGCCAATGCCCAAAAGGTACTCCCCATCCAGATCCATCATAGTCTCAGCAAAATACCGCTATCCCCATTATGTTCTATAATTTCTCTCCCTTTATTCCTAACCCTTCCCTTCACCCCCACTGCTTCTGGAGCTTTTGCTTCATGACACTCTCTGCTATATTTTGCATTCTTCTTAGAGTATTCCCTCCATCTCCTATCTTTAAGTGAAACCTGGCTCTTTTCTGAGGCCAATGCTTCCCCTACATCCTTCTGATTGGAAATTGTTTATATTCAGCATACCCTATGTACTTCAGGGTCAGTAGGTCGTATTGGAAACATCATTGCTTTCATTATTGCTTTTTGACCATTATTCCCCCAGTCTCTCATTAAACTCCTATTACCCTGAGGATCCTGTCATTGCTCTACCACCCTCAACTTCTCTCCATTTGTATCATCTATGGACCTACTCACTCTCAATCACCGAATATGTTAACACCTGATTCACAGTCTTCCCCTCCAATTCAACTTTACCATCATCCCCGCTGATGTCAGCATCACAAGAATGACACCAACACTCTGAGGACTAAGTTATTTGACCTTTTCTCAACTCCAAAGACTTTCCAAGCAAGCCTTTCACATAGTCATATCCTAGAATTTGTCATCAATTAAAACTGCATCTGTTTTAAAAGAATTCAGTAATTCAAATGTCTCACTACTTCCTGATGCGCACATCTTAACCTTCAAGCTTGGTTTTTCAACCATTCCCACTGCCTCTGCCCATTTGTGTCATCAGACCATTAATTCAAACAGTCATTTTTCTAAGAACTGGGAATAAAGTGGTGAACAACATAGACAAAAAGCTCTGTCCTAGTGCAACATACTTTTTCTCAACTCTT
This sequence comes from Cynocephalus volans, assembly GCF_027409185.1. Classification (NCBI taxonomy): domain Eukaryota; kingdom Metazoa; phylum Chordata; class Mammalia; order Dermoptera; family Cynocephalidae; genus Cynocephalus; species Cynocephalus volans. The sequence continues at coordinate 15,929,269 of NC_084472.1, read as the reverse complement.
TATCCCTTACCTAACTTGAATTTCATGGTCCAGCATTCCAATCACTCTCCTAACAATGCTCTTATTTTTTTTAAAATTTTATTTTGTCGATATACAATGTGGTTGATTATTATAACAATGCTCTTAAAAACATGTCCCCTTGTCTTTTTGTTCTCTCCCCCCAAATCTGGCAAAATCACAGAACTGGATGAATCCAAATGTCTGCGTTTTCTGTGATTTTTATTTGGACAATTTAGTGTAGATCAAAAACAGAACAAGCAAATAAAGAACAGATCCAGTATAGATTCGTAGTTATTACGCTTAAGTGGGTGCTAAACATTTTCTGACAAAGATACTATATTTTTCTAATCAGTTGTTTTACTCTCCTAATTTCCTTTTTTCACTATTTACTCTAAACAGATGGCCTTGCTTACCACTTCAGAGAAAATAGAGGCCATCCAATTATCTTCACACTATCAAATTTACAAGTCTTTCACACATTTCCTCCTTCTACACTGAAAGAAGTGGTTCTTCTTGTACACATGGCCAATCATTCCATTTCTGCTTCTTAGGAACATTTTAGTATTGAATATCTATTCTAGAAACTTAAATACTTTCTTGATTGCTTTATAACCGAGAATGGTTAAGAAGTTCTCTCCTTTCCATAACCAAACCATTTCTCAATTTATTCCAATCTGGCTTTTACCTTCTACCACTCCACTAAAACTGAATTACAAAATTCATCAATGACCTTCATGTTGCTAAATCCAATGGACTTTTTGTAGTCCTTATTTTACATAATGCCTCTGTAGCACTCAATTTGATTGATTACTTCTTTATTTTCTAAACTTTCAACAGTTCTGTTGAAGAAAAAAATACATACAGAAAAATATACCTATTTACAGTATGCAGCTCAGTGGTTTTTAGTTCAGACCGCTACAACTATCACCATAATCCAATTTTAGAATATTTTCATTGTCCCTGCAAAGAAACCCTGTACCCATCAACAGTCAGTCACTCCCTCTTCCCAGCCCCTTCTCCCAGCCCTATACAATTACTAAACTACTATCTATCTCCATAGATTTGCCTGAATATTTCATGTAAATTGTAAATGAAGCATACAACACGTGATCTTTTTTCACTCAGCATAGTTTTCAAGATTCATCCATGTTGTAGCATGTATTGGTACTTTATTCCTTTTTGTTGCCAAATAACACTCCACAGTATGGATATACAGCATTTTGTTTATCCACTCATCACATGATGGACATGGGGTTGTTTCTACCTTTTGGCTATTGTGAATAGTGCTGTTATAAACATTCATATACATGTTTTAGTGGATATATGTTTTCAGTTCTCTAGGGTAGATAACAAGGGGTGGGATTGCTGGGCAATTATAACTCTGTGTTTGACATTTTGAGGAATTGCCAGACTGTTTTCCAAAGTGGCTGTACCATTTTATACCAGCAATGTATGAAGGACCTATAAATATCAGTATGTGGAAGTCTTTTGGGGGGACCACTAAGTTTCTTCATAGAAGACTCCTTCAATATTCTGCATGGGAGGGAGATGTGGTCTACTTCTGGAACAGGGAAGGAATCCAACCTTTCCATTTGCAGACTTTGAATTCATCTCATTTTCAGCCCTATCTGACTCATCTCACCTTCCAAAGTACATGACATTCCTGAGTCCTCTCTCTGTTGAATTTCTCCAGAGAATTAATCTTCTGCCTGGGACTAACATTCCATACATGCCACTGTGGCAGGAGTATTAGGTTTTATGATTTTTGCTTCAAGCATCCACATCATACCATTTTTAGTTCCACCCCATATCACCACCTTCCACTGTTCATGTTGCTTCTAACTCCCAAGCCTTGCCAAAATTCTGTGAAATCAATCTCTTTTTGTTTGAATAGTAGCTCTCAGTGTTCTCTACGTGTTAGCTTTCTCCATCCTGTGTAATAGATCACTAATCCATTCATTTTCCACTTTCCAAAAATGTATATATATGTCTGGTCTGTGGATGATCCTTCTCCTGTTAGATTTATTTTTGTGGATTTATGCCTTTTTAAAAATTCATTTACTCTCATTTTAGTGATGTCTCAGGAAAGAAAAGAGATAAATATAAGTGCTATTTTTGTTCTTTCAATCATCTTATCTAGAAATATATTTTCAGAGAGCTTCCATAAATTTCTTTTAGGTTTATTATTAGTTTTCTAAACTTTTCCATTGCTGTTGTGAATGAGCCCCCTCCCCCAACTATATCTTTTAAATAGCTAATGTTGGTATAGTGGTTTATAATAACTGAGTTTTGTATGTTATGGAACTCTCTTAATTCTTTAAAATATTTTTTCAATCAATTCTCATGGGTTTTATGGATGAATAATCATTTTTAATGTAAATAATGATAAAATTTATGTGTGTGCCAATATTTGTATATATTTTTTCTTATATTATTGCCTTGGCTAGAACTTCCAGGGCAATGCTAAAACTACAAGTGATGACAGTCACCTTTGTTTAATTCTGATCTACTTTTTCAGTTTTAAAATATGCATTTAGTTCTTTATATCTTCTATCTTTATGCTGAGACATTGTATCTTTTGATTCATTTGAAGAGTGCTCTTACTTCATGAAGCATGAATTTAATAGCTACTTTAAAGTTGTGTAATAATTCGAACATTTTTGTTATTTCTGGTTTGGCATCTATTGATTGTCTTTTTTCTTTTTTCTTTTTGTTTTTTTAGTGTGTGAAAGGCATGGATGGATTTTATTTATTACCCGATATCTACAATTTAATTTGAGGTAAAATGTAAGCAACACATAAAAATGCCTATTTCTGCTACCATGTAATATAACTCTCCATTGTGAATATTGTGAGAGGAAATGAAAATTCTATGCCATCACATACTCCAGCTTTTCATACAGCTGGTTATTTTACAATTAATTGTTTGCAAAATCTCAACACATGTAAGATTCTCCTAAAATGGCGCAGAACATCAGAGGGTGCATAATCAGCTTACCGACCCATCACTCTCCACACTGGGGCCTCAATGTGACAAGTAGAATTAGGAAACGATGCAGGCAATGACAACCCCTCGAGCCTGATCCAAGCTGGTACATGTGCCAAAGAATTCCACAACATGACAGGTCGGATACGTGACTGAGGGGCTTTAGTGTCGTCTAGTGTGCCCAAGTACTCATACCTGATCTTCAACTTCTGGTACACCGTGCATTTTATTTGGACAAAAAGTAAAAGTGGTACAGGTTCTCTGTATTTCGCCTATAATCCACACGCTGAGATACTGACCTCTGACTGTTAGGTGATCCAGAGGGTTTTTCTTTTAATTATGATAAAAAACATATGAACCATGATAGATAGCTTAGGAAAAGGTTTAGTCAAATATACAGATACTAATTGTTCACTCAGTCATTAAGGAGAGCTGTGAACAAAGGGTCATTTAAATGATTTTTCAAATAGAAAACCTAAAGAACTGAACTATCACAGGAATTTTCTCCACTGCAGAAGCTGAGATGTTCCAGTAGGAGATGTCTTCACTTGATTGGAAAATAAACACCACAGCTGAAGGCTCTGCCGAATATGTAAAAAATTCGATGAGATTCATCCCTGTCGTTTTCCCTGTCATTTTCCCAGCATTGCTGTAAAATCTTTATAATACATTCCAAAGTAAACCAGCCATTCCCCATCTACAGTCACTCTGCTCTTTAGTTCAATTCACAGAACTGCTGAAAAAGTAGACATTTCTATCTAAAAGTAGAAAAAAAGGTTTGTATAGAAGGTATTTCTGTTATACAAGTATATTACACAGCTTGGGGCGGTAACAGGTCCAAAAAGCTCTTCTCAACCACTGATACTTTTTTTTTTTTTTTTTTCCGTGACCGGCGCTCAGCCAGGGAGTGCACCGCTCATCCTTATATAGGATCTGAACCCGCGGCGGCGGGAGCGTCGCCGCGCTGCTAGCGCAGCACGCTACCGAGTGCGCCACGGGCTCAGCCCCAACCACTGATACTTTAAGCCTAGGAGGGAGCAGGTCTACCACGTGGGGTCTGGTTCTTGGTTGATCTGAGAGCTTCCATCAGTCTCTTTTATTTCTTCTGTCACTGGAACCTCCAACTGGCTTGGCTCAGCTGATTCTTGTATCACTGGGCCTTCTGACTCATTCTGATCAACCAATTGGTTATTAATCACAAGTCCTGGAAATGGTCTAATGACTGTGAATTTGATAAACTCAGCAGAATCTAAGATCCTTCTCATGGAGCTAATTTCCAGGTAACTAGGGGCTTTGAATGATACCCCAGGGGGCATGCCATCAACCGCCACACAGCCAGGGTCGATTGTGATTTTCCTGTAGGGAACTTTCACAGGAAAACCCATCCCAATAGCTTCACCAAATTTTCGACTGAAGAGGTCATTCACTTGTTCTCTTAGCTGTCTAGCTTTTTCAACTTTTGACAGTCTTTCATTATCATCGTCTGGAATTGTCACCTGAATGATGTTAAGATCTTCAACGCCTGATGCAGTGGTATTAACATTGGGTGATGAATTTATTTTTCTTGGAGGGCTCTTAGAGGAGGTGCTCTCCTTAACTGCCGTCTCAAACATTTCAGGCTTTTTAATAATGAACTTAATTTTGGCCTTGTTTCTGAGTATCTTCTCCAGCCTCGGAATGCCGAAAGTAGATGGTCTTCAGAATGGCACACCCTCAGGTAGGCCTTCCACATAAAAATCTTCTGGGAAAGATTCAAATAATGCAAATGACACTTTCACAGCCTGTTTAAGGCCAAGAGCTTCGCAGCATTTTTCATTGAAAACATTTTCAACTTTCTGTTTTAGGTCCGTGATTTTGGCATTCCAGGCCTCAAAGGAAAATTCTCTCCCTCGAGGCTTGAAGGGAACATTAGAACCATTAGTCTGGGTAGGGGTTCGAACAGTTGAGGTTTGAGGACTGTTGTTATTAGGACCTTCAACAGTGACCTCAGTTTCAGGAACCTTTGAATTACTCCCAGGGCTTCGTGGTCTTTTTGGAGACTGCAATGCTTTAGTGTTTATCTTACTAGCCATTCCAGGAGGCAAGTAGGAAACAACTAGTTCAGGTTTTTTAACAACAAACTTGATTTTATTACTCCCACGGACAATCCTTTCAAGTCGTGGAATTCCAAACCAGGTAGGGCTTCGAAAGGGAATTCCTTCTGGCAAGCCTTCTACATAAAGGAACTCGGGATTTGATTCGAACACAGGATATGGTACTTTTACTGCCTCAGTAAGTCCAAGAGCTTGAGCAAATTTCAAATTAAAAATCTCTTCCACTTGCTTCCGTAGCTTGGTAATTCTGACATTCCAATCTTCTTTGACTGGTGTATTCGTTCTCGGCTGAGTAACTTCAGTTGTACTGTGAGTCAGAAGTTCTGGTCTTTTAATAATAAATTTGATTCGATTGCCGACTTGAATGATTTTTTCCAGCCTTGGGATTCCTTACCATAAGGGACTTCTAAAAGGAATGTTTTCTCGTAGTCCTTCAACATGTTTCTTAATCACAAAATGAATCCTTTCCTTGGCAAGTAATATCCTCTCAAGGCGAGGAATTCCATAAGGAGATGGTCTTCTAAAAGGAATTCCTTCAGGAAGTCCTTCTACATAAAGATCTTCAACATGAGACTGGAAAAGTGGGTATGGGATCGTCACCGGGGCTTGGCTTTTATAGCTTGAGCATATTTTCTTTCAAACAACTCTTCCACTTGTTTACGTAGATCAGTAATTCAAGCATTCCATTTCTCAAAGTTGAACTCCCTCACTTTTCGTTTTCCAGCATTGGCAGGTTCCGTAACTGGTGGCTGCAGTGGCTCACGGCTCTTTGGTCTCTTGGTAGGTGGAGAATAATCATCATCTTCAATAGTCACCTCAACTTCAGGGTCCTCACTTGTTTCTGAAGGGACTTGTTGAGTAGAATCTTCTGCTGGTACTTCCATTTCTGTTCCTTCATTGCCCTCTGAAGAATGATGGCTTCCTTGAATATTATATTGATAGTAATCAGGATCTTCTGATTCTTCCTTTACTGTCACAGCTGCCATTTCCAGGGAAATGCCAGAATCCTCTGTGGGTTCATTTTTCACTTTGATGGGGCCACAACTTCCGCCTTGGGATAGTATTGACCTTTCAGCATCTGTTACCATCACACGACCACCAAGGTGCTTCTTTGGCTCTAGGAAAGTCTCTTAATGATAAATGAAATCCCTGCTTTGTTCTCCAAAATCCATTTCAGGGTTGCAAGATCATAATTCTCAGGGTGTTTAACGGTAACTCCTTCCGGAAGCCCCTGCACTACCACAGCCCCCTGGTCTCCTAGCATCTTCTCATACGGAATGGGTACCACTGTGGATTCGCCTAAAGCTTTCCCATAGCAAAAGCAGAAATAGTCCTCAACTGTTTTTCTGAGTGTTTCAATCTCTACAGCATCTACATTCATCGATTCGCCTGGGTTGTAGATTTCATTTTATGCATCTCTGCAGCCTTTTCTTCTTCTTCAACACAGTATTTTACGAAATCTTTTTGAAAATCCTTTCTGGTATTGACAAAAGCACGTCCTCTTTCGGTTCCAACAACAAACACATCTGTTTCATATACTGCAATGCAGGCCACTTCTGCCTTGGACTTGGCCAGTTCTTTACACATGGACTCAAGAGCAGACATGAGGAACGTCACCACCATCCTGCTCTCTGAGGACTCCTCATCTTCAACAGGCAGCGTGGACACTGCTACTTGAGCCATGATCCCCGAGTGCGGCCGCCTCCAGGCAGCGCCAGGGCCGGGGTGCCGAAGGGAGGCGAGTGTGGGCCGCGGGCGAGCTGCGGCCACCACGGAGCAGCCTCGGCGGAGGCGAGCTGGGGGGCGGGCAAGAGGTGAGAGGGCGAGGGGCCCGTGCGTCTCGGCCGCGCTCCTGTCACCGCCGCATGGCCGCCCGATTGTCTTTTTTCTTATGAGTTGAGGTGTTCAAGGTTCTTCATATGCTGAGTATCTCGGGACTGTTTCCTGGACATTTTGAATATTATGTCATGAGAACCTGAGTTTTGTTTAAATTCTAAGGAGAATTTTTTGTTGGTGTTGTCATTTTGATGTAGTTTTGTTGTAGCAGGCATTCAAGCAGGACTGATCCAGAACACAGTTCCAACCTGTTTTCTGTGAGGTGTTGTTATAATGTCAGCTAAATTTTCAAAGCATTTGCGGTGGTATTTGGATCAGTCCTACATGTGCCCCACAGAGTAGACAGTATGAGCCCTGGAAAATGGTCAGTCCTAAAGCTCAGTTCTCAAAGGGCTGCTATCTGCTACTTAGGAATGGACGTCAGAAAAGTTTTCTGTTAAGGACCAGATAGTAAATATTTTAGGCTTTGTTGACCAAGAGGCAAAATCCATGACAGGGTATACTTAATTAACAAGGAAAATAGTAAATTCCACAACTTTTTTCTTGGTACAATTTTAAAAATCAAAACAATAATTGAGTACACTTTTTAAAAGTTCATATCTACTAATGAGAAGAACGGAAATTGTTCTTTTGGTAGGGGGGTAGGGAGAGAGAATATTTCCCCTACTAGGGTTCGTAGTTAATATTCCCTATCATCCAAATTTAAAATGTTCACGTGTTAATGTTGATCTGTAATGATATGTTTATACAGGGGCTCTTCAAAAAGTTCATGGAAAGATTTGTACTATCTTTTAATTCTATTTTCCATGAACCGTTTGAAGTACCCTCATGCATTTCATCTGTGAAAATGTCTTTTCACACAGATAGGTATTGTCAAATACTAATATCAACCCACAAGCATATGATTTTAGCTGAGTATTTATAGGATTCTATTGGAGTCTTCTCTTGATATTTGCCTTTTAGCACATCATTACACTGCAGACTTATCATTCCAATTGATAGTTAGGTACAAACTTCTCAATTGCACAGTTAAATGTATCTTGCAATATAGAAATTTCCTTTGCACTTGCATCCAGGTCTGAAAAATATTTCTGGAACTGTTTGTGCTCAGGAAATATATCTGCTGTAAATTTGTGAAGAATGGAGGTCTCAGTTCTTGTTTAAACTGTTGACAGCCTGGGAAGTGTATAAAACAGCATGATATTACTTATGATTCAGACAAGGTTAGTTGTGATTGAAATGACTATCACAGTACAAGTTCATACATAAGCACTATTGTGCCTTGTAATTTAAGGTTGAATTCATTAAGAAATATTATTGAGTCTGCAATAGTCATTGAAGGGAATTTTTCTCATTCAGAAAAATTTCAATCTCAGTCCTGAACTCAAAAACAAACAAACAAAAAACAAACAACTTCATCACTGCTAAACCACTGAACTACTGTGTCACAAGTCAGGATATTCACCCATTATTTCTGACAAGTCAGGACATTCATCTTTTAATTCTGATGAATAACACAATAAATAAGCTTTAAATACCTTACATTTTCACAAGCTTTGTAAATTTGTCTAACTAAGCCTTTTTCTTCTCCATATACAATTTTACTGCTATCAGTTGTATTACATTTCAGCAGATTCCACTCCTGGTTGTACTAAATTAGTGTTTTATCAATTTCTTTGAAAATATTCTTGCCTGTGGTTGTCCCATATAAATTATTCATAGAGGGTAAGTCTCAGTTATTGGTACTGACTCCAACTGAACAGTGTCTGCAACCTCAGCTGACTCATCAAGAATCAAGGAAAACCATGTGAAACAATTTGCCTTGTTTTAAAATTGACTATTGATGTTCATCCCAATATCAGCAATTTGAGCAACTTTAGATACTCTACAGATATTGACAGCACTCTCTTTTTAGCTCTCTTCCTATTCAGTGCTCTGCCCTGCAAACTCTAGCCACCTTGGCCTCCTCAGACTCCCAACTCTGCCTCTTTAAGTCCATGAACATGTTTGAGCTCCACACTGAAGTTCTCAGATGTGATCCAGAAATATAATTGTAGGGCTATCCTCATTTGTTTTCCCTCTTTCAGTGATAACTGCCCGATGTTTGATGTATGTTTGAAAACAGTAGTTTCATTTATTTTGTCTGATATTTTAGTTGCTTCAGCGGGGGAGGACAAAACCAATCCTTGTTACTCGATCTTGGTTAGAAGATGAAGTGCCCTGATAGGATCTTGACTTGAATTTCAAAACGTGTTTTAAGAACATGCTTCAAGAAGATATCCTGCTTTCTTATGGTTTTTGGGTTTTGCCACTAGAGGTATTTAACCTTGCTGGCAAATGTTAATTATTTTCATTAGGGTTTAAAGGAAGTTTTTAATTTATTTCAATTTTTTTGTTTTGGTTGCTGTTTTTGGTTTTGGCAGATGGCAGAGGGTTTAAGGAAATTTTTGGATATATACATAGGATTTGTATTCTGGATGTGCCAGAACCTAACACATTTCCCAGAATACCAAGATTAAAGTTATAAGAAGAAAGATGCTCACTATTCCTTTAATAACAATCCATGTTTCCAGTTTCTCAGGATAAAAAGGACGAATAAGAATTTTTAGTGTGAAATAGATCTCAGTGGCAAATAATCAAGATTTTAAAAAGTGTGTATAAATGTGATCCAAACCAACATCAAGGATTAACTAACAAGAAGAATACAGAGGTATCAGTTGCATAAGACTAGCCAGATTTGAAACACCATCCTATTTCATCTTTACTTGTCTGATAAATAAGCATGAATAATAAGCCAAATTGCCTCCTTAAGAGAGATCCCCACAGCAGACATGCACATCAAAAGGTAAGAGGAGCAAAAAGGGCATGGTTATTCAACATGCCAAAGTGGTAAGAGAATGCGTCTATGGCTAGCAATCTGTGGATTATACTAAAAAGCATATGTACTTCACAGGGCCTGGTTTTCCAAAGCCTTGCAGTTTCAAATATTAACCTTGTGGAGGACTGGAAATTTTCCTCAGGCTATAAGTCTCTGATGTAAGATAAAGATTTGTGGCACAGCAAGGCTGCTGGCTCAAGGACAGACTAGTTACTGATTGTTATGTAAAGATACTGAGAGATTGCTGTAGGAAGGAATGTTTGCTAAGGTCAAGCTTTTGTTAATTGCCTTACTGGAATGTCATCTGGCTTGTTTCACTGAAAGTTACCAGCCTGTACTGTTAAACTATAACCCCACCTATGTCTCTTCCTGTAACTTCCTGGTCTGGAAAATAAATGCAGGAAGAGAACCCCAATTCAGCGTTAATTTCCCAAGGAAGGGATCCCTCTCACTTGAGCGTTCCCAGGGAAGTTAACCACTTCGGGGCTTCTCACTGCTCAGAAGAGATGAGGTTTGAGTAATCCTCTGCATCTCCATCACCCAGGGGAAGTGGGTGACAAATCCGTGGGGGGTGAAGCAACACAAAGCAACAGCAATCAAGTTTACATCTGTGGGAGGGTTAGAGAAAACACATATAGAAAAGTAAAGTTAAGCAAATTTCTTGATTTTTCCTTCCATCAAGAGATTAGACAGCTTTCAGGAATCCCTCTGAACAATAAGATTTAGAAGAAAAAATAATTTTAGCCTACAACAAAGCCATTGGGATTACAGGAAATTTCAAAGAGTTATTTTTTTTAAGTTCTCATTAAATATAACAGCAGAATTTAAACTTCTGCATATCTACTTTCTTCCCCTAATTTCCCCAACCTCCTAGTTGATGAATTTGCTGCATATTTCATTGAGAAAATATTCCACAGGAAACTATGTCACACTCTCCACCACCAAAACTACCAATTCCTTGCATCTGCATCAATCTTCTTTCTTCTGGTCTGTTTAATGAAATTGGAAGGGGTAGACCATCTCTTAACAAAAGCTGACCCTTCCCTATCTGTTCTGAATCCTATCCCCTGTCACCTCTTGAGAACCTTCATCATTTGATCATCTCTTCTCTCCTCTTCAATATCATTTTTTCCTCTCTCTCAGTTGAATTCTTACAATCAGCACTCAAACATGCTCCAGTGTCTTCCAATATTTAAAGTAAATCCTTCCTTAAATTCTTTCTAGAAGAAATTATGGCTAATAAATACAGAGGGAAAAATGAAAGATTATCACTTTGTAACCCCTAATCTAGTCAACGATCATCAATGGCCACTAAAACCATTAAAAGAAAGGCTGATGGGGGTCTTTATAATAGATGGATCAGGATGGCATTACCTATGCCACTGATCCACCTTAAAATCACTAGAAGTAGGATGACCGGTAATTATTTTCTTCCTGTTATGTTACTATAGAAAGTACACATTATCACCTATGAAGGGTTCTTGCCATAAATTAAACAATTAGATTTTAACCTAATCAGACATCTAGATCTACTTGTCAATTTACATGAAATACAAAGTATAGAGGAATAGGTTAACTGACATCACAAGGATATAATCAGCCAAGTCCCAGAATGTGTGAAATTCTATGAGACAGATGACTCAATTACTTCAACAAATATAAACGGCATTAAAAATGAAAAGATACGTAAGAGATCTATCAACCAAATGCAGCATATAGACTTTAATTGAATAGTGATTCAAACAAATAAATGGTAAACATGTACTTTTGAAACAAACCGGGAAAACTGAATAGGAACAGAATTAGATATTAAGGAATTATTATTGTTTTGTTAGGTGTGCTAATGATATATGGTGATTGTGTTTTTAAAAAACCTTATTTGTTAAAAATACATACTTAAGTATTTGTATGTATTTGATTAAATGACATGTCTGGAATTTGATTTAAAATACTGTTTAAAGAAAAAAATGTTTGGGGGGATTATGAGAAAGAATAGTAGAACACTGAAGGTTGCTGAAACTGAGTAAACCATATGGACCCATTATTACATTCTCTCTACTTTCATATATGATTGAAAACTCCATAGCACAAAATTAAAAAGAAATCCTTTCTTAACCGAATTCCCCATTTAGCTACCACCCTAACTTCTTCTTCCCTTCGTAGCAAGCTTTTTGGAACAGGAGCATGCACGCTGTCGCCACTTCACCTCTCATTCAGTCTGCAACCACTCCAATTTCGGTTTCTCCTGACCACTTTCCTGAAACTGTTTTTCCTAAGGTTACAAAATAACCTCCATTTTGGCAAATCTAGTGGACATTTCAATTGTTTTGATCTCTCAGACTCATTCTACAGAATTGACCATGTCTACCTCCTTGAAACACTTTTTTCTCTACTCTTGGTTTCCATGACATTACATCCTCCTGAATTTCTTCTTGCCTTTTGGGCCCCTCTTCAATGATATATCATTTGCTCACTCTTCTTCTATGTAACTTCAAAATGTTGGCATTTCACAGTGCTTAGGTCAGAGGTCTCTTCTCTTGTCAGCTTTTCTCCTTACTCTTTCTTTTGAAAATATTTCAGTATTAACATCTCTGTGCTGATTCTTAAATTTATATCTTTAGTTCAAGCTTCAAAATCCAGTCATCTGCTTGATTTCTCCACTTGGATGTCTCAAGGCATCTCAAACTTAACTTTCCTTAACCCAGAATGTTCACGTTTGCCTCACACCTGCCCCTTTCCTTATAGCTAAAATGCTCCCTCCTCTCCTAGTTATCTCATTGCAGAAAAAAGCTCTTTCTTGCACTCCATTGCTGAAGCTAGGAACCTTAGATCCATCCTTGACACCTCCGTCTCTTTACTGCTCTCTTCCCCATACAGTCCTGTTGTTTCTAGTTGCTGAAGACAGTACGGTGTTTATTGTTTCTATTGCATTTCACTCCTTGGGTCCCAGTCACTATCATCTCTCATCTGTACTACTGTAACAGACTCAGTGGTTTCCCCTTTTGACTTCTGCTCCCCTCCACATAGCAGCCAGAGCGAATTTTGCAGACACAAAATACATCCTTGTCAATCCTCTTCAGTGACATTTCCTTGTCCTTAAAGTACAAAATAGCTAACAAGGGCAGTGTGATAGTTAACTTCATATGTCACCTTGGCTAGGATATGGTGGCCAATTGTTTGGTCAAACACTAGCCCAGATGTTGCTGTGAAGGTATTTTTTAGATGTCCTTAACATTTATAATCAGTTGACTTTAAAGCGTATTATCCTCCATAATGTGGATGGGCCTCATCTAATTAGCTTAAGGCCTTAAGAGTAAGGATTGAGGTTTCCTAAAGGAGAAGGAATTCAGCCTCAAGACTGCAACATAGAAATTCTGCCTGAATTTCAGCCGCTATGAGTTTCAGACTTTCTAGCCCCCACAATTATATGAGCCAATTCCTTAAAACAGATCTATCTGTATCTATCTCCTGTTAGTTCTCTTTCTCTGAAGAAACCTAATACAGGCAGCTAGACCCTGAATCTCTTGTGCCCTGCCTGCTTCTCTTACTTCTCATTTCACATGACCCTGCTCCACTCGTAACAAACACTCTCGCTTCAATTGTCTTCTTTCTATTTCTGGAATAGGCAAGTTATTTTTTTGCCTCAGTGCCTTCATATTTGCTGTCTCTATCTGTTAGGAATGTTCTTCCTCTCTCAATGTCTCTACCCTCCTCTCTCTGTTTTATTTTTTAATAGGAAAGAGACTGTATAGTATTTATGTATAGATAAAGAATAATAATAAGATTAACACTTGAATATCAACTGTCTACCAATTCTTCTGGAGAGCTATTATTCATCCTACCAGATATCAACTGAATTTTCACTTCTTCAGAAAGGTCTTCCTTAACCCTAATATCTAAATTAGATTGCCCCAGTTATTTTTTTTTTCTCATAATACTCTGCTCTTTTCCTTCATAGCATTTAACACGGTTTGTAATCATTTATTTTGGCTTTATTTATTTAATATCTGCCTTCCTCATCAGACTGGAAACAAATACAAGGGCAAGAACCATTTTCCCTTGGCTTACCTTTGTAGCCTTAAGGTGAAGTACTCAATAAGTGATGAAACTACACTGTCCTAATTAATTTCTTAAAATTTTTTAATTGTTCAAATAAGATATGTTTACATTATAAAAGTTCAAATATTCAAAATTATATAATTATACAAAGAAAAATGAAAGTCCCTTCAATATCCTATCTTCTCACCCAAATGCCAATACCATGCCCCTTACCAAAGATCACTGGTAATAGTTTAGTATATATGCTTTCAAATCTTTTTTAGTACAATTATATGCATGCATGTACATACACAAATACAGAGACATAGATACATACGCATTTACAAACTTAAATTGGGCCATGCTTATGTACTGATCTGTGATTGGTTTTTTCACTTATCAGCATGTTTTGGAGATTGTTCCACAACAGGGCATATAGATCTACCTAATTCTTCTAAACCACAGTGCAATGTTCTATTTTATGGATGTGTCATTGCCCTAATTTTAAAGAATTTCCGTAGCTTCTACCATCTTACTCTAGCTAAATTTTATATTTGGTATTCCTGTTCTAGTATCTTAAGGGGAAAAAAATGAGTATTTGGTCATTTTTGTTGATTTAAGGCAATTTGCTTGAAAACATTTCCTTTAAAGTGTACTTTTCTTAAACTTTTCTACTATATTCACACGAGATAATGTCAACACAACTTGCTTCAATGAGCAGAAATAAAATAGCAAGGCACCACAAGGGGTTCAGGAAGTCTCAGATAAAGTAGCTCAAATTAGGGTTGCTTTTACCATGTCATAAACTAGCCAGGTTCATAACGATCTAGTATTTCTCTTCCTTTTGAAATACTGAATTCATATAGGTATCAGCGATCCCTATGTTGTAAGCAGTTTTGTCTTATGCACATACCAAGTAATCCTCAGGCTCTATGCACAAAGCGTGAGGAGCTCAGGCATCATTCTGGCACAGGGGGTCTCAGAGAGGTTAGAATCCCTACAGGTTCTCTCCTGACTTCTTTATGCTATTAGTTCCATAGCTCCAGTTCAACTGAAATGCCGTTGGCTGAAAAGCTTAACTCTTATTTCTATGCCAATTTTGTGGTTCCAACCTCCGGATCTACAAAGTGAATATTATCTACTGTGCTAAGGCTTTTAAAATTGGATGCAGTTGATAAATCTGTTACTCTGACAAGTCATTATCAGAGTATTATTATTTAAACAAAGCTGTAGCTCGACACTTTCAGCAAAGTAGAACAATTCAGTGGGCTAAATTCACAGGTATACACACTTCCAATAGATGAACATTCTTTTTTTAAACTATTTTAAATGGCATGCTTTTTCTGACACCAGTGAGACACAGGTAGTAACAACGGGAATAACTATGGAAAATTTGGGAATCTTTATGCCTGAGACTTTGTTATTTTATTTTATTTATTTTTTTTTTTTGTCTTTTTCGTGACCAGCACTCAGCCAGTGAGCGCACTGGCCATTCCTATATGGGATCCGAACCCGCGGCGGGAGCGTCGCCACGCTCCCAGCGCAGCACTCTACCAAGTGCGCCACAGGCTCGGCCCGAGACTTTGTTATTCAAGGAGAATAATATCTCAGTCATCCTAGTAGGGCTAATTATAACTCTACTATGATATTTCTGGTAATAGCTCCAAATTAATATTCTTCATAAAAACATTGCATTCAAGGTAGTGGTCAGAGGTCAAGCTCTGAAGACAGCTGTTGGATTTGAATCCTGGCTCTACCAATTTCAAACTATGAAATCTTGGGCAATTTGCTTAATTTTTGTAAGCTTCAATCACTTCATCGTAAAATGGGAACAAAAACAACAAGGCCTACCTTTCTGAGGCATTATGATAATATATATAAAATGCTTAGCAATATGCCTGGCATATAATAAATGCTCAATAAATGAAAGCTATTACTAATTTTTTAAAATTATTGTTAGGAAGAAGGATGTAGGCAGAGAAAGGGAGATTAGATTGAAGAATCATAAAGAACTCTAGATAAACGTGCCATTAACGCTATCGATAAACGATTACAGGAATGAATGTAGAGTGAAATGATTAATGACAAATCAGAGGTGGAACCAATTGAAAGACCTGAAAAATCATTTGTCTGAGAGAATTTTCTGCATGGAAACAAATGCCATACAACCAAAATCAAAAGACAAAAGACAAGCTGGGCAAAATAGTAGTGACATACTATGAAAAGGGCTGTTTTTCTTCATATGTAAGGAAACATCTATAAGTCAAAAAGGAAAAGACTGACACCACAGTGGAAAAATAGACAAAAGATAGAACAATAGTTTGTAGAAAATAAAAATGACTCCAATATAAAACTTCACCCATAATAAGAGAAATGCTAATTATAACTACAAGATACCATTTTCACCTTTCAGACTGGCAAAGTACCAAACTTTCTGATTACATTGTTGAAGGTGTGATGAAATAGGCACTTTCAAATATTCTAGGTGGGACATAAGTTGTACAATCTCTATTGAAACAATTTGGCTATATCTACCAAAATTCAAAATGAATTTGTCTGTGACTCACAATTCCATTTCTAGGAATTTATTCTACAGATATCCTGACACGTACAAATAGCATGTATTGCAATAGTCACTGCAGCATTGTTTGCAGTCACAAAAGAGTGAAAATAACCCAAATATCCATTCACTAGTGACTGGTTAATTGTATTATGGTACATCCTTACAGTGAAACATTGTGCAGCAATTATAAAGAATGAGGCAGTTCTGCAATACATGCATTCATATATCTAGCCAAGACTGTGTACATGCATAATTATCACTGAAAGGACGTGCAGGAAACTGGTAGTGATTACACCCAAGGAGCTTACTTAGTTGACTGAGAAATTGGGGTGTGAGGAAGCCTTACTTTTCACTAAATATCCCTATGAATTTGTTCTTAAATAAGACAATAATTATAAAAACAGTTCAATTCTTTGTCTCTGATAAGTGAATATTCAACCAAAATGAACATGAAATATTTTAATGGGGTCCTCCTGTAACCTGTGTAGCCTAGCATTTTATCTAGGAGAACAACATGAAGAAATGATTTGGAGGGAGGAAAGCAGAAACATTGACTTTTATGGAAATTCCTGGACTAGGAATAAATAAAATAATATGTCCAAGAGTGGTCCAAGGATTATATAGGCCCTTAATCCTTATCTGCAATTGTGAAGTCTTTCAAGTACTGAAAATTCAAAGTTTCTTCACAACTTTTTTGGTAGCAGCATCTGACCTAACCCAAACTAATCTGACTTGAACTGATATGAGACTATTTATATTCTTTGTTTATTTCATTTAATGTGAGTAATCATACATTATGCTGTATCCCATATGGTATATGCACTATGTTACTTTTTTAAAAAGTGGCTGCTGAAAGATATTTGGCCCCAAGAGTTTTGAATGAGGAACTGTGGACCTGTATCATTTTCTCTCCTATTAGTCCTGAGTTAAGTCTTCACACATATTATCATTAACAGAAAGAACCTTCTGAGAAGTGCCCCATCCTCTTCAACAATGTCCACCGATCAAGGTTCATGAGATGCCTACTCTAGGCTTTTTGTTGTTTTTTGGAAGTTTTGGTAAAAGTCTCACTATGCAAAGAACATACTTAGAGATTTTGATATGGAAAGCAAATTTGGGCAAATCTGGTAATTTGTACAAATATGAAAATGAAATTGTTTAAGAAGAATTTCTTTTCTCCCTGTAATTGTAGCAGGAGCTGCACACAGGTTTTTTTTTTTTTTTAATTACCACCTTTGTTATACTTCCAAGTACTCAAAAACTTGAGATATTTTAATTATTTTCTGTCATCTTAATCATTTTGTGAAATGATGACATTAGCTAATGGCTATTTAATATAAAGTGTTCTCTTTTGTATGGAATTGTAACTTCCTACAAGTTGTGAATTAAAGGCTAATTTAGTATGGCTGGAAGGCAGCATGACATGTGAAATTTATAGACCGTAACCTTGATTATATTGAGAGACAAGCGCTGCTGGACAGCTTGGAGTCAAGGAATATGACCTGTTAGGCTCCGTTAGGAAAAGCAGTAAGCTGACTGCTGGAGAACATAATGTAGAAACCAAAACCAAGAGGAATCAGTTTTGCCTTGTAACTACTACCAGGCCAAAATGATGCTAGGTCACTCTGATTATTAGTGTGCATGTTAGAAAGTTCAGGGCATGTATGGATATGCCTTCATTCCATTTAATGCTACACATTACTGAAAACACGTTCCATAACATACATAACTCATCAGCACATTGTTTAAAATTTAAGATTTCAGAACTGAGCGGTAGTATTCTGTTTTATGATTGTTTAAACTTTCAAAGAGAAAGACAATATGGTAGATGGACTTCATAACCTTTATACGAACCTATTAGGGAGAACCCAGCAGACAAGAAACCCCCCCTGCCCCCTCCACACACACGCACACGCACACAGACATACACACACAAAATTTCTCTGCATGTGCCCCACAGGTTGTTATCTTCAGGTGTAACTAAAACCAAGTGTTCAGGGTTGCTTTAGTGGGGACAGAGTGAGTTGGAGATTAAGGTGACTGCTTGCACTTACTGCCACAGTTGAAGGTGAGAGACTAAAAACTGATCGTGAGCAAGCTGAAATAGGAGTCACTTGGAAGTGACCTGAGATTCTTACAGTTTAACACAGCAGATTTTACCCCACCACCCTCTGGTCACAAAGAAGGTGATACAGGTTGGCAGAGAGCAAAAATCATGAAACAGGAAACCTTAGTGGATATACAGTGAAAGAACTTATGCATTTTGTTAAGTACAGACAGCCCCCAGAAGAGCCATCACTTAAACGGCTGATCAGTATTGTGGACTCAGAAACCATTGCCCTAATTTTGGATACAGCTTCATGTTGAGCTTAATATATGACCCCCAATTGATACCTCAGATGAAAATTAAAGGTTAACTCCAGCCTTTTGGGGAAGATAAAGTCAAAACTACAATGCGTATCCTGAAAAAGGCAATTGTCCAACTTCCCTATTAAATGCAATGTGGAATACCTTGGGTAAAGTAGCAAGAGGCTGTGAACACAAGCCATGCTGGGTTGGCTTTATAGTAACCAAGATGCTCTCCCAATGATATGCCTCTGGCTCAGGCCATGATAAAAGATGCAAGTAGAGGGCACCTAATGTTATTCCCATGTTACTTTGTTACTGGGGGAGAATAGTGCAGGCATGGGTGAGAAAGAATTCTAAAATGCTACTTGCTTGTCACTTTGAGAACAGTGGTATTTCAGTGAATGGATGTGGTGACAACAATGTAATACACGCAATGAAGTGTTTCAATACAAATGAAATCAAAGAAGATTTTTAAGTAAAAATGAAAATAAAAGATATATTCCAGGAAACGATATCTGATTTACTGTCCCAACTTCCTTTAATAGGATTTACAGATGCTAAGAAAATTAGAACAATTCAGCAGAAGGGGAGTCAACATAAGAGAAAACAAGTATAGCCAAATAGGTGGGAATATGTCACTGTTAAACAAGGAATGAATAAAGCAGAAATTGATGGGGAAGAAACCAGAGTTTTAACGGAACATTGCTAAGACTGAGGGACCAACTGGGGTTTCTCCCAGTAAAAAGACCCAGACAGATCTACAATCTATTCCAGTTTAGAAGAATTTGGAAAATTGGATGACAAGGAAAAGCCCAGTGAATTTGTTATTGAAACACAAGGTGTCAATAAGAAAGACAGAATCTGATCAAGATGTCCCTTGTTTGGGTCAAAAATCAATGATAAATGGAAGGAAGGAGGTAAGAGAATGAATAAATGGGTTATGCTGCTGTGAAAACCCAACATTATTTTGGTGTTTCAAGAGAGGTACAGAGCAAGAGAATAGCATTCTTAGCTCAAACGCTAATGCCCAGAAGGGTGAAGCAATATGGTTTGATAAAGCTGCCTCTGCTTCTGGAAACTGACAAAGTAGAAGGGCAACCAGCAAACTTGAATGGCATCTTCTTGGAAATGCCTTTTTTTCTGCATTAGTCCTAACCAGGAAGATTCCATTTAATCATTTTTTTCCTTTCATTCATTCTAACTGCTTGATTTAACTTTAATACATATTTTTCTCACCTCAAAAAATAGAGGTAGGAGTCATTTTTAGAATATACATTTTATACCAGTAATTTCTTTTTCAGATTAAATTTCTGTATATATCCAAATGGAAACACAATCACGTCATAGCATTCCTAATGTAAGTTATGAGAGAAACGTGCACTCTCGTTGCAACAATCAACACTGCTAACAAGCCAGTCAAGGCAATTTTATTTAGCACACCTAATTCTCACCTACTTCTTTCTTACTTATTCATGGAATGGCAAACACAAAGAAGAGTTTTTGCTTTTTTAGCTTCTGGAGATCTCACAATTTAGAAAACTTTAAAGAAAGACAAGTATGTAAAAAGTGAAAGAAAAAAGGACTAAAGAAATAAATAGTACAGTACTGACAGTGGGATATACAGTGTGTACAGTATGTACAATGGGGGTAAGATTATATAGGTGATTTAAATGTTACTTTAAAAAATCTATAGTACCACTGCAGTTGTCCTAAATAAACATAAATGCTTACATGATTACTGCCAAATCACTGGTATCAGCTTCTTTAAAAACTCATTAGCAAACAGACTCTGGAGTGAATCCTCCCTAGCCCTCTAAAAAGGGATTATAGTTGGTATTGTGAGGAGGTGAATGCTGGGTGCCCATGTCATAGCCAGTTAATCTTATTCAGCTGTTTAAGCCTGACTTTGGGACCATGGGCTGAAGGTGGTGGCAAGATAGTAAATTCAAAATACTTTAATAGGCCGTACAGTATTTCATAACTTGTGTAAAGGCTACACAAATATATTTCTTATAAATTAATGTTAAACGGTTTATGGTATTAAGTTGTAATTCTAATTTTTTTATTTCTTTGATCCTAAACCTCTGAAAGACTTGTGTATATAGGCATTTTATTTCATTTTTAAAAAGATTCATTTTAACCAAATATCCAGCTTAAATAATAAGGTCTGATTTGTTTCCACCATGTTTGCTATTAAACTATTCCAGACTTTTCCTTATACTGAGAGCTTGCTCTACTATGTTTCCTTCTCTCTTTCAAATAAACAGCTTTGTGAAGAAGAAATTTTAATTTTTTTTTACCAGCAATGACTTTTGAGTCTTGGGACCATAGTCATCCATATGGAAAACCACACTAGCTGAAAAGAATTCTTTTTTTTTTCCTTCTCCTTAAATAAGAGCTTTAGCGAACAGATTTTTACTTAACTCTGGAGATCTCAAATGGATCAACTTTACTTTCTTTCAATCTGAAATGAACTTGATACAGGGATTTACCCTTTATGCAACAACAGGGGCAGAGAGAGCACAAAAGACTATTAAGTCTGCAGGGTGTGAAATTAAAATTTTCATGTTGGTACAAAAGATACCACTGAAGTAATGATACAATGTTATAATTCTGCCATGAAATCTTCTGTTTTGAATAAAAGTCAATGCCATGTGACCTCCAGTTTATACATCAGTAGAAATAGTCTGTTGTTCACAAAAATATCTATATCCAAAGGGAGAAGATAAAAGAATTGGGGAAAGCCAAGCATAAATTTACTGAAGGGGACAATTCTGGGAAAGCTACAAAGCTCTAGCAGCACTGGACCGGGAACAGAGGAAACTACAATCCTGGCTGAGGTGGCTCATCTATGTGCATCATAGCAATTCCCAGTGATTCCTAACTCTCCTAATGTCCACAGAGCAGTCACGAGTACCAGTGGTTTCTGTACAAGTCCCTGTCTCAGTTTTGCCACCAATTAGCTTGTTCATTTGTAAACTGGTGGTTTGTGTTACAATCTACCCCTGAGATGAAGCAGCCCCTCAGCTTTCATGGAATCTGCTTCTTCCACCACCAGTCCATTTCTTTCCAAAGCTCAGAAGACAGAGTCTGCTGTGGGTTATTACCAACTGGTCTGTACAGGTCTTATTTTAGGAGCAGCACATTTCTCAGTCATGAGCTGAGACTGTGAGGACAGCAGACATGGGCTGGATGGAATGGAAGGACACTGACTGAGGACTCTCCTTTGAGCTAGCTGACTTAGCACTTCCACCTACCCATGCCAGGATGGGAACACTTCATTAACAGAAAACACTTAAAAGGATCTAAATGAAAGAACACTCCAAATGCCAGTTGTAAACAGTTCATTGTGCATCTGGCGGGGAATGTGTCCCAAGGCAAGATACTTCCAGCCTTCATCAGGTTATACCAAGTGCCAAGTATATGACTGTGGTGACTTCTGTAGGGCAGACTACTTCCAGGGCATAGGGAAGAGAGAGCCCTCAACAAAAAACAAGTTGAACACCCCTTCCCTCAGCATGGACCGGCATGCTGCCCCAGCTCTGGCTTTCCATTGTGGCTCTCAGCAGGGTTGCTCAGAGCCCCAGAAGGAAGAAAATCCCCAAGGCACAATTCCTAGCATCCTTTTGTTATTCAATATATAACATTTAAAACACAATCCCCCTAACTAAAACAAGCCTTTTACCTTATCTTCCTTATTGTGTATTATTTAATATCAACATTAACATAGAATATCTTTAAACTGCCCAAATGCAGCAAGAACGAATTCACGTATGTTAAGAAATGCAACTGTATACAAGGCTTGAACGAGACGTGTAACTGTATGCAAGCTTTGTCTGCTTTCTACCCTGCTGTGCTGGTAATGGGCTTTAGACTTTATTCTCAGCTCTGCTTATTGGCTCTGGTTTTCAAGTAGCCCACTTGGCAGGAAGAGCTTGAAGCAGGGTCCCTATTCTGATACAAATCCCAACCGACCTCAGAATCTCCCTGCTCTCCCAAAGGAAGAAATGACTTCTCACATAACAGTAATCACTCTCTATTTGCCTGCCAAGAGGCTTGTGTTCCAACCTAGGTGATCGTTTTATAAGCATTTAAGGATGGGTGCCAAGCAACATGATGATGAGCTTTCCATCTCACTAATAGTCATACTTCAGTATGCACTCACGACTAAAAGAATATCAGTGAAAGCCTACATCTTCTCCATTATAAGTATTTTTGCTGACAAAGTCTTTGATTTACTCAGTGGCCTTCTTGGTACTATCATGCACAATTCTGACCATTTTTTCCCCCAAGGTAAGACATTATATATTAGCCTATGCTAATATATGGCTGCCTTTTTCAATGTGACTGATGACCTCAATTTGGACTTCAAGGGTGTTACTTTTTTTCTGTGTCTTTCTCTTGGTGTCCTCCCTACAGTAAGATCTGATGCTTTCCAGACATGATTTCATTCCAATGTTTAAAAAGTAAACCTTCAGTAAACACATCTTCACAGGGTGTAATCTCGAGACATGTAAATTGTACTAGGTCCCTTGTCGACTGGGAAGGCCAGTGCTTCCCACAAAATTGCTCTGCACTGTACTGTAAATGACACAGTGCCAAGTTTGCTATATACTTAACATCTCTAAACTACTGGCCAACAAATTCCACATGACTTTTGGAGGGAACAACACATCCAGACTCCATCAGTGTTGTTAGCACCACGCTCTCCAAGTGAGCTAACCAGCCATCCCTATACAAGGAGCCAGACCTGTGGCCTTGGTGTTATCAGCACCACACTCTCCCAAGTGAGCCACGGGCCAGCCCTGAGGCCATTTAAAAAAAATAAAATCATAAACAATTTTATGACAATAAATTCAATAACTTAGATGAAATGAGCAAATTCCATGTAAACAAAACTTATCAAAATTAATCTGAATAAATAAATCTGAACAGTTCTACATCTATTAAAGAAAATGAATATGTATCTAAAAACTTTGGCACACAAAACAAAATCCAGAATTACACCATCACCATCAACACTAACAACAACAACAAAAAGTAACAACACCAGGCCAGAAGATTTAATGGTGAATTTTATCAAACAGGGAAGAAATAAGACCAATCTTACACAAACTCTTTCAGAAAACAGAGAAAGAAGAAATACTTCCTGCCTAATTTTTTTGTGGTAAAATACACACTTAACATTTAACCATTTTAAAGTGTATAATTCAGTAGCATTAAGTACATTCATAATACTGCACAGCTATGACAGCTTTCTTTACATAACTTTTTCATCACTCGCAGTGAAAATCTCGTGCTGATTAAGTAGTCATTCTCAATTTTCCCCAACTCCCATTCCCTTCCCACCTCTGGTGACCACTAATCTGCTTTCTCTCTGTATGGATTTGTCTGTTATAGATATTTCATATCAATAGAATCATACAACATATGGCTTTTTGTGTCTGGCTTCTTTCACTTAGCATAATGTTTTCAAGGTTAATACATACTGTAGTATGTATCAGAACTTTGTTCCTTCTTATGGTTGAATAATATTCCATTGTATAGAATGTACCACATCTGTTGATGGACATTTGAGTTGTTCACACCTTTTGGCTATTGTGAATAGAACTGCTATGATCATTTGTGTGTAAGATTTTGTTTGAATAACAGTCGTTACATATTTTGGATATATACCTATGAGTGGAATTGATTGGTCATAAAGTAACTCTGTGTTTAATTTATTGAGGAATCACCAAATCATTTTCCATAGGGGCTGCACTATTTTAAATTCTCACAGCAATGTGTGAGGGTTCTGATTTCTCCACATTCTCACCAACACTTGCTATTTTCCATTTTTTAAATTATAAAAATCCTAGGAGTGTGAAGTGGTGTCTCACTGTGGTTTTGATTTGCATTTCCCTAATGGTGAGTGATGTGGAGCACCTGTTTATGTGCTTATTGGTCACTTGGGTGTCTTCTTTGGAGAAATGTCTGTTCAAGTCCTTTGCCCAGTTTTTACTTGGTTTGTCTTTTTGTTGTTGAGTTTTTAGAGTTCTTTATATATTCTAGATACCAGACACTAGTTTTAGCTCTTATATTTAGGTCTTTGATTAACTTTGAGTTAATTTTTATATGTAGTGTGAGGTAAGAATCCAAATTTATTTATTTATGTTTTGGCATGTGGATATCCAGTCTTCCCAGCACCATTTGTTGAAAGATTCTTTCCCCACTGAATTGTTCTGGTATCCCTGTTGAAAATCAATTGGCCAGAGATATATGGGTTTATTTCTTGATGCTCGATTCTATTCCATTGACCTATATATCTATCCTGTGCTAGTACCACACTGATTACTCTAGCTTTGTAGTAAGTTTCAAAGTCAAGAAGTGTGAGTCCTGTAACTTTGTTCCTCTTTCAAGATCTGGCTATTCAGGGACCCTTGCAATTCTGTATGAATTTTAGGATTGGCTTTTCCATTTCCACAAAAAATGTCATTGGGATTTTAATAGAGATTGAATTTATAGATCACTTTGGAAAGAACTGCCATCTTAACAATATTTTCTTCAAATCCATGAACACAGAATGTCTTTCCATTTATTTAGGTCTTCTTTAATTTCTTTCAGCAACGTTTTGTACTTTTTAGTGTACAAGTCTTGCCCCCTTGGTTAAATTTATTCCTAGGTATTTTATTGTTTTGAAACTATTATAAATTCAATTATTTTCTTATTTCCATTTCAGATAGTTCATTACTAGTGTGTATAAAAATACAAATGACTTTTCTTGGTTGAATTCCATCCTGCAACTTTGCTGAATTCATCTATTAGCTCTAATTGTTTTTTGTGCATTCTCTGGGATTTTCTATACATCAGATCATGGTATCTGTTAATACAGATAGTTTAACTTTTTCCTTTCCAATCTGAATATGTTTTATTTCTTTTTCTTGCATATTTATCTGGCTAGAACTTCCAGTACAATGTTAAATAGAAGTGATAAAAGCAGGAATACTTGTCTTATTACTGATCTTAGGGGGACTTTTTCAGTCTTTCATAATTAAGTATAATGTTAGCTGGAGGTTTTACATAGAGGCCTTTTACCGTGTCAAGGAAGTTCTCTTCTAGTCCTACTTTATTAATTGTTTTTTTTTTTTTTATCATGAAAGAGTGTTGGATTTTGTCAAATGCTTTTTCTGTGTCAACGGAGATGATCTTGTGGTTTTTCATTCTATTAATGTGGTGTACTACACTATTGATTTTTGTGTGTTGAACCACCTTTACATTCTTGGGTTAAATCCCACTTGGTCATGATGTATAATTATTTTAATAGGTTGTCACATTTGGCTTGCTAGTATTTTGTTGAGGATATTTTCATCCATATTTACAAAAGATATTGGTCTATAGTTTGGCTTTGGTGTCAGGATAATGGTGGCCTCTTAATATGAGTTAGGACACATTCTTTCCTCTTCTATTTTTGGAAGAGTGTGAGAAGGATGTATGTTAATTCTTCTTTAATTGTTTGATAAAATTCACCAATGAAGCCATGTGGTCCTGGGCTTGTTGGGAGGTTTTTGTTTACTGATACAATCTCTTTACTTGTTATAGGTCAATTCAGATTTTCTATTTATTCTGAATCAGTTTTGGTAGTTTGTGCATTTCTAGGAATTTGTCCATTTCATCTAGGTTATCTAATTTTTTGGCTTTTGTTTGCCTCACTGTTACTCTCTTATCAGGTGGCAGCAGTGTGTTCAATTGACTTGCAGTGTTTTCAGAGAATGTCCTACATGGACCTGCTTCTCTGCCCTGAGAAAATACAGAATCAGGCAAAACAAAGGCAGATCCCTTGAGTCAGCCCTTTAGGGAATCCACAGACAGGTCAAAACAGACAAACGATTCCTTGAGAACAGGGTCTGCTCTGCTTCCTCTGAGACCAGGTACTTGGAGAACATGGGCTGCCATCTTCAAAGACTGCTGCCATGCTGGGAAGGGGGTGGGGCAGGGCTAAGTTAAAACTCCACAAAGTTCTCCTACCAGGTTGCAGTAGCCTTTCTCCTGACTAAGCATTTGTTTGCTTTCTGTAAATATTTATCTTCCAGAGTTGTGATAAGGTTGATTATGACATCTTCTGCCAGATTCTTCAGTGTTTCTGGAGAGCTACCTTTCCCACCTTTTTCACTGCCATTCTCCTGACTCATTTATGATACTAGCCAAATACCTGATACTGAACCTCAAAGGGTTATTACAAAAAAAGACATTACACCCCAATATTGCCCAATCAGGTAACCATTAAATTAACAGAATAATGAAGAAAAATAAAATAAAATGTTCATCTCAAACAGGTGCAGAAAAAAGATTTGGTGAAATTCGACATCCACTTATGATAAAGACTTTCAGCAAACTAGGAGGGAACCTTCTCAACCTGATAAAAGGCATTTACAAGAAACCTCCAGCTAAAATCATAGTTAACGGTAAGAGACTGTCTGCTTTCCCTATAAGATTAGGAACAAGGCACGGAAGTCCACTGTGACCATTTTATCCAACATTGTAATAGAATCCCCCTAGACAGTCTAATAAGATAAGAGAAATAAAAGGCATAAAAATTGGAAAGTAGTTATTATAAACTGAGTTGTATTCCTCCCCCATTCACATGTTGAAGTCCTAACAATACCCAATATACCTCAGAATGTGACTGCATTTGGAGGTAGGGCCTTTAAAAAGGTAATTAAGGTTAAATGAGGTCGTATGGGTGGGCCCTGACAGTGTATGACTGGTGTTCTAAGAAGAGGGAGAGACACTAGACATGCACACAGAGAGAAGGCCACGTGAGGACACAGTGAGAAGGCGGCCATCAGAAAGGCAAGGAGAGAGGCCTCGGGGGGACTCACTAAAAAGAAGCATGAGAAAACTTTCAGGGATGATGGAAATGTATTAGATCTTAATTGGGGTGGTGGTTTCACGGGTATATACAATAGTCGAAACTTATCAAAGTGTTCATTTAAGACCGGTGCAATTTTACTGTATATAAGTTAAATCTCAATTAGAATAAAAGCAAATGAACCCCCTCCCCTCCCAGTTTTCTTGACTCCGAAGGCAGTGCTTTTTTAAGACCCCAATTTACTGATTTCTGTTTGACATTACCAATCAATCACCATAAGGACTTTGAAGAGACAAGTACATATTTTGCTTAAATCACTAAATCACTGCAGGCAGTGAGGCTGAAAGGTCTAACTGACTAGGTCCTTATTTTGGGAACATGGGACAAGGACATAACATTATGTTAATTTGTTCAACAAATATATAATGAGTACCTATCACGTGTTAAGCAATATTCTAGAAGATGGGGAAACAACAGTGAACATATGGAGCTTATATTCTAGTGGGAGAAGACAAAACATGTATAACAAGTAAATAAATTATACAGTATTTTGAGATATTTCTTTCCATCTTAGGGGATGGAAAATGTAGACCCTCTCTCTGGTTTAAGTGACAATACTCTATACATAGCAACTTCAACTCTTAACATTAGTCTCTTGCATTTGAATTCCTGTTTTTAGTGGACTGGGCAGGACAATTTATTCTACATGTTTGGGTTTATTCATAGCCATCTACCATGCTAGTATTCTGTGTGCTGCTGATAAGGACATCAACTTTTAGCATACCTTTTGGCTAAGACTTTTGGGAATCAGAAGTAATATCTTGTGGCACTTTTTCTTATGATTAAATACATAATAATTATGATGATGGTAGCAACAAAAGAAACATAAATAAGTGCTCTTTAGAGGCAAGATGGAAATGGTTTCTGAACTTTGGATACTCCAATTTGTTTATTTCTTTAATCATGTCACCTATTTAACCCATCTTGGGCTGTGAAGAGCACTCATATCATTGCAAGCACAGGCTCACTTAGAGGAACAAACAGGAGCTTCAGAGATTATGCCTCACTTCAGCCAAGTCTACAATAATCCTCTCCCAGTTAAAAAAAAATGAGTATGGTTAACCACTCAAGGGACTTCGACCAGTGGCAGCTGTTATATAAGATTATATAATCTAAGAAAAACCCAAAGACGAAATAAAGGGCATTGCCAATACAATGAGGTAAATACAAATTAGTTTAGGTTCAGCCTCTCTCAAAGTATTAAGTGAATTTAGAGATCCATAAAAGAGGAACAAACAGGGGGTAGGTGCTTTGGAATGGCTTTACAGCTTGACTTAGGGATGGGCAATGCCAAGCCCTGAGGTCTAACATTTCAGTTCTGGAACATGCGTACTCAGGGCATCAAAACCTCTGCTAGCTCATCAGCATAACAAGAATTAAAAAAAAAAAAAATGCCCTCAGCTTTGAGGGCTCTTATAAAATGGAATCAGTGATTTCTCAGGAAGGGGAGGTTCTAGGCAAGCTGGGAGAGAATTTTACTGCTGCATGGAAGGAAAACAGAGGAATGAATGAAGATTGGATGCTTCCAGATTTATGCCTTTGAAAAGTTCTTGACCCAAGTTTAGATTTTCCCAAGTAATGCCTTCCTGTTCCACACAGCTCAATAAAAGCAGCTAAAATATAACATCCCAAGCACTGAGAATAATAAAAGTTTATATATTAAGTGCAATTCTGACAATACTGTACGTATTTTTGCTATCACAAGGTTATTTCTTGAGAAGAGAGTCTGGTCTTTTTTACATGTTTAGCAACAGTAAAGTTGGCAGAATGGTGAGGAGATTAGGAGAGGTAAAGGAGCAAGAGACTGGTAATAAAGAGTAATGGTCCTGCTGTGAATGTCCTATGTAGTAGTACTTAATGATTAAAGGGCAACAGCAAAGGAAACAAAGGAAATAAAACAAAGGAAGATTGGCTGATTAGCTCAGTAATTTAGAGTGTGGTATTATAATACCAAGGTCAAGGGTTCAGATCCCCATATCAGCCAGCTGCCAAAAAAAAAAAAAAAAATCGGAAGAAAAATACATTGAAAAATTCAGCTACAATAAAGAGGAAAAAGCAATTAAGGAGACACTAAACCAAGCACTGTAACTTAGGCAATTAGTGCTAGGTCATTGGCCTTATGATAAACAGGGTATCCAAACCCACTGCAGCACACTTGGAAGGTTTATGTCTCCCATTTGGTTAGGTGCCACAGCAAATGCCGATGCAATAACTTTGCTCTGGACTGTAATCTGCATATAGCCGCTCTGCAATGGGTAGAATGGCTCAAAGGGGCAACTTTAGCACCTTCAATGATCAAGTAGACCATGATTTTGTTAATGGCTCCATATTAGAATAAAAGAAGAAAAAAAATACAAGACAGTCTTTTCATGAGCAGAAAAGAAAGTTAATAGTTCCTGTGAATACCTTAAAATTCTTTTAAAAAGATGAAAAAGTTTCTTTTCTTTCTTTCTTTCTTTCTTTTTTTTTTTTTTGCTACAACACTACAACATTTCCCCATGTGCCCAAAATGGGGGTGTGGGGTGTGGGGTGGAGCTAATGAAAAAAATAAAACCGTGAGTGAAAACTGTTCCTGAAATCTTTGCAGAATTCTAACAGTTTTCTCTTGGTTAAATTGATTATAGCAACATTATAAAATGACTACTAAGATTCATTGTACACAACAGAAAGTGCTGAAATGTCAGCAGTCTATACAGCAAAAAGTAATGGGTTCTGAACCCGTTAGTCAAAAATGATTTTGTTTCAAATTAGAAATTGATATTCTTTGGATAAGCCCTTTCCAGGTTTCTGGCTTCTGTAGCTGGGCGTGGGAGAGATTAACCTCCTCCACAGCAAGGGCTGGCCTGATCATACATTTCTTAAAGTGCCTTTTTAATTGCTGCTTTCTAATGTTGCTGTGGTCTTAACCAATAACACAAGTTATTTGTCCCTTTGCTATTACACTATGTTTTTCCCATTTTGCCATTTTATTTTAGTGCTGACACACAACACAGATTTGTTGACAAGTTAACAGATGACCATGTTAGGCACTGCTGTGTAAGGCACACCAATTTTGGCTGGTTCACACCAATTTTGACTGGTTCTTTGCTTTCCAAAGTGAAATGACTAAGAATAGAGGAATCTGAAGTAAGAGTTGCCCATCTGAAGGACTACTAACTGAGAAAGTAGATTCTAATTTATACAGTAAGTTTCCTTCAATTTCATTTTTGTTTTTGGAAACAAAAGTCTAAAAAGAAACTTCTGAGTTGTCCTAAAGTAACAGAGGTCTATAGAACTTTTGCCTTATGTTTAAAAAAAATGTACTTTTGCTTTTGTTTCAAATTGTGAGTAGTCTCCCTTCTGAAGTTTGGACTAATTATCATCTCAATTATTTGGGCAAGGATTACACAATTTCTAGGTTAACCATAATTAAAATTAAAAAGCATGACAAAGCTGGCCGCAGGTAAGGAAAGGCAGGGAGAAGCAGGCAAGATCTTCTCATAAAGCAATACCCAATTTTCAAATAAATAAATGCAAGAGTATGGTTAGAGAGATTGTGGAGAAGTTGGTTGCTTAACACCAGAGGTCCTGGAAAGAAAGGTCCTAGCCTAGTGGAAAAAGAGGTAAATAAGAAGAAAATAAGGGATAATGGTTGAGAACAGGAAAAAAAGATGTCTGGAAAAGAGGTATGAGCAGAAGGAAGCTCAGAGACCTTTCTGATGCTTTATTCCTGTACATCTCTTTTGTACAATGAAGCTCAGACTTGCTCCATTCTCTTCCAAAGTCCTTACTTTAAGAATGCCTGGATGGAGTAAGCCAAAAGCTTAAGAGAAAGAGAGAAGCCTTTTTTCCCTCTCTGTGGAAGCATCTCAGAGAGCTGCAGTGGTGGTGGCAATGGGTGTCCGGTTTGCTGCTCAGGAGTGGTATTCTAACTGGAGCAGGTGCAGCAGCACTTAGCTTTGGCCCAGCAGTATCAGCAGAAGCTCCAGGAACTCAAGCTGTCCAGAGTTTGTGAGCCCTTGGTCCTTTGGCTGTGGCTACTGTGGAACACCTAGAGTGTCAGCTGCAGTACTGGCTCCTGGCTTCCTGCCTATTGGTGGTAAATGTTCCAACATCAGCAGCCTCAAAGGGCCAGTGACAGCAGGCCCTGGGTAAAACTATTTTCCTTTTCATTCTTCCAGCCTAAAGTGTCGGAACAGTTTGCTATAGTTACTAATCTCTAGGTAATCTCATGTGTTCCCTTTTTGCTCTTAATTAACCCTTCCAGTATATTTGTAATCAATTTCCTGTGTTAAGTTCTGTGTTTGAAATAAACTGGAGAGGATGCTGCTTTTGTGATTGGATATTGACTGATACAAAATATATATAATATTATTTGCAGTTGATATGATTTTTTTAACCTATACACCCAAGAGAATCAATGTAGAAGAAAAATGAACTAAGAGTTCAATAAGGGAATGGATAAAAAATAAATATACAAAAATTAATAGCTTTGTTGTAAACAATGTAGAAAAAAGAGCCCATTCACAATAGTATAAAAACTATAGAAAGTTTTAATAAACCGAATGAGAAACATGCAAAACTATATGAAAAATCTTTAGAAATATAATGAAGCACAAATAATAAAGGCTGTATAAATGAAGAAATAAAGCATGACTAAGGTGATCTGTGCATGTTAGTACATTAACAGGGGAATGGTTAAATAAACCACAGTATGTCTATATTTTGGAATGCATAGGTTAAAAAGAATGGAAGAATAAACTAGACTCACATAGAAGTAACTCCAAGACACAGTGGATATTTTTATACATTTATTTTTATTTATTTATTTATTTACTTTTGGCAGCTGGCTGGTAAGGGGATCCAAACTCCATGACCGAGGTGTTATGAGGCTATGCTGTAACCAATTGACCTAGCTGGCAAGCCCCACAGTGGATATTTTTAAAAACACAAAAATAGGTATAGTATTTTAAAATTTATTTTTAAAAATCCAAACAAAATTTCTGTATACTAGGTACACATACACATTTTGTATTAAGTAAATTCATAGAAAAAGGTATGGAGGAGTACACAGTAATGATTATTATCTTTGGGTAGGAAGGTTAGATTGTGGGGTAACTTTTTACCCTATATGCACCTGTATTTTAAAACAGGTCTTATAATAAATATGTAACTTAAAAACTGGTCTAGAGAATGAGAAGACAAGCCAGACTAGGAGAAAATATTTGCAAAAGACACATCTGATAATTATTATCCAAAATATACCAAGAGCTTTTAAAATTCAATGATAAGAAAACAAGAATAGAAAGCTTACCAAAGAAGATATATAGACAGCAAATAAGCACATGAGAAGATGCCCCACATTATGTCATTAGATAAATGCAAATTAAAACAATAATGAGATACCACTAAACACCTATTACGAAGGCCAAAATCCAAAACACTGACAACAGCAAATGCTGACAAGGATGTGGAGCAACAGGAACTATCATTCATTTCTGGTGGTAACGCATAATGGCACACCAACTTTGGAAGACAGTTTGGCAGTTTCTTACAAAACTAACATGACAGTTTGGCATTTTCTTACAAAACTAAAATACTCGAACCATATGATCTAACAGTCATGCTCCTTGGTATTTATCCGAAGAAGCTGAAAACTCAATCCACACAAAAACCTGCATGCATATGTTTACAGCAGCTTTATTCATAACTGCCCAAACATGGAAGCAACTGAGATGTCTTTCAGTAGGTGAATGGATAGTGTGGTACATCCATACACTGGAATATTATTAGGCACTAAACCAAAATGAGCTTTCAAGGCATGAAAAGACATGGAGGAACCTAAATGCAAATTACTAAGCAAAAGAGGCCAGTCTGAAAAGGCTACATACTCTGTGAATCCAACCATATGACATTCTGGAAAAGGCAAAACCACGAAGACAGTAAAAACGTCAGTGATGGCTAGAGGTTCTGGGGAGGGAGAGATGAATAGGTGGAGCACCTATTTAGGGCAGTAAAACTATTCTGCATGATACTACAATGGTGGATAGATGCCATTACACGTTTGTCAAAACTCATAGAATGTACAACACCATGAGAGATAATGTTGCCTGGTTCCTGTGACCAGCCTGGGGGATATTGATAACGGAGGAGCTGTGCCTATGTGAAGGTAGGGCTGTGTATGGGAACTCTCTGTATTTTCTGCTCAATTTTGCTGTGAATACAAAAGTGCTCTAAAAACTGAAAAGAAACAAAACAGACAAAAAACCCCCAACAACCTGTGTTTCACCTATTCAGCATTCTACCCCCACCGTGAAAATCTGTGACAACCACTGATCTGTTTACTGTCTGTATTTAAACTTAACTTTATAGAGAGTAGAACTCTCTAAATGTGGTTACTAGAGGTTGGGATGAGGGGAAAGGAGGAGGGGATGGGGGAGGTTGTTTAATGGACACAAAACTACAGCTTGATAGAAAAAATAAGTTCTAGTGGTGTAGTACAGTAGGGCTTGGTATCTATAATTAACAATTATCTACTGTATGTTCTCAAATGGCTAGAAGAGAGGAGTTCAAACGTTCTTATCACAAAGAAATGAGAAAGCTTTGCAATGATAAATACACTAATTATCCTGACTTGATATATAACTTTGTACCCTAAAAATATGTACAAGCAAAATGTGCCAATTAATAAGTAAATTCCTTAAGAAAACAGTTAAACACTTTAAAAAATAATTTTATGAAAGATTTTTTTATAAATTGATTGGACTTTTATAGAGGGTACTTTCTCTGAAAGAGTGTCTTTCACCTTAAAAAAGTTATTGTTGTTATGAGTTATCCTATCTGCAACTCAGGGACTTGGATTCTGCCTCCCCAAAGTAGCAATACAATCTTATTTTTAGTAAAAATAAAGCAAAGAAACAAACAGAAATCAAGTAAAGAAAATTTCCGAAAGGCCAGGTCATTTCTCCACCTCTCTTTGCACGTTTCTGTGTAATCCATCAGTGATAGCTGGGACTAACCATTTAAAATTTTTTCTAGCCTGCTACTTTATCATGCCTCACATTCTTGGCATTCCTAGCCATAATCCAAAATGCAAGCCCTTTCTGCAGGCTCGTTTTTGAAGTTTTTCCTGGACTGTCACTCCGCTAACCCAGTCTTCCACTGTTCCCCATCCTACCTCACTTTATAACTATGCCCTCCGGAATGCCTTTCCCTGGTAAACCAAATCCCCTAAATCGTTAACCTCTTTGAAGAACTTTCCTCCACTTCCTGATTTTGACTGAATCCTTGATCTGAGGACTCTTCACAGGCCTCCCTTCCCGGGGTTTTCTGCTCATTTCACTGAGAACAGCCCCCCAGGACTGTGAGGAACGCAGGTGAGGCACCAGAACTCGTGGACACGCTGCCCACGAAGGCGGCCTCCCCACAGGTCCCCCCACAAGTGCTGGGGTCGACCTTGTGCGGTGTAAGACCTGCGACCGGCAGGCGCTGCGGAGCGACGAGCCCACGGCAGGCGGGGAGCAGGAGAGCCCGAGAGCCCTGTCGCCCCAGCCCCCGGCCTGCCAGTGCCCAGGCCGCCCAGCACCCGGCGGCGGACGCGCACGTGCCAGACCGAGGCGCAGGGGAGCGCGGCCCGCGGGCAGCCGGGACCCCACCCTGCGCTGGCCCGGAGGGCGGCGTAGGCCGGCTGGGGTCTGCCCGCTGTCCCCGGGGGTTCCAGGCCTCCTTTCCGACAGCGTACCCTGGAATCGGGGCAAGTCCCTGTCCCCCGCGCCGCTTCCCACGCCCCTCCTTCCAGGCTCGGCCCGCCCGAAGGCGCCACACGCACCTTGATGCTCTGGCCGCTGGAGCAGGTCGCCCTCCACCCGCCGTGGAAGTCGAAAGAGACATAGTGGATGAGGTCCTTATGGTCCGCCGCGATGCCACGCGCCACAGACATGGCTTCCTCCGGCCCGCGCCTCCAAAGAGAGCGGCGATGGCGGCGCACAGCCTGCAGCCTCCACCACACCGCCCCGACCACTACCATGGTCACTACTGTGGCCCCTCGCTGGGCCTGAACTTGGGGTCAGATCAGAAGCTCGCTTTGTTTCACGAAGAAGAAAAATACAAACCGTTCACATCCAGTGAAGTCTGTACCTGCTACCTAGACATCGGAGTGTTTGTTTCCTAAAGTTTCTGTGAACGTCTGTAGACTCTTGGACAAGCAGAATTTCTATAATATGAGGATGATATTTGGGACTTTGGAATCTCAGAGAAATGTTATAGGGAAATGATAATAGACTTGAAGATGAGAGCTGGGGAATGGATTATGTTCATTCTCTACAACTCCAAAGTAACTGAAGATATGAAGGACAGTTTATCCTTTTTCACATTCAAGTTTGATACCAAAGATCTCTCAAAGATGAAGTTGTTCTAACAGCAAATTATCCATCGAATAACCGTAGTGTTGTGATTCTTAAAAGGTTTAGTATCATCTTTTAAAGAAAATTGTTCTTATTGTGATAAGCTGCGTAACCTTTTAAGTGCACAATTCATTGGCATTAAGCACGACGGTCACATGATTGTGCAGCCGTCACCACTGCGCACCTCCAGAACCTTTTCATCTCGGGTTGGTGAGACCGAAACTGCCCGATAACTCCCTGTGTTGGGCAGCCCCTCCCTGGTAACCTCCATTTTACTTTTTACTAATTTACGTTTTCTAGGTACCTCATATAAATGGGGTCATAGAATATTTGTCCTTTTGTGTCTGGTTTATTTTATTTAATGTAATTTCAAGGATTATCCAAATTGTAACATGTATTAGAATTTCATTTTATTTTAAGGCTGAATAATATTTCATCGTATGGGAAGGAGAGGGAATAGTGAGAGTCTGGTGAATCGACTTAAGATTACAGCTAGATAGGAAAAATAAGTTCGGGTGGCGTGCAGTAGTGCTAGGCATCTATAATTAACAATAATTTATTGTACTCAAATGGCTAGAAGAGAGGAGCTTACATGTTCTCATCACAAAGAAACGAGATATTTGTGTGATGGTGAATTTGCTAGCCACGCTGATTTGATCGTTACATTGTATACACATATCGAGATATAACTGTGGGGCTGGCCGGTTACTCACTTGGGAGAGCAGTGGTGCTGGTAACACCAAGGTCAAGGTTCAGATCACCTTACCAGCCAGCCCCCAAAACAAAACAACAAACAAAAAAGAAATAAAACTTGACCTCATCAATATGTACAATCAACATGTTTCAATTTAAAAATAAGTTAAAAAATAGATAGTAAAAGTAAATTAAGGAAAGGGGAAGAAAAATTTGGTTGTGTCTTTTACCACATGTTGCTTGTCAATTCCTCCATCCCCCTTTTGGCTCTTGTGAATAATGCTGTTATAAGCATTGGTGTACAAAAATCTGTGCAAGTCCCTGTTTTCTTGTTTTGGGGAAACATTTCTCATATATAATTGTCCTAAATTGGCTGGCATAAATTGTCTAGGTATGTTGATTAAATATATATCAAATTTATACTCCGAATGACCTCTAGAAATCAGTTTTATTGATGTATAAAGAGGTTTCGTGGGAAAGGTGTCTTTACTCAAAGAGTTTTTACCTGAGGATGAAGAATTATACTTATTTGTATTTTATTAGTATTTAATTTGTTTTTCATTATCTTGCAGCCTCATGTCCATTTCTTTCAGAGTACTTTTTCTTACTGATGAGCTATGTGTTTATTTATATATTCACATTCATATGTGCACACACGTATGCATACTATATATATTTATTTGTGCAAGAAATATTCTTTTTATTTTCAAAGAGAAAAAATTACTTATAGGTTCATTGCTGTCTTAACACTCACTGTTAATATTTATTGATTTTTTTCTTTTAATGTTTTAAATAATTGTTATGGTAGTGTATATACGTGTGAATTTGCAGCCATGGCATGCAAAATTTTATTGTATTAATTCCAGTATTTCTTCATTGTCTTAATAATTACCATTCCTAATGGCTTAATGTGTGTTAACAGGCCATACTTTTTTTTTCATTATCCACTTAGTACTGGATCTTTCAGCTGATCTTTTAGTATGTAGATTGTGTCTGTCAGAAGTGTTGCCATGAAAATCTTCATTAATTTAGCATTTTATACATTTTGGGTGATTTCCTTATGCTAATCCCAGAAGATAAATTAGTGAACATTTTAAAAACTTTTGACAAGAATTGGCAAATTTCTTTTTTGTAGGTTGTACCATTTTATACTGCCAGTGAGAACATTGATTTGATAGCATCATTGTGCACATTGGGCATTAGCATTACGTTTTTTTGCAGGTTAACTTGGCACCTTGTCATTGTAATCTGTATTTTTTGTGGATAGTAAGGCTCAATATTTTGCTTTAACATTTGTTACATATACAGTTGGTCCTAGTTATTTGTGGATTCGGTATTTGTGAATTTGCCTACTTCTAAAATTTATTTGTGACCCCAAAGTCAGTACCCATGATGCTTTTGCAATCATTCGTGACATATGCAGAATGAAGAAAAGTTTGAGTCTCAGGATACGTGTTTCTAGCTGAGGTGGAGCAAGGTGAGTCTGTCTTCTTGTTTTGGCTCATGCTGTAAACAAGTGTTCTTTTAACGGTCTATTTGGTGCCATGGTTTTTGCATTTTTTCGTTCTTTCTGTTGGTAATTTCACTGTTTAAAATGGCCTCCAAGTTTAGTGCTGAAGGGTTGTGGTGCTGTCGAGTGTTCTTAAGCTCAAAAAGGCAGTGATGTGCCTTGGAGAAAATACATGTTCTAGAGAAGCTTCCTTCAGGCATGAGTTCCAGCACTGTTGGGTGTGAGGTCATTGTTGATGAATTACCAATATATATTAAATAAGGTATCTTTAAACAGAAGCCCATGTAAAATACATTATGTATTGATTGACGAAAATGTTAGACCAGAGGCTCACAGGAACCTAACCCTGTATTTCCCCTAGGGTCAATGTTTCAGTGGTCTAGGCAGCTTTATAGAACATAACTACTGCAAATAATTAGACTTGATTGTAACTCTAATTGTCTCTATCAACTGTTAGAGCTTGGGTTCCTGGTTTCTTTGGTGCTTGGCCCAGCGACTGACACATTCAAGGTTCTCAATAAATATTTGGTTGAGTGAATGAATGTTACTTACTGGTCGTATTCTTTTGTGACTTTTATGTTCACCTCTTTGCCGGTACATTGATTTAGTCTTATAGTTTTTTGTATCAACTTGTAGGAATTGTTTGTATGAAATGTCTGCCTTTTATTTTCTTACAGGTCTGGGATAAAAGTGAAAGTGAAGGTTGGCATTGTACTGCTAGCTGGAAGATTAGTATTTATTTTTACAATAATTTTAAAAAAAAATTAAAATGTTGGGCCAGCCCCGTGGCTCACTTGGGAGAGTGCGGCGCTGGCAGCGCCGAGGCCGCGGGTTCGGATCCTATATAGGGATGGCCGGTGCGCTCACTGGCTGAGCATGGTGTAGACAACACCGAGCCAGGGGTTAGGATCCCCTTACCGGTCAAAAAAAAAAATTAAAATGTTTACTATGTATTTGGTAATATCAATGGCTTGCTTGTCAGCTTTGAGAAAATCATACAATTTATAGTTCTTTTCATGGGAAGATATTTTACATTTTTTCACTTTTAAAGTAACAGAAATACATTTCTGGGAATCTGAGAGTAAGAATATCTGTAATTTCACAGCATTCTAACATGGCTATTTTAGGATTTCACCATATTCAGCATATTTCTTTCTTTCCTTTTCCTTTACATATTTTTAATAGTTTTATTTCTTGCTTTTTAAAAAAACAAAAAAACCTTTACTCAGAATTATTTCATACCTTAAAAGTCATAAATTTTAATGTAGTTTTAAACATGCAGTTGTACAGACATCACCACAATCCAGTTTTAGAACACTTCCATCAGCTCGGAAATTTTCCTTGTGCCCATTTGTATTCGATCCCTCTTCCTACCCCCAAGCCACAGGTGACCATTTTGTCTATGGTTTTTAATCTTTTCTAGAAGTTTTATATAAATGGAATCCTATAATATATAGTCTTTTGTGTCTGGCTCCTTTCCCTTAGCATATTTTTAAGGTTCATCCATGTTGTATCACATGTCTGTAGTTCGTTCCTTTGTACTGCTGAGTAGTACATTGTATGGATATGTCACATTTTGTTTCTCCATATGTTTTCATTTCTCTTGGGTAGATACCAGGAGTGGAATTTCTGGATTGTGTATCTTTAAGTTTCTAAGAAATTGCAAAACTCTTTTCCAAAGTGGCTGTACCATTTTACATTCCCACCAGCTATAACTTTCCTACGTCTTTAAAGGCTCTTTATAAACATCAAATAAATATACCATTTTGCTGAACTGAACATACCATTTTGCTTAAGTCGTTTCCTTTTTATTGTGATGAACATTTTTGAGCAAATCTTAATCTTTAGTTAGATTCTGTTTTACTGGGAATCTAACAGTTCATAAAACCTCTCTGCCTTAGTGCCTTTTTTACTTAAAAGACCTGTATAAGTAAGAATTAAAGGTGGAACCAAAAAAAAAAAAACTGGACAAAACAAAGGATACAAAATAAGTGTACATAGTTTACCTTTGGTTGGTGACATTGCTACCATGAAGAGGTGATAAGGTTAACAAGTGTTCTTATGTTGTTGCATGTAAAAAATATTAGATATACAGACTTTTTTTTTCTCTCAGCTTATTTCAGTGTCTCAGTAATGGTGTGGTGGTGGTTATTATACTTACTGAGTGCTTAAGCTTGGAAAGCAGGGTATCAGATTTTCTTTCTCTTATTTTTCCTGTCGAGAGAATGAACTTTTTTGGTGTGAAGAGCTGTCAGTAAAGCTAGGCTCCATAACGCAAACAGCTATTAGGAAGTTGACCCATGGGTTATACAGTAATCTCAATTATAAAAGGTGAATTGGTAATGACGGTTATGAATTTTTATATTTTTCATTAATGTTTACTTAATTTGGGGCTGGCCAGTTAGCTCAGTTTGTTAGAACGTGGAGTTATAACATGGTCAAAGGTTCGGATGCCCACACTGGTCAGCTCGCCCACCCCCCCACCCCCAATTTTTTTTTTAACTTAATTTTCATCCAGTTAAACCTATGGTAGTGTTAAGTTCACTAAGATACAAGTGATTAATGAGCATTTCTCTTGATTATTTTTAAAGTATTTAGGGACAAGCTACATTTTAGTAAACTATTTTTATTTCTGTCTGGTCCTCTTTTTTCTTTAAGCCATACAAATTTCCACAATTTCCCTCCCCTTTGGCTTTAACAATGTACTTTTTATGTAACGTTCATATATTATGTACTTAGTTTTATGTGTATGCATACTTTCATAGACATACTTTATATGTCCATAGCTAGCAATGTAATTCATTGTTAACATTAGTCCATTTAAATAAATACTGAAGTATTTGAATGAATGAAGGTAGCTGTCTATAAAATTAGTGAACATATTCTAGTGAAGTTGATATTATAATGCAAACATTTTGAGAACTCTTAGCTTGGAAGTGTCTCCTGAGCTTGAGCCCATACGACGTGAATATCTTGGATGCTGACACTTCAAAACCTTGGGTTTGCTTTTTGGAAACAGACCTCTGGGCCTAGCACAGGACTGACCCTTGATGTATATTTGTTGAACAAACAGATGAGTCGATTGACAACAAATCTGTTTCTCTGTGTGAGTTTTCTCATTTCTTTGTTAAGAAAGGAAAAAGGAAGTTGCTTATCAAGGACCATCTACTTTTCCTGTACAGCACTTCAACCTGTTTCTGTTTCTTAAACCTGTTCCAAAGAAGAAGATGCAGAACGTCGAGGATGGCCTCCTAGGGAAGAGTCCCACACCACATATTGAAATTCCCATGTGCTGGCTAAAGAACCAGTTGCATTTCTTTAGGGT
Organism: Cynocephalus volans; assembly: GCF_027409185.1. Lineage (NCBI taxonomy): Eukaryota > Metazoa > Chordata > Mammalia > Dermoptera > Cynocephalidae > Cynocephalus > Cynocephalus volans. The sequence goes on along the minus strand of NC_084472.1, from coordinate 15,887,709 downwards.
CACACTTTTGGTTTTACAGATGTGACGACAAAGAACTAAATTAAATAAATTTAAACGAAGTAAAAAGTAAATGCATTTCAATGAAGCTCTGTGCTTTTTGGCTGGGTTTCCGAGCTGGGAAGACACAAGGCCAAGACCGTACTGCACAAGCTCAGCCTGGTAGGGCACCTTACTCTGCCTCTCACACGTGAGGACATGAGAACATGATGTCACGAGGACAGATGGCAGTTTCTATGAGGCCACACTGAAAAAGTTACACTGACCTTTATCTTTTATGGACGTGTGTCTCTGTGTATATCTACATGTGACATATACACATATGTGAGACATATATATGCATACAGACAGACGTAAAAATCGTATGTTGGTCGATTTCCTTATCTGCAGCTCTCAACTATAAGTAAGCCTCAGCTGTACTGTCTGCTTCAGTCTGTCAGAAATCAATAATTTAATAATTCGTATTTCAATAAAGACGGGTGCATTCCACCGTTTGAGAGGAGAAGATACATATAGGCCTCTGATGACATAATCTTTCTCTTATTTGAAGCTGCCTTGTTTGTTTTTTCTTAAAAGACATAGGCCTCCCTCTCCCTAGTCTGTGCCTCTGTTTTGTACCCCTGGGCCTTGCCCGCTTTCCTCTGAGAAGGGTACAGTGACAGGAGGTGGTACGCACACCCACCACGAACAGTATCGGCAGGGCCTGCTTTGATGGCTGACCTTCACTTCTCCGTGTTCGTGACACCCTGGTGTGACAATTCCTCCAGGAGGGTGGAGGTTTGGCCGCTAATTTTCTGTTCCCTGCCAAGTGCTGTGGGAAGGGCTTTCTTCCCTCGTGTCCCACAACTTTCCCGCGTTCTGTCTCTGTCCTTCTGTCCACCTGTTATTTCAGCTGTCGCCAACGGTGAGAGGTACCTTTTTAGGGCTGACTTTAGTACTTTCTCTAAAGGATACAACCTGAGGTCTGCTGCCTTCAAACCAAAAGAGATTCCTCACCTGAACCCAACTATGCTGGGACTTTGATCTCCACCTTCCATGCTCCAGAACTCTGAGAAATAAATTTATGTTGGATATAAGCTACCCACACTATGGTACTTTGTTATAGCAGCCTGAACTGACTCAGACAGAAGTGACATCCCATCCCATCACTTGTGTTGTGTTCCCTTGGTCAGAACGAAGTGACTAACCACTGAGGGCTGGGAGCCATTCATTGTGCAGGATGCCACCACACAGGCCGAGGTAAAGCCCATGGGACTGATTCTAAATATCATAGGAAGGCATTGAAAATTTTACTATCAGGAGATGACAATACCTGAATTTAATTCTAGTGTGTTATCACTGCAGGGGGGAAAAAAATAACCTGGTCACAAAAAAGGACTTTCCCAAGATGACACTGCTGGAACTCAGGCCTCTTGGAATTGTATCTCATGCTGTATTTCACTCTTTTTTGCAATTCAAATATCTCCATGTATGTGCAGTATGTACATTTGACACTGTATTCATTCCCTTTTGTGTTGCTCTAACAGAATACCTGGATCTGGGTAATTTACAAAGAAAATGAAATTTATTTGCTTACAGTTTCTGAGGCTGGGAGGTCCAACGTCCATCTGGTGGTGGTGACAGCAACCCAGGGGTCTCGCATTGCAAGATGGTGGAAGCAGAGAGAGGAGAGAGCAAGACAGATTATCCTCTTCTTTTAAAGCTCTCAGAACCACACCCCTGACCACCATCTTTAATCCATGCAGCACAGTCTCACAATCCGATCCCCTCCAAGGCTCTGCCTTTCAATTACCGTAATAGGATTTCCCACCCTCTTAACAATCACAGTGGGGGCTACGTTTCTAATACATAATGTGTGGGGGATACAAGCTTCAATGACTTTTGGGGGGACGTAATTTGATCCACTACAGACACTAACCCATGAGTTTCAATAAGATTTAGCTCATATACACCTCATGAATTTCATAGGAAGTAAATGCTTGCATAATCCCCATTGAGCATATTGGAAAACTGGGGAGGTCTTGAAAGACACGATATCTTGTCTTGGATCACAGAAATGGTGAGGAAAAGGAGATTCTGACCAACCTCTGCCTTGAAACCTGGGGCCCTTGCTGCACGCCCAAAGGGCTGAGGGAGTGCTGTGTTTGCACACTTGTGTGCAGTTAAGAAGTTGACATGGGGGAAGAGGGTGAGCAGTCGTCAGCCCAGAGAAACCACTGGGTAGATCATACTGAAGGAAGGACCCCATGTCATGGAACCTTAAAGAAGTGACCTCACTTCCTTAGTGATGGACCGCAACAGAACTTAGAACTCTGGTAACCGTCCAGCTCACTTGGCAAGCAACTGCCAAGAGAGAAAGATGGATTCAGGTTGCATCCTGAGTTTTCGACGATCTCACCTCAGGAATTCCCAGAGAGAGAGCCTGTTGAGACGATGGAGACGTTGGCTCCGTCCTCCCCTCTGCTGCCTGTGGCCATTTGGCAGGGGGCAGCCCCAGGTAACACAGGGCAGCCCAATCCAGGACACTCCACACCTGTGATCCCATCTGGGCAGTTTTTCACCACCTTCCAATCACCATATGTGTGTGTGTGTGTGGTGTGTGTGTGTGTGTGTGTGTGTGTGTGTGTGTGTGTGTGTGTGTGTGTGTGTGTGCAAGAGAGAGAGAGAGAGAGAGAGAGAGAGAGAGAGAGAGAGAGAGAATAAAGAGGATGAGACGGGCCCCTCCTGAACAGGAGATGGTCGTTAGGGGATGAAACCCTGGAAGGTCTGTCCATGTCTCACGTTGTGGCTGGCAGGATGGGAAAGTAACCGTTAGGGACCAAGTCGGTATCCTCAGAAGTATATTCTGAACCTCTAGCTGTTATCTGGTTTCCTCCCTGTCTAGAGATCTATGCAGATGCTTCTCTGTGCCTGATCAGGGGGGCAGAGTTTCTAAGTCAGGGTATCTCCCATGGACACAGGCAGGAGGCTGCTGACTCTTATTGGCCCAAATGCCGGCCACTCTCATTACAGAGCTCCACGCAGGAGAGCACCGAGGAGGTGTTTGATGGGTCCAAATACTCCATCTCCCTGGACAAAGGAGCAGGCGCACCATGTCACCAACCAAGGCCAGCGCTGGTCTAAGGTGAGAGCAGGCACAGAGAGGTCTCCACAGATAGGAACCCATAATGACCAGAGTGGGCCCAGGACCCCAACCCAAATATGGGCACTCCCCTGGAAACAGTACTCAAGCCTTCCCACTGGAGTGACCCACAGTCCCACTCCCACAGGAATCTGGCCTCTAGTACTACCCACTGGCAACTCAGTTAGGTGCAAAGTCCTTGTTCTCTCACTTGCAGGACTATAAGAGAAGGCACTTTTGTGTGGTTTCACTCTACACTAGGCCGTGAGCATCTTTGCTCGTTGCCACTCTTCTTACTGTTTTAGCTCCCCACCCCAGGTGTCCTGTGCAGCAGTCAGCCCCGCTGCCTCCCAGGTCTCCTCCAAGACTTACAAACCATCACTCTTATGGGGGAGAGGGGTGTTCACACACACAAAAAAGAGAAGTCACACAAAAAAGGGGGTCCGGCTGTTCTGTACATTTGTCTGCAATGGGTCATCTTGCAGAGCACATCGCTGGAGCCCCACCAGGCCGGGAGCTGTGCCCTCCCATGTCTTCATGTTTTCCTGTAACAGAGGCCATTTTCCCTGGCAGTTCAGTCTCTTGGTGCCGGTGAAACGTGACACGGCTCAGTTGTAATTTCCATTTCAGCCGTGCTGCAGGGAACATCTTATGTGTGCCCGACAGGCTGTGTGAGCTGGCTAGGGATGCTGTAACACAGCGCCACACACTAGAGGCCCCTGACAACAAAAATATATGTTCCCACAATTCTGGAGGCTAGAAATTTGATATCAAGCTGTTGGCTGGGGTGGTTTCCCCTGAGGTCTCTCTCCTGGGGTTGGAGACGGCCACGTTCTATATCTCTGTTCACATGCTCTTCTCTCCTGCTTCTCTGTGTCCTTACCACGTCTTCTTCTGAGGGCCCGTGCCATGTCAAATCAAAGCGAACACTAACGAATTTACTCAAACTTAATTGCCTTTCCAAAGACCTGTGTCCTACCGCAGTCATCATCTTATGCACTGGGTATTACAACATCAATTGTGAATTTTAAGAAGGGAATACAGTTCATCCCAGAACATATACTAATCCCCTCCTAAACCAGCCTCTGGGGAAAGGGATTCCTGGGTGAAAAGCTATGCACGTGTAAAATGTTGACAGCTAAAGCCAGATGACTTTCCAAAGTGATGTAGAAGGTGCATGCTCAGCAGCAGTCTCAGAACGGAGCTGCTTCCCTGCCTCAGCCTTTCCTGGGTGTTAACATTCTTTGCAATATTTTACCCATCTGGAGACCTTGTGGCAAATAAGATGGCCATTTATTTTTCTTCATTTTCAACCTCGCAACTGACAGTGTCAGTCACAGTCAGCCACTTACCGGACACTTGATCTTTCTTTTCCCTGAATCATCTGCTCAGATCTTGGCACTGCAATGGGCTTCCTCCTGCCCTAGAAGCTGCCAGCATTTCCTCTTTGCAGCATCTGGGATCACCGTGGCTATCTCTGATGTAGATGAAAGGAAGACAATTGTGTTGTTTAAGTTGTGAGGGTTCTCTTCAGGTGTCTTTCTCTGCATGCTGTCTCCAAAATGGGGAGGAAATGAGGTTGTCACCGCCCCCTTCCTTTCCATGCCAGCAGCAGACCAAGCCCCTGGGAGCTCAGTGGGAACCTGCAGCCACAGCTGAGGACAGTTCTCAGTGCCGACCTGTGTGCTGTCGAGCAGCCACTGACATCCAAATGCCTGTGTTTCCTGTGGCTACCGTGGGAGTCATTTTTGAGAACTCACTGGGACAGTGATCTCTATACAGGCTACTAATACAGGAAGTTAGTTGCTCCACAGCTAACAAACTACATTGAACATACTGCGAAGGTACTATTTTCTTAGTTCTTTTCTGTCCCCCACGTCGAATTTGACTTCGAGAGCCTATAATCTTTTCCACGATGGACACTCATGTCTTCCACATGAGCAGATCCCTAAAGGGTTGGGACTTCCTGGTCTGAGCTCCAGGCCACAGTTCTCTGGCAATTCATGATGATGACACTGAAAGCGCGTCCCTCCTTGTTCCTTCCAGGATAAAAGTGGTCGTACCCTGGACCTACAAGAGATCCGCGTGATGCGGACCCTCCAGCCAGGCACAAGGGCGAAGCTGGTGGAGTCCCTGCTGCCAGCTCTCCAGGGCAGAACCGTCCCCCACTTCTCCACCTTCCTTTGCTCATACTGGGACTTCACCACCATCCCACAGTTCCTGGACCAGCTCTTCAGTAGGTGAGTGCCCGCCCCCTCCAAGGCACCGTGGTGACTCTGCCACCTAGAAGCTGTGTCTCGGGAATGCCACTGCAGCACTCTGAGCCTGTTTGCTCCTCTGAGGAGTGGGGTGGTAAGAGGATGAACCCCAGAGAGTCTTTATAGGGGCCAAATGCCATAAGACATGACAAGGAGATGCCTGGTGCCTGGCTCTGCCGGATGCACTGTGCTTGTTCATATTTATTATTTTTCTTTCCTGTTTGGCTGAAAAAGCTCTCTGCCTCATGCCCCCATGGCCAGTGTCTCTCTGAGTTTGCAAAAGCCCAGAGAAGGCATATCTGATTTAGCACTTTTATTTGAGATTTCTTCTAACTTGTCTTTGTCCTTGATATAGAAAGAACAGGCTCCATGGGCACCAGAGGAGGGGACCCCAGGTCCACTCAGATATCTGGGAATGCTGTGGTTGGGGCTTACTTATTCAACACATTTAAAAGCCCTTCCTTTGTCAAGTCACTTTTCTAGATGCTTGGCATAATTCAGTGACCAAAGCAGACAACAGACATCGGGTCTCAATTCTAGTCATGGAGTGAGATACTCATGGTAGACACCGTAAGCAAGTCACGTCCACAGCATGTCAGTTGTGACGCCCTCACAGCCTCCTCAAGGTGGAGGTGCATTCTCCCGCATTCTACCCACAATGACAGGCCCAGCACCCAAGTAGAAAGTATGTGGACTTTTGATCCAGAAAGAGAGCTCACAGTATCCCAGAGTGTGGGGGCACATGGACCGTGGCTGGGGAGGGACTGACAAAACTGTGAATCTGAGACAAATTGTAATTCCGACAAGGGCGCTGAGGTCTGGGGGCTTTCCCTGCAAGTTAAAAGGAGTCAAACAGAGCTGTAAATGGGGTCACAGGCTCCCTGCATAACAGGTGGAGTCTGGTCTCACCGCCAGCTCTCGAGAGACACATCCCCAGGACAGTGGCATCCTAGCTCTGCCCGTCCTCCATCCCACCTCTGCCCCTCCTGACCCAGACTACAGGGCCTCAGGCCTGAAGTTATTATGAGCAACCTGCCCACAAATCTGCCTGGGGCCTTGGTCCTTCATTCACAGGTGCACATAGGTGGGAGTCCCGTCCCTTCAGAAAACCCATGTGAGTGTAAGGGTGAGGCTCACAAGGGTCTCTACTTGTCCTGTCTAATGGCCCGGTCTGCCAGTGTCAGGACAGCCACACAGGGCTTGGGTGGGTGGGTGGGGGTGTCCTCTAGACAGGCAATGGCAGGCCCAGGGGCCCAGAACCACACAAGCGTGCCCTGCAGCGTGGAAGGAAAGGCCAGCCTCTGACTTTGCTGCCCACTCTCACACTTCCAGCACCATCTGTCACACTTTGGTCACTATGCCGGAGTGTTTCTGCACAGATTTTCATCAGCCCCTGCACTTTCCATCGTTGAAAGTTAAGATTGACCACGTGCAGGTCAGCTGGCCTGGATTGGACACAGGTGCCCATGTGTACATTCTGCTCACCAACCTGAGGCATCCAGAGCTCTTTGAGGCAGAAACAGATGGTGAGGGGACCACAGTCTGGAAGAATTACCAGGGGTGGTGCTTTGGAGCTAGAACTCCCTTTAATGCAGTCAGATCCTTTCCGTGTTTGGAAATGCCAGTGGGAAATGACTGATGCTGGTGAATCTTTCTTTCTTTTTTTTTCCTGCTCCTGCTTCATGTCCAGAGCCACAGGCACTTCCCAGGCAAGCTCTAGAGCCAGTGCCAGCACCTCTGGTAGAGCTGGGGCCTGCCCTGCACTCAGAGTCACCTGTACAACTGGGTCCACCACCAGCTTCAGTGCCAGCACCAATGCCACAAGAAGAGCCACCACATGTGACAGGACTGAAGCTAGAGGAATCTTCAAAGCCCTCGTGCCCCTCTCCTGTGGCAACAATGAACCGGCCCCGTGTAGACATGTGGGACATCAGGGCAGTCCCTCCTAAGCTGCTGGCAGAGCAGCTGACTCTGATGGACCCGGTGAGCAGCTCGCCTCTGCGGGGGGCGGGGGGGCTGCCTAGACAGGCTGTCCTTCTTGCACCTGGTGTCCCAGAAAAGCCATTACTGACCAGAGTCCAGTGATCTGGGTCCAATACCAGCTCCACATCTTACCAATGATGTGACCTGGATGAGTTTCTTCATTCCCAAGCCTTCCCTGTCCACATGTTGACAGTCGAATTGAGACATCAACAGTACCAGTTGCAGAGGGACCGAAGCTAAGATGAGATGGGATAGAGAGAAAGCAGCACGGGGGCCTGGCTTATCTGGTGATGGAAGGGTGCTCACTGAGGGGCAGCTGGGTTCAGGAGTTACCCACCCATCCTCCCATGTGACCTCACCAACCTCAGCACTTCTTAGGACCTGATACGTACTAGACTTCCTAGCAGACACCCAAAGAGAACCCGTAGTTATAGCTGCCACAGGCAGTGTGCATCTGAGTAAAGAAATAGAACAACGGGCTGACCAGGATGCACACAGGATGCAGCCTCAAGATGAGCACACCCGAGCCATTTCCTAGTGCTTGGAGTTAGTGAGAATGGCCTGCCTGACAATGCCACTCGTTCCTTGCCTGCCAGTATTAGCTCTTGGGTGCCTTTAGTGGGCACATAGCCAGATCCAAACTCTTTCACAAGAGTGCCTGTGTGACACACTCTTCCTCTCCAGGAGCTGTTTAGGGAGGTGGTGCCCTATGACTGCCTGGGCTCCATCTGGTCCCAACGTACCAAGAAGGGAAAGGAGCACCTGGCACCCACCGTTCGTGCCACCGTCGCCCAATTTAACAATGTGGCCAATTGCGTCATCACCACCTGCCTTGGGGATTACAGCATGAAGGCCCAGGACAGAGCCAGGGTGCTGGAGCACTGGATCAAGGTGGCCAGGGTAAGCCGTGGGAGGACCCAGGGGATCCCCTCTCTGCAGACTTGGGAACTGCCTTTTATTTACAACCACCACCATGGTAGTCGTGTGTGGTTAAGTCCCTGCACAATGCCTGGGCGTCTCCTGTCAGGGCACACTGGCCTTGACCCCCATGTCCCAGTGGTGGAGGCTCACTTCCTATCTGGGCTCTTGGGTCGAGCTCACATCCTCCCTCTGTGAGTTCTGCTCGTGGGGTTCCAGCTGTGCCCTCCCGTGGCTGCCCGGGCCTCTGCCTCATCCAAGAGGGGAGATGTCAGCCGAGGGGCTGAAGCTGGAGCAGGCGGGCTCCAACTCTCCACCTCATGGTTCACTCTCTTTCCTCCCCAGGAATGCTTGGTCCTCAGGAACTTCTCCTCAGTGCACGCCATCCTCTCCGCTCTGCAGAGCACACCGATCCATCGAATGAGAAGGACATGGAGAGAAGTTTCCAGGTGGGTGGGCCTCTGTCTCTAGGAGCACGGGGGTGGACCAGGGACCTCCCACAGGTTTGGGCAGGGACTGAGAGGTCAGAGGCACTGAGGCAAGAATGGGCTCATGACCAGGGTCTCTAAGACTCCCTGGGAACTTAGCCCAGGATTTCTTACCCCAAGCTAAAGTTTCATTTTGCTTTGTTTTCTTCTCTTATTAAGTGTCAGGCACAGGTTTTTACCAAACTGGCAATTTCAAGTGTTTGCTATACACAATAAGACCTTGTCATACTCACATCTAAACTATAAAACAGAGCTTCTCAGTTGAAATGGGGACGGGGTCCAGGTGACCAACATGAGAGCTCCTCTCCCAGGGCCCTGGAGCCCATAGGACTCAGAGGAAGCCAGCTGACAACTCTCCTCGAGGCAGTTTGGATTGTTTGCAGTCTCAAAAAAACAAACATACAGACAGACAAACAAACAAAAAAAACTTGAACTTACACATCGCCCCATTATTCCCAAATTAATCTTTCTTTCCCCTTTACAGAAAAGGCTCCCGTAGTTTTGAAAAATTATGTAGAAAAGAGAAGGTACTAAGCAAAAAGGTAAAGTAGAGGCTGGGACATGGGGGCAGGTGTTTGGGGACATAGGCAGAGGTGAGTTGTTTTTTTTGTTGTTGTGCATTTTGCTTTCTCACTGAAAGTTGACAGGAAAATTTCAGTCCCATCTTGCGTGGACTAGCAGGAGAAGGATGTGTCTGCCGTGGGCAGGTGGAGAATGTGGCAGGAGCCCTGGTGACGGGACACAGTGATGGCAGCCGGGCTGTGCAGGAGGGCAGAGGGCCTGCAGAAGCAGCCGGTGTCCGCCTCGCACGCTGCTCCATCCTGTCGGCACGTGGCTTTCTCCAGGCCGTTGGTGGATGCGGTAGGCAGGGCTTCCTTCGGCAAACTAGCCCAGCAGTTTTTAGGAAGCCAGGCCTCTGCTGCTGCTGACTGCATGGCACCTCCGTGGGGTGGGGACACCCGCTTGCACCAGGGACGTGTACAGCAGAGAAAACCCGCGGGCCAGATCGTCACATGGACTGCTCAGTTTTGGGGCCTAAGGTGTACTTGGGGCAGATGCATGTGATTGCTGCTAGTCCCCACTGTGCCCTGTGCAGACAGGACTAATCAATCACAGCCCCAGGATTCTCACCCCTGTGCCCAGTTAGCAGGGACATGTGCGCCAGATGACTCATGAGAAGTACCTAAGGGACTCACACGTTCCTAGAAGATCCTTCCCTATCAGATCATAGAACCTTCCACATAAAGGAGTGAGAAGCTGTCGCTGGCCAGTGCTCTGGGAATCCTCTGCCCTGCTGGTCAGAGGTGGCATCTCGGGAGACCACGTCCTGAGTGGAGGAAGAGAGGGTTCTGCGCAGGGAACTCTCTCGGTGCATTACTGGGGAGGTGAAGCCTTTGACGTGGCCTCAAACCCAGCGTTGGGTGCACAGACATCAGTGGTGCTGGGGTGGGCAGGAGCCCCTAAACCAGGCTTCTCAGAACACGCTGTCCCTCCTTCACCACGGCTGGGCCTGGCTGGTGACAAGGAGGCTCACAGAGAGCCCACAAGCTGAGCCCCTCGCCAGCGGTGGTGCTGGTGGGTGGGGTGAAGGCAGCTGGGTCACGGCCTCCACTTGCTGGGGAGGAGCCGGCCTCTCCCGCGAAGCCCTGGGCAAGGCACGCCCCAACCTCCGGCTTCTGCTTTCTCACCTGGAAGCCGTAGGGATGATGAGCCTGTTGTGCAGGCCTCACAGAGTGGCGATGAGGTTAACGAGGCTCATGGAGCGTGACTGTGTCTGCCTCTTCCTCCAGGGGTGCTGGGGACAATGTCGAGGACAGTAATAGCAGTTCTCAGGGGATCCTCTCTAGATGAGGAAACAGGGAAGGGTGGCCAGGGTGCACGCCCAAGACCACACACTGGAGAGTGTCACAGCTGGCATCAACTCTAGAAACAGAGCCGCCAGAGGAGATGGTGGCACTACACCAGCTCATGAGTCAGATATCCAGAGTTCAAGGTCAGGTGCAGGGGTGGAACTGGGTGAGGGGAAGACAGTCTCATTCACCATCTTACTGTGTTCTGTTGCTTACAACAGAATATCTAAAATTGGGTCATTTTTAAAGAAACAGAACTTTTTTTTCTTACAGTTTAGGAGGCTGGGAAGTCCAAGCAGAGGGCGTACATCTAGTGAGGGTCTTACTCCAGGGGGGCGGGGGGACTCTCTGCAGAGTCAGGAGGTGGCATAGCGTATCAGATGGCAAGAGGGCAAGAGCGTATTTCCACGCACTCTTTAGGAAGCCGCCAGTCCGGTTCCGTGATAACCCATGAAAGAATTCATTCATTCATGAGGGCAGAGTAATCCTAGTCCAGTCACCTCTTACAGGGCCCCACCTTTCAAACAGTGTTGTGGAATCTTCCACCCTCTTAATACAGTTACAGTGGGTATCATGTTTCCACATGAACTTTGGAGGGGACATTCATTTGGACATAGCACTAACCTTGTCCCTGACCCTGTCAGGTGGGGACCATCAAATTGGCCACCTTGGAGATGAACTATCAGAGAGCCCAGATGAGGCAGCGGCAGCAGAAAAAGGTGAGTGTGTCTGTGACTGGGAGGGGCTCTAGGGAGTAGATGACAGGGGCCCCTCCCTTCCAGCTGGAGGCCTCCAAATCAAAAGAGGAGAGAGCTTCCACCCTCCAGGCCTGCCTTCCTGTGGCCACAGCATCTGAGATGCCTTTATTAGAGACACCACGTCCAGGACCTGGAAGAGCTGGCCTAGAGGAGATTACAGAGCGAGGTGTGGCAGGAACCACGTAACCACTGGGACATGAAACTTTCACCACAGAGGTAGCTAGGGGGTACACGGTGTCTTTGGACGCCAGCTGGGGAGAGAGCAGTGTGGCCACGGAGGGGAGGCGCCTGAGGTTTCTCTGTGGCTCCAAGTGGAAAACCTGGCTAGGGGGGTCCAGAAAGACGAGCTTGGTGAGATTTTTATAGAATGAGCCAAGTGTGGACACCCAAGAGCTGGTGCTCGTCACCACTACCACCCCAATGTCACAGGGTATCGTTCCCTTCCTGGGAACCTATCTCAGCGACCTGGTGATGTTAGACGCTGCGATGGACGACTACGTGGATGTGAGTGAGCCTGGGGACGGGCAGGTCGGGGGCCAGGATCCTGAGGCTGGGGAGGGGAGAGCCCTTAGAACTCAGCACTCGGCAAACCTCCACTCATGAGACCTCACGCCTGCTCGTGTGCTGGGGGGGTCACGCTCTTCTCACCCGTGAGTGATGGAGCGTCCATACAAGCCCCCAGTCCCTGTCCTCCAAGTGGAGAAGTCACAGAGCTCAGCTGGACTCAGCCTCTCCCTTACTTGCTTGCCATGGGAAGAGAGTGAAATCGGGCCCCTCTGATGGCAGGCAGCTTGGGAGTGGCCAGCAGCCCCTTTTTATCAGAGGCTTCAGTATCCTCACCTGTCATCAGGGAGGGTTGAGACAGAAGGTCCTCGGTCCTCAGCTCCAATGTCATCCTTCTCCAGAGCTCAGAGCCTGACCTAGGTGCAAGCCCTGTTTTGTGCACTCCCCCTGACCCAGATGGCCCCGGCCTTAGTGCAACACGGGAACGGGTGAGGATGGGGCTAGAAATGGGCTAGGGGGCCTTTCTGAGAGACTCGGACCATCACTCTTTCAGGGAAAGGTATTCAACACCCAGAAAAGGCGGAAGGTGAGTAGCTGCGGCCCTCGCTCAAGGGAGCGTGGGGATGTGGAAGTCACAGACGGCCCCTCTCACCCGGGCAGGACACTTCCTGCCTGCATCCCCTGCATCTCTGATTTATTAGGAAGATTTGATAGACGGAGCGGGGCATCCCATCCCACTGGAGGCTGTGGGAAGGGGACAGGAATCAAGGACACATTTCTGGGGGACAGGCTGTTGGAACCCAACTCTGAGAACAGTTTGGGGCATGGATGGGGTGGAAGGAGAGGAGGGTATCACTTAAGAGAAAAGTCTGCAAACCAGCTCCCTGCTCCATCCCTCCCCCACAAGGTCCCTTTAGCATCTCCCACCCAGGCCCTGTCGGCATCCTGTTTTTTTCTCTGGCCCCAGGAAATTAAAGTCCTCAGAGAAATCCAGCTCCTCCAGGTGGCAGCCAACAGTTACCACAGAAGGAGGAAGAATTTGGACACTGGTTTAACTTCACTGAGTGGCTCAGTGACAACGAGAGGTGAGGGCCTTGCAGGAATTTGATGATAGTCAGGGCATAGGGGAGTCTTTCTGGTGGCAGCTGAGGAGAGCCTGGGGCCATGGCTCTCTGCTCAGCCACAGACCTTGTCGCACGGTGACCACTGGAGCACCAGGACTCCAGCTACGGGGCAGGCACTGGGAGGGAGAGCTGAGGTATGGCTCCCGGTAGACTCGCAGCTGCCTCTCTGTCCTGCAGCTACAAGCTCTCCTGCCAGCTGGAGCCCCCATCCCACTAGGCTGGTGACACCCTCGAGGCAAAGAAGAGCAGGCCCAAGGAAGCCAGGCAGCCACAACTGCGTTCCCAGCTCCACCTCCCACCAGCCCTGTGACTGGAGCAAGCTGATCACAGCGCTGGGACTCGAGGCAACATTCTCCTAAATTTAATTCTAATAAATTCAATCCCTTTTTCACTTTTACCTATTGGAGTGGATTGAATTATGTCCCCCCAAAACTCATTTAAGTTTGAAATGTGTCCCCCAAGTTTTATGTACTAGAAACTTAGTCCCCCGTGGGACTGTTAAGAGGGTGGGAAATCCGATTACGGTAATATGAAAGGTGGAGCCTCGAAGAGGTGATAGGATTGTAGGACCTTGCAGTAGTGAATGGATTGAAAATGGTGGTCGGGGGCATGGTTCTGAGGGCATTAAGAAGAAGAGGAGGGTCTGCCTTTCTCTCTCTCTCTGCTCTCTCTGCTCCCACCATCATGCAAGGTGAGACCCCCGAGTCACTGTCGCCACCACCAAATGGCCTGTAGACTTCCCAGCCTCAGAAACTGTAAGAAATGTCATTTTTCTTCATACATCACCCAGTTGCAGGTATTCTCTTATAGCAACGCTAAACGGACTAAGACACCTATCTTTACCTGTAATCACAGGAGTGTTGTCTTTGTTGGTGTTTTCATTAAAATCAATATAGTCATGTTGCATGTTGTGCATCTTTCGATGTTTATCTTTACTATATCTGATCTTTGGAGGTGGTGCCCTATGAACACATATACAATAACTGCTTGCGTTTCAACGTGAGGACGAGCTCCAGCAGCGCACACACGCCGCAATCTGTCTTTCCTGCTGAACCCACAGAAGAGCTCTTTCTAGCTGAAAGCTTCTGCCAATCTTTCTGCACCGAAAGCAGTTGCATGGAGCTGCATTTTCTCTTCTCTATGGATTCTCAGAGTCTAATCTCCTAAGGGAGAACTGGTAGATCATTTGGTGCTTGGTTTTAAAATATTGTCTCACTCTACATCTTCCTACGTTTTCTTGGAGGGGTTAGAAAATTTAGATTTTTCAGCAGTCTGTGGACACACATGTGTTTCCTTCTTTGAAGTGTGTCCATACGCACGGTTCTTTGTCACCACCGTTTAGTTAAATACACCAGTCCCTCAACAACACTGTTCACATGTCAATACCACAGGCCAGGAACTGTGAGCAAACACATCAAGTGCTACTGTACACACTCAGGGCTCTCCCGTCGGCCCACAGTCCCTACACACACAACACATGGGCGTCATCATCAGTGTCCAGTCATGTCCCTCCTTTCAAAGTCTGTTTGGCAAGGGGTGGCTGTGCATCTGTTCCCTACTACACGCACAGACAGCAGCTTGTGTAGCTGTGTTGCTTCCCGGACTCACACTGATAAGCCATGTGGCAGTTAACAGAGACCAACACTCACTCAGGAAAGGGAATTTGCCAACAAAGATGAAAGTGCAACAAAGAAACAAGAAGTGATGATGCTGGGAAGGAAACTGGAATCAAATGTAAATAGAGGTGGGAAAAGTGGGCAACTGTGAGAATCTTGACACTTCTGCCATTGCAAAGACTCCCACTACTCAGCCTCAGTGGAGGTGACCTTACAGACACAAATAAGAGAACTTGTAAAAAGAACAGATAGCCCAGAAATAGTGATGCCAGTAACACTGCACATTCAAGGAAATCCCAGATGTATTTCACAGCCTTGAAAGTTCAAACAGTAAAATACCGGCAGCTTGTATGGTCATTCTCATAGTTCTGCACTACCATGCCAAGCAAAGACTGCCCGCACGTGTGTATATTTGCAGATGGGGTGTAGCAGTGCTTCTCGGCTGGGGCAGTTTTGCCTCCCACAAGACACCTTGTAACACCTGTGGAGACATTTCTAGTTTTCACATGAAGGTTTCCACTGGCGTCTAGTAGGTAGCTACCATCATCTCCTACATCGCACCGTCTCATGCCTGGCGAAGAATTACCCAGCCCAAAATATCAAGATTGCCAAGGCTGAGAAGTCCCGATCGAGGGAAATCTTCTTTTCTCCCACCTTTGGGGACCGTTATTTTTAGGTCGGTTTTTTTCATAGAACCCCATTTCTCCAATAACGTGAGGGGAAGCTTTTTCTAAAATCACGAACCAGATTCCATAGAAGGGTGGGCGTAGGAGGAAGAATCTTAAAATGGCCTCATGACGTCCGCAACCTTTATTCTCTGTGTCACCCTCCTCTTTTAAGTGTGGGAAGAATCTGTGATTTTTCCAATCCAGTTGAGTAGAGGAAAGCTGACAGGCTGCTGCCACCATGAACCTGGTCTGTTGTATAAGAAACCACGGAGCAGCCTGGAGAGACACCCTCCAGCTGAACTGTGGAAAGCTTCACGAGGTGGGGAACTGCAGTGGCCCCATTTGCCAGTCAGAAGCTGGGGCTCCCAGTCACACACAACCAGACACGAATGATGCCAACACCCTGGGCGAGGTCAGAAGCCCATTCTTCCCTGGTTGAGCCTTCAGATGATAACGCATTTCAGGTGACTACTTGACTGTGTCTGCTGTCATCACTTCTCATCCCTTCTTTTCCAGGGAAGGTAGCTGCCCTTCCTTCTCTCCACGGCCTTCCCTTCCACCCCAGCACAGCCCAGCTGCATCACTGCACCCATTTCCAGGGCTTCCTGCCCCCAGAACCCCCAGTGCCTCTGCACAAACGCATCTCTAGTCCCAGCAATCTGGACAAGCCTGAGAGTTTTCACAGAAACATTCAGGGGGAAAGTTAAAATCACCACCAGGCAGGCGCCCCTTCCACTCTCGCCCTGTGGCCTCCCCAGTCACTCCCCTATCCCCTCACCTCCTCTTTACTAGATGAGCACATTTCTGCTCAGTGAGTTGTCTTCGGCAGACAGCTTTTGAAATTTCAGGAAGCTTTTTTTTTTTTTCTGGAGAGGGGAAAGAGGAAAAAGTGTGAATAATGTGGATTTGTGTGAGTTCAAATTCCTTTAGTTTGAAAATCCAATGAATTCCCATTGTCTGGATGAGAGCTTCCAGCTGGGTTTCTCTGAGTCCTAAGGGCTGCGAGGGACTGGGCAGAGGAGCTCTCACGCTGGTCACCTGCGCCCCATCCCCATTTCAACTGAGCAGCTCTGGTTTTACAGTTGAGACTTCAGTGGGGCAAAGAGTCCCATTGCTGTTACTAAACACTTGATAGTGTCCAACTGGCTCCAGCCTGTGCCTGACAGTAGATAACACTGCTTATGTTGCTGTGTGAGCTTTTCTGAGTTACTTCAGCTCTTTGTGTCTCAGCGTCTTCATAAAGTGGGATGGTGAGCACAGCACCTATCTCTCAGGCCCCCTGCGAAGGTCCAATAAATTTACAAATGTAAAGCATTTATGCCGGTGACTGTGTACACTTTATTTTTTTATTTTCCTCTGGGGTCATCACGCACATAATGTGACCTTTTCCCACACCCTCGCACCAATCCCTGTCATACCCTCCCCTCCATCCGCTAGTCTACCCAGCCAGCATTTTGTTAGTGTCTAACCTGTGAAAGACAATCCATTAGGTACAGCACAGGATGAAAAATGCAGAAGATGTACTTCTACAAATTTATAATCTACTTCAAAGATATGTGTAACCGATTTCAGCTGCAAACATCAGAATACATGGCTTAATGGTGACTCAGGAAATAGAGCTTTCTATTCTCATGGAATAGGACGTCTGAGGCAGGGGTGTTCAGTTATCTAACCCAGAAGGTCCACAGTGTCAGGGCTCTGGTGCATCTTCTTTGTGCTTCCGGTGGCTGAATCCAACATCCAGAACCAGGAAGGGGAGTGTGTGTGGTGCATTGTGTGTAGTGTATGTGTTGAGTGCATGGATGTGTGTGCAGTATGAGTGGAGGTGGGGGGGACACAGCCTTCTCTTCTTATTAGGAAATACCATCTCTCCCCAGAGAGCCTCTCTCACCCCAGTCCACCACACCCCAACTTACGACTTTGCCAGTACTGCAGCCAAGACCCCATTAACTGAGGCACTGGGTCACATGACTGGCAGTGACATGGGTGGGGGTAGGGGCACCTTCCATGAGAACACCACTGTCCTGAGAACCTTGAGGTCCAAATGCAGGCTCTGCCACCACGGAGGAGAGGGGAAGGCTATAGGGTGGCAATCTATAGGTCCTCCCACAGTAAAATGTAGGCTTCCCGGGTACACTTTCAGAATCTTCCAAAAGTGTATTAGTGGTGGCTTTTCAAGAAAGGACTGCTTGAAGCTAAGAGGAGATTCGTTAGTTCAGCGTCTTTAGCTTAACTGATTGATATGATCAGTTTCTTCCCAGGCTCAGTTCCTGGCCATGCTGAACTCTCAGGCCTACCCATCTGCCATGTTCGGCAGCAAGTGAAGGTGACACAGGCGGCCACAGACAAGAGGGCAGAGTTCAGAAAGCCTCTGTCTGCCATGTAGCGTTCCCCCATTGACTGACTCGCTGCCCTTCCTTAAAGCGTCACAGCTGAGCCATGAGCGGAGTCCCATGAGTGCTCCTGAAGCAGGAAGAAGGAATGGTGACGCCCAGGTGGGGGGCTGCAGTTTCAGTGGGCGTGAGAGAGGTGGGACTGCACCTGCAGAGAGGGTGGGGGTGGGCGTGGACCTCGGGGCAAGGGGGTGTCTGGAGAGCAATGGGGGAGCCGCAGCCTCAGTGGGCAGGAGGCTGAGGGGGACCCACAGGGCCTGCGGTGGCCGTTGTGGGGGTGGAGGGTGTTTGCTGTGTCACTGATCTCAGTGGTGAAGCTCCAGTGGTAAAAAGTCAGCCATCTCACATGCACACATGCACACACACCACGTCAGTGGTACTGAGAGGGAAACTGTCAACCAGGAGCCACTTGGGGATCTCTTCCCTGCTACCCCCACCCCACACACGGAGGCCACCGTCTCATTCATGGCCTGTGGTGTAGATGCATGTCGCACGTTACCTAACATGACCTCTGACAAGCTCTCCCCATCCTTAACTAGAGTATCAGAGTCAGCACTTGGTGACCTATGATCCTATGGCAGCTACTGGGCCACATGTTCAGATCTGGGCTCCAAAAGATGTGACAACTTAGAATGATGCAATATTCCAAAACGCAGTGTGAAGGAGTGCCTCACCTTCCTTCCGACACTTTCCAGACTGAGGAACTGTGAGTCCGTGCATTCTCATTTCGGAAAGCATAACAGCCTCTCCCCTCCTCACAAGGGCCTCACCCACAGGACAAGTCTTGTTCTCCTGGCAAATCCAGGGGCTTGCAAGCCGCACTGCTGTCTTGAGAGAGAATTTCCAATTCCCCCAGCGCTGCCTTAGACAGCAACCAGCAAGGGAGCCTGCACGGCCTCGGCGGTGAGCTGGGCAGGGGTGTAACCATGGTCACGGGGGCTCCTGTGCAGTGGCTCTTCATCCATAAGAGGGGATCATATTAGATCACCTCACAAAATAGTGTGAGGGCTAAATGAGTTAGTACACGCCAAGAGCTTAGAATAGCACTTTTGTCACCTGGGCACATAGTAAGCACTTAATAGATCACCCATCGTGACATGAGGCAGGGGGTGTCTACACTTTATCCATAGGCAAGAGAGCAGGAGAGATGTCTAGAAAGAAAAAGCAAATGGAACAAGATCCCTAATTCCTCTCTCAGGGAAGCTCCCAAAGCACAGGAAGGAGCAATTACTGTCCACCCACTGCCACCCCTGCCCCCGAGGGAAGAGTTCCAGAAAAGCATACAAGGAAAGCATTAACAGTGGTGATTTCTGGACTGGGATGACTGTGGCTGCTCTTCCACACAAGAATCCAGGGCATTTGGGCCCAGGAGGCCCTGGCGTGGGAGTGCTGAGGCCTTCCATGGGCCTGGTGGCTGGGCAAGGGCATGCCAACAGAG
Organism: Cynocephalus volans; assembly: GCF_027409185.1. Lineage (NCBI taxonomy): Eukaryota > Metazoa > Chordata > Mammalia > Dermoptera > Cynocephalidae > Cynocephalus > Cynocephalus volans. Next base: position 15,868,593 of record NC_084472.1, on the reverse strand, counting down.
TCTGGAGAAGGTGCCCAAGAGCCTTGCAGCTGGAGAGAGGCTCAGGCCCATGGCAGGTGGGGTGGGCATTTTGGCTGAAGAGGTCAGGACCCCCACACTCCATCCCCACTTCAGCAAGCCATGCCATGTGGGCTTCAGATGGCCTTACGGGCTGCAGCCCAGCAACCAGGGGAGCTGCCCAGGGATGGCGCCTTAGGGGCAGCCCCACCAAAGACTAGCCCGAGACAGGGGCTCCCTCACCAACGTCTCAGAACCAAGTCTCCTGAACGCAGGTTGGCTCAACTTTGCCCTAGCCAGGTCCCCAAAATGCCCATGGACACCAGGCCTAAAGAAAGTTCTGGAAAGGGCCAGTTAGAATAGAAATATAGGATGCTCTTGACTCACTGCAGTTAAATTATCTTAATTTTGCCAATGTGATAAAAATATAAGACCTTGTGAAGATATCGCTGGGCTCCTTCCCAGGCCTCACAAGAGACCCAAGTCAATGCAGAGCCAAAGCTTTGGTTTCCAGTAAGTCTGTCTCTGCTGGAAGGGACTAAACCCTAAAAGGAAACTGAGGAAATGATGAAGTTTCCTCTCAATCACAACTCTGCTCAACTCTATTTATTAAACCCAAGATACAGTCTCTGTTTAGAGGAGAGATTAACTACTTTCTCAGGAAGATTAAGTAGATGGTAAAAAGCCACATGAATTAAAGCTTGCTTATAACAACCTCATCATCGAAAATTAGACTTGAGGCAGGTTAAAAAAATACAGTTTATTCTCAAACATTCCCTTGGAAATGATGTGTGCAAGTATGGACATTAATCTCTGAGACCTTGGACTTTAAACTCCTCATCTCTTGGGTGCCTATTTTCTGAGGCTTTCTGACCTTTCGTAGCTGAGCAGGTTATTGTAATAGGGTTTTTTTTTGTTTTATGATGTAGTTTTTTAAAAAAATTTTTCACTAACCTGGCATAGCATATAGAGATTATCTCACAATGGTTCCAGAGCACAATCTTTGGCAAAATAAAGTCACTGCACGTTAATTAAGAAATTTAGAAAATCCGTCCACAGACAACTCTGCCCTGAGAGGAAAGGTTATAATTAAGATAGACTCAGTGTCATTAGGATCATCTAAAATGCCACCTCTTCAGAATATGAAGGTAATAAAGTCAGCAGGGAGAAAACATACTGTACGTCTAACCAGTTTATTGGATGATCTGACCTTGTTAGGAACAAGGGAAAAGGAACATTTTTTATTCCCCCTCTGTATTCTCATCTGCACTGGTTGATCTCCATTTCCAAGGCCCCAAATTGTCCCTAAGCTTTGCCTGTGACTTTGAATGATTAGAACAACCTCATTTTGGGACGTTAAAAAGTCTAGACCCTTCTGACTCAAAATGTCCATCTCATGTTCGATTGAAAACTGTCTGCAGCTCGGACCTGGCTGGGTTTGGTGACACACTAGATCCGTGTCTGGCCACTCCAGGCAGGTAGAGGAGATGTCCAGGGGCAGGGGCCATCTGGCACTGATGCCCTCCCTCTAGTGGTCCCATGGTGAGGTCTTGTGGGCTCCCCATGGGTTCTTCAGGCACACACGCAGCTGGCAGCGTCTGACGCAGTCCTTTCCTGGTGGGAGCAGTGTACCCTCTGGTGACTTCTTAGGATAGCCGTTGCATCCTGCTGCTGATCTGCAGAGCCCCTCTCTGTTGAGTCCCTGCTCCCAGGAAGGCGATCCCCTTGTGCAGAGGTGTCTTTGAAGCCGGCTCCAGTGTAACTCACACTTTCCCCTCCCTCCTTCATCAGGGGACCTGCCACCCCCAGCAGCCCCATCTCTGCTGCTGGGACAGCTCCCACCAGTTCTTGCCCTCAGGCTTTTCCAGGTGAAGAAAAGGCATTGTCCCTGGGGACACTCCCTCCAGGGGCTGATCCCAGCTGAGAGACTCTCCCCCTCAGCAAACGTCCCAGGGCAGAACCCGCCTGTGGCAGTGGGGGCAGGGACTGTGGCCTACTCCCTTACACTGACCACTTCAGAGAAATCCTCTTGTCATCTTTTTCTGTCATCCTCATCTCCTTCAGATTCGAAGTGGATAAAAAGTGGACGAAGCGGCAAGGGCAGCCGGATCAGCATGAGCCACCCTCCAGGAAGTTCTGACCAGATGGCCTAGCGCCTGTTCTGGAATGCTCGGTCATGGTTACCCATCGTTCTCAGTTTTGGGGCCTCCCTTGAAATTCTTAGACAACAGAGGAAGTCCATGATTTGTGAATTTATGCTCTACTATGATCTGCAGGAAATTCTTCACAAGGCAAATCCACAGAAGGCAAATTCTTTTCATAGTGATGTGAAATGACTACAATAAACACAGGGAAATACAACTATCTCTAGTTTTAATCATTGCTGCCATGTATTGAGCCCCTACTGTGTGAAGGACCCTACATTGACATCCGATCCTCTGCACACGTTCAGTTCTCACAACCTGGAATGACAGACAGCATCTTCCAGATACGGAAGCAGAAACAGAAGCGTCACGTGACTTGCACAGGGTTAACCAGCTTGTAAGGGGTGGAGCTGGGGTTTAGCTCAGAGCTGTCAGGCCCCAAAACTTATTAGATCCTTTGCTCTCTGATTTAATTAGTTATTATTAATATATCACTTATGCTAGTGCCTGAAGCTATTGTCACCTCTGTTTACTTCTTCCTCCAAATCCCTGAAATAATTGAATCAACCAACTCAATAAATAAGCTGATGGATGCGGCCTAGATGTGCTTAACGTTAAACACGGCTCTAAACTTGGTGACAGGACTCAAGGCCGCTGGGATCTCCTTGAGAAAGTGTCCACTGCCTGTAGGACAGTCAGAGAACAGGCAGGCTGTGTCAGTGGAAGGCACAAGTGTGCGGTGGGCTCTGTAAGTGACAGTAGGGGTGGGCACTGGGGCTGAGGAGGGTGTCTGGTCATGGAGGAGGTGGGCTTTGAGTCAGTGCTGGAAGCACAGACAGGAGGGTGTGGGAGAGCACAGGCGGGTGAGGGGCAGCGCACGTCCTCCAGGCTGGGTCAGGCGGCAGCAGGGAGACAGCAAGAGCCTGGAGAGGGCCTTGTGTTACCCTCTGAGGGCTGCTATAACAAGTACCGCAAACTGGGTGGCTGAAATGACAGAAACTGATTGTCACACAGTTCTGGAGGCTACAAGTCCAAAATCTAGGCATCAGCAGGGCCCCCTCTGAAACCCATAGGGGGATCCGTCCTCTGCTCTCCCAGCTTCTGGTCGCTGCTGACAGTCTTCGGCATTCCTTGGCCTGCAGAAGCTTCTCCCAGTCTCTGCCTCCATCATTCCATGGCTCCTCTATGTGTCCTTCTGTCTCCTCCTCTAATAGGACATCTGTCATATTGAATTAGGGGCCCACACTTTACCTTAATTCATTACATCTGCAATGAGCCTAATTCCAAATAAGGTCACATTCTGAGGTACTGGGGTCACGACTTCCTATCTTTGGGGGGACGGGGGACACACTCAACCCACAACAGACCTGTGCAGCCTTTGCTGGCTCTTCCTAGCTTACAGTTTCAAGTCTAGACACTACGAGCTTTCAAGGTCCCTGCAGTCTGTCCTCAGCTCCCCCTCCGGCCTTACAGTGGGTGGGTCTCCCAGGCTCCATGCTCGATCTTCTGAGCTCCTTCCCAGCCCGGCAGCGCTGCGGCCTGGGCCCGTGAGGGGCTGCTCTCTCCCCACGCCTCCTGCTCCCCCGCTGAGCGGCTCTTCTGTCTCAAGCTCAGCATCACCTCTGCTGCACCTTCCACCTGACGAATAACGGGTCACCACCTGCCACCCACTGTACTTTCTATTCAGAGTGTAATGCCATTTTGAGTCCTTTTTAATGCTGCCAACCGCCCCTTTAGGTTTGGGGCTCCTTAGGTGACAGGGTTGTGAGGATTGGTGGCAAAGGTCTCAGCCAGCTCCCCCAAACCCTTTAACCCCTAGGCTAGTTGAAGTAAAATGCTGCATTTGACAATAAGCCAAACAAGGTCTGTCCGAAAGAAGACCTGTCATCTTCCCAGGAGGCAGAGGGTAGGAGCTCCCAGCCAGGGGCAGGCGTTGGCCGGTGGGCTCTGGCAAGGAGGAAGGACTCTGGCTATTTCAGGACAGCAACAGAGTTGTGAGGAAGAGGCAGGCAGACAAGAAGGAGGAAGGGGAAGGAAAATCTGGAAAGGAAGGGGATCTCTTTTGGCTCCTGCTTTTGCCCTGGAATCCCTAGGAGAGGGACCCACGCTAGGGCTGGGGTTTGGTAGCTGAGCAAGTTCTTAGAGCGCTACTCGGAATACAGAATGACAAGTCGCACTCAGGAGATAATGTTTCTCGATGAATGATAGAGGATTGCCAAGGAGGCGAAACGGTAGAATCGCTCGGACTGCGCGGGAATGGCACTTGTCACGCTCGGCTCTGACAGCGTGGGACCCGGCTCTGCTCGCGCCCGTTCCCCTGCTGTCCTGCTGTACGGGCCAGCAGCGCCATCTAGTGGGGCTGGGAGCGAACTGTCGCGGCCCGGAACACACAAGGACCGAGTCGTCTTTCACACCAAGAACTGTAATTACTCCATTAGCATGTGTTCAATTAACTTATTCCAGATTAGGACAAAACTTTAACGATAAAAACTCCTCTCCGTGGTTATAATGCTTTTCACTTAAACTGTTGGGAGGGCCAAAGAGAGCAAGCGTCATCTGTCGCCCTAGGGGCATTTCGCCAGTCAGCACAGGTGGGTGCCCACGGGCCACAGGGGCGCGACCCTCCCCTCCCGGGACGCAGGGCGGGAAGCTCATCCAAGCTCGTGCCTGCTCTCATGCCCTCGAGAGTCTGCTCCGCACGACGCTCATTCTAAGAAATTATACAGAGAGAACCTTCAGTTTATACAATTTTCCAGAACACTCAAAAGTCTTCTCTGCCGGCCCAGTGGAAGGCTTATTTTGTTCCTTGCACCTCTCCTTGACTGTAGGTGCTCCCCTGGGAACTGTCCTCAGTCTTGTCCTTCTGGCTTCCTGACTTTACCTGCCACATATGTGTTGATGACTCGGGCACCTGCTCCCTGACATCTGCCGTGCTTCCAAACGCTGATCTCCACCTGCATGACCTGTGGGCACCTAAAACCCAACATGCCCAAACTCAATTCAGCAGCACCTTCCCCCTAAGTCTGTGCCTCTTAGTTCTCTGCCCTGGCTGATGGCAGAACCCCCCAGGTCCCCAACGCGGGAATCCTGGCGCCATCCATCCTTGACTCTCGCGCGTCCACAGCAACTTCATCCTTAGAGACAGAGCTGGGACTATGGAGCCTCCAAAGGCTTACACAGGTAATTCAGGATCCCAATCCGTGTATTTGCTATTAAAAAAAAAAAAGTCGTTTCAAAAGAACAAACTATGACATCAATAAACGTGTAAATGATTACCAAACCTAGATCATGTTAACTTCAGCAATTGTATATTTAATTTTCATAAATATTTGATTACACTAAAATTGTAGTTTAGTTCTTTAGTATTTTCTTCGTAAGAGCACCTAAGTGTGCATGATGATTTGTCTGGAATCACAGATAATCACAAATGAAACGAATTATTGCCAGATAACTTCAGAAATAAAATAATAAAACACACTTTCTAAATTTTTACAGCAGAAGAATTTATAATGTATTTAATGTGGGAGGCAATGGAGGAAAAGAGAGAGGTTTCAACTAGGCTGCCAAGTTCAACAGATTGGCGGAAGCTGTTTAGGACTGTGGGTTGGTAAGTCTGCCATGGAGGACGTTGGGCTGGGTGAGTGGCACTGTCCCTTTGAGACTGCACATTTTGGGCTGCTGAAGCCAGCTCATCCTGGAATTATGCAAGCCAGTTGTTAAACATGACCATTATTAAAAGTTAATAAAATAAACTTAAAATTAGATAAATTATATTAAAAACAAAGATAATAAGTACTGAAAACTTATCATGCCCTAATAACTTTACTACATCTTAGTCGTAGCTATGCACTTGAAGTCACTTACGTCTGCTGCGTCTGTGTGGTGGAATGTGTTTCTGCACATCACTTCTCAATTCTGCATTTAGTGACACCATGCCAGTAGCTTGAAATCAGCCACAGTGGGAATATTTATACCATGAAAACTGGCAAGCTACAAATCAGGGCTTTTCTGAACCCAGAGAACCAGTTGTTAGACACTTGCCATCCTTATGTGAAGGAATGACTGCCAGAAGCAAAGTACCACAGACAGGAGTAACAAAATAAGAGCTAATGTCACATAGTATGTTTTGTGTGGCAGACATTGTCCCAGTAGTGGTATAACTACAATATAAATATATCTTTATATAAACTACATGTTTACTGTATAAATATGTTATTGGTATATTTAGTTCAATCAAATTCTGACTACAAGTCTGAGCTAAGCACTTTTATCATTCCATTTTCATAGATGTGGAAATGGAAGCACAGTCATGTTAAGAAACGATTTAAAAGTGCACTAGATGGGCAGGTAAAAATACATAGCTACTCCCTGCTGTGTGCTTGTAGTGGAGCAGGGAGGCGGACATGTGAAGAACAAACTGTGAGGGGTGCTGTGATGGGAGCATGTGGAAGGTTCCATGCCAACAGGCTCTACCTGCATGTATCGGAGATGATGCAGGGACTGTCACCTTGTTGAGATGTGAAGGACGGGTATTAGTTTGAGTCTCTGCCCACCCCAATCCCAGTGTGTGTGTATGGGGTGCCACCACCTTTGCTTCAAGACTCATTAGGGGTGTGTCATTCACGGCGGGCTTGTTATGCTGCAGGAACAAACACTGCCCAAATCTTAGTGATATCCCACAGTAAAGGTTTGTTTTACTCACATACATGTCAGTGCAGGTCACAGGCTCAGCTTGCTGCCATCTCTCGGGGTCCCGGTGAAGGAGGTTCCGGCTTGACACTCACGTTCACCATCACTGCAGCAGTGATGAGGGGACATACAACTCACGCAGCCTCCTAAAATTCCACCTGGAAGTGACACAGGAAGTTCTGCCATGTTTCCTTGGCCAACACGGTTGCATGCCCACATCTAACATCAAAGGACATGAGGAACTGCAATCCTACCAAGGTCCCTGAGAAAGAAGACATGGAATATGTGTGAACTGCCCTTCATGACTGCCGTGGGGTTGGAGACTGAAAGTGTGTTCCCTGACGATGGGGCTTGGTGACTGGTGCCTGACACAAGGCTGGCACCTGAGCAGCTGGGGCAGCAGGCTGCAGGGGGCTATGGTGGGGTGGGCCCGCATTCCCTTGTGGAAGGACAAGGGTCCATGACGCTGAGTGTGGGTAAGAACTAGACTTTCCCAGCTCTTACCACGGGCCCATCGCTGGTCTAAGTCTGTTACATATATCAACACACTCAACCCTCAAACCTATTCTGATAATTGGAGAGCTGCAGGCACCTCCAGAAGAGTCCTGCTCACGTGGTTTCTAGAATCTGACTTGTCTCTTCTTTTCCACTAACACCTTACCTGGAAGTTGTGCAACATCCAGAACCCCCGAAGCAAAGCCGAGAGACGGAGCAACCGTGTTCTTTATAACAGGGTGTCTTGGTTTGGCGGGACCTCAAGGAGATGAGCCTCCCCTCAGTGTCCATTTGCAATATGGCTTTGAGAGAGTGAAGTTGGCCAGAGTCCTGTCTCCAGGACAAGTATTTGCATCCAGGGATTTGCACGGTGGCTGAAGAGCCACCTGGCCAAACAATTTGAGCCTTTTTGTCACTGGAGTTCAAACCTAAGTAAATTTGCCTAGTGGATTTGGGTGGTCTTTGACAGAAGTCAGATTGCAGAAGGGACAGTGGGGCCCTGAGAGAGAACTCGTAGCCAGTGAGTGTGAGGATGAAGGGGCTGCTCAGGGTCCAGGTGCAGCCATGCTCACCCCCAGGATACGTCTACCCTAATGGGTAAGGGCTTTGTGGGAGCTGAAAAGGCTGTCACTCTTCGGGGAAACCGGGATAGTTTCAGAGCTCCAGCCATGGGGCAGCATCTCCATGGAGGAATGAAAGGACCACATCATCATCATCATCACGGCGAATACCTGTAGAGCTTTGCACAGTCCTAAATGCCACGTGTGCACTAACCATCAGCCCCACAGAAGCAGGTGCCACCACTCTATTCATTTCATGGGTGAAACCCAGGGCACAGAAAGACCAAATGACTTGCAAAGGCCACACAGTGGATAAGTGGAAGAGTCAGATTCAAGCACGGTCAGTCTGGTTTCAGACATAGAAACAAAATATGTATATATGAGAAACTAATGGAACTAAATTCTAAAGAGGGAGAGCCCCTTCTGTGTGAGCTGAGATTGCACCTATTTTCTTCACTGGGAGCATTTGTCAAGTCTGGGCACTGGCCTAGGCAGAGGGATTTGCTGGGGGAAAGAAAAAGAAGCAGAGCTATTTATGGCTATATGAATTGGTTTAATGAATTTAGACCTAGAGAAGAACCAAATGAATGGCAGGTTTTCATTTTCCTGAGTGTTAGGCTGGTGTGTGAGGCTACAGGACTGAGCTAGAAAGGCACAATACAATCCCCCAATCTCACTTTACTTGGGAGACAGATTCCACCTGGAGTGAGAGTCCTGCAAGAAACATATTATAGACCACTGTGGTCTTCGTCCCAAAATCCATAACTGCAGTCTCAGCATGAGAACACCACCAGAACATTCCAATAGATGGACATCCTACAGAACGCCTGAGCAGTATTCCAAGGTCATCAAAAACAAGGAAAGGCTGAACAACTGTCATGGCCAATAGGAGCCTGAGAAGACATGACAAGAAATGAATGTGGTATCCTGGATGCGAACACAAGAACGACATCAGGTAAAAACTGAGAGAATCAGAGTAAATTATATGCTTTTTAATGGTAATGTGTCCATATTGGTCCATTAATTGTAGCAAATGTGCCTTCCTAATGCAAGATGTTAATAATAGTGGAAACAGAGGGAGGTGTGTATGGGAACTCTCTGTACCATCTTTTGATTGTTTTTTGTAAACCTAAAAATGTTCTAAGAATAAAGTTTATTTTAAAAAAGAATGTTGCACAGAAGAAACAATAATAATGTTTATGAGAATTATAAACTATTTAGGAGAAAAATATGACAATATTGCCACAAAAGGTGGGAAGGAGTAAATGGAATAATAATGTTGTAAAATTCTCAAGTTGTTTGGGAAGCAATAAAGTAGAAGAAAAGATAGTCACAGACCAATATTTCTCATGAATATACAAGGTTGCACGGCTAAATGGACATTTGAAAATCAATCAATATAGTTCATGACATTAATAAAATAAAGGAAAAAAACCTATATGACAATCTCAATAAATGAAGAAAAATATATAAAACTTAAGGCTTTTTGATGATAGAAATTCAAAGCAAACATAAAGAAATTTCCTAAATCAGATAAAGGATATATCCAAAATGTTCAGCTAATTTTATTATTAATATTATCTATTACTATTATTAATCATTATTAATATTGATTTTTTTAACATTTTCTCTGATATTTAAAATAAAACAGAAAAGCTCCTTGTTACCATTTCTATTCAACATTTTATTGGCAGCCCTAGCCAATGTAAGAAATCAGAACATAAATAAATTTAAAAAATAAAGTCCAGGGAAGAAGTAAATCTATATTTGCAAGTGACGTGACTTGTGTACAAAGAAAATATTAGCAACAAATAACTGGAAAGCAAGAATTAATAAGCAACATCATTTGCAATAGCATTAAAAAATAGAATATATAGTAATACATCTAACAACATTGTTCTAATCTCACTGAAAACATTACAAGAAAAAATTTTAAATACCTAAATAAATGTCTCAATACACCATATTCATGGATCAGAAGTTTTGGTATTGATAAGATGTCAGTTCTCCCAAGTTGATCTATAGATTCAATCATAATCTTACAGGATTTTGTGGAAGTAGGCAAGCTTTTCTAAAATTTGTATGGAAGTGCAAAGTGCCTAGAATAACCAAGAAAATAAAAACAAAGTTAGAGGACATACACTACTAAACTTTAATAATTACTATAGTGCTTACTAATCAATGTGTATTGGTTCAAAGAAGACAATTGACCAACAGAGTTCAGAAATAGATCCATGCATACTCAGTCACTTTGCAATTCAGAGGGTGAAGGGTAGTCTTTTCCATAAATGTAGCAATTGGATATTGCTACCTATATCTATATCTGTATTTGTATCTGCATCTATATATTTTTCTATAGCTATAATGAATCTTGACTTCTTATATCATTTATAAATATATAATAGAACCTAGAGAGTTCAATGTGAAAGTTAAAGCAATAAAGCTTCTGGAAAAAAGCCTAGGAGCATGTTTAAGACCTTGAGGTACACAAAAATTTCCTAAATTTCAGGACCCAAAAAACATTAACCGTACAATTCCCCCTCGTGCATGTATATATAATCAGAGAGAGGACGCATATCCACAAAAAAATAAAGAACTTCCATAAATCGTAAGTAAAAGACAAAATAGAAGAGGATTTCCAAACATCAATACGTGCACGAAAAGGTGCCAGTCATGACTACTCATTTGGGAAAGGTAATTAAAATCACAATCTGATATTTTTATATACCCATAGGAAAGGCTAAAATCAAAATATCTAAGAATAGCAAATACTGGTAAAGATGTAGAGCAGCCAGAACTCCTTTACATGACAGTAGAGCATAAATTAGACACTTGACGGTATCTCCTACAGTTAAACACACATCTACTTTATGACCCAGCAATTGCACTCCTAGGTATACACCCATGACCAATGAGTGCATCTGTCCACAGAAATATGTCTAAGAATATTCATTGTAGCTCTATTCATAATAGTCCTAAACTAGAAATAACACGTGTGTCCATCCACGGGAGACAGGACAAATGAATCATGGATACTCGTACAATGGAAGACCACTCAGCAATAAAAAAGAGTGAACTATTTACACACTCATCATGAATCACAGACATATGTTAAGTAAAAGAAACCAGGAGCAAAAGAACACTTCATATATGATTTTATTTATATAAATTCAAGAACAACCAAAATTAACCAGTAGTGATGGACATCAGAATAGCAGTTCAATCTGCTGGGGGAGGAGGCCCTGACTGGGAAAGAGTACGAAGAACTTCTGGGGTACTGGAAATGTGTGTTTTTATGGGTTACAGCTACAAGGTGTATAAGTAAAAATGAATGAAGCTCTACACTGAAGATCAAACGCTTTACTTGTTGTAGTGAATATAATTTATGCTTCAATAAAAAGTGCGTATGTGCTTAACCAAATTGCCAGAGATTTATGGAGGGAAATTCCACCACTCTTCAAAAAATGATGTCTTCTATGTTATTTAAACAATTTTGAGAATGGAAAAGAAGGACAGCTTCCAGATGTGTTATGATTACCCATTAAAAGAAAACTAAACACCAATCTTATATATAATATCAAAGCAAAAGGAGCTAAATAAAAAATTACGAAAAATACACTAGAATGCCATGACCAAGAGGTGGTTATGGCAGAAATGCAAAAAAGTAATTATTTATCAGAAAAGACACTAATATATTTCACCATAATAGATAACATGAGAAAAAGCATATGACATCTCTCTAGTGTTTCCAATAGAAATATAATGTGAGCCACGTGTAATTTGAAATTTTTTAGTAGCCGTATTTTTAAAAAGTAAAACAAACAAACAAAAAACAGATTAAGCTAATTTTAATAATATATTTTAATTTAACCTATGATATTAAAATATCATTGTTTCATTATATAACCAATAGATAAATTATTAATGAGGTAGTGTATTCTTTTTAGTTTTTGCAATCTGGTGCATATTTTATTGTCCCAATTCAGACACACACCTCAATTCAAATGCTACATTTTCTCTAGAAAAGCTTGATCTATATTTAGAGTTAATGAAATTTACAATTGAACAAGTAGATTTATGTATCCAAGTTTCAAACATACTTTAGTTTTCCAAAACTGAATTATCAACATTTAAATTTAGTTTAATTAAAATTAAGTTAAAATTCAGTTCCCCAATTACACTAGCCACTTTGCAAGTGCACATTAGCCAGCCATGTAAGGTAGAGGTTACTTTGTCGGGCAGCACAGTTCTAGATGATGAAAAGGAATTTGATAAAATTCAGCATACATCCTTGATTTACAAATCTCTGCCCACCTCTCTTGTTCCAAAGCAGTTCTTTTTAGAGGCAACCCATGATAACTGAGAGAAACTCAGGGTAGACTTTTCACTGTATACACTTTTTTTCCTTTTAGGTTTACATGAAGACAAACTGTCACTTTTTTCTTTTCCTCACCCGCACAAATTCTAAGACAATTTTCATAAATTTAAAAGTTTTGGTCAAGCATAAAATACATTTTCATTTTTTCATAGTTATTTTGAGTTAATATCAATTTCACAAATTATATTTAAGATTTCTTTAATTGGGCTGCAAAGAAAGCGAAATTTAGTTCTGTAAGTCATTAAAGTGGACCAAAGCAACTGAATTTTATTTGAACTCTTTCAATAAATGAATCTCACTTGCCAGTTTGACTTACAAGCCATAAAAATAACAAACTTTCTTAAGACTGGTAAAGGAGAGTAGCTTTATATTAAATTCAGACTACATGTCAACTTTCAGCTTAAAGATTTTTGGTTTCTGTTTTAGCAGTCATAGCAAGAATTGCATCACTGTTTAACCTTTTCTTCGATAAATTTTTCCTGGAGACCAAGGTTACTAAGGAAGTGGGCATTGTTGCAAGTTTTGCAGATGGAAGATTATGCAACTCCAGTTTTGATCTCCTGTCTTAATTTTACAGAAAACTGCTCTCTGAGAATGTATATATTTTGGCAAAATTTGAAAAGAAAAAATAAAGATGAAATTCAAGATTGATTCAATAAAACCAATTCTATATCTTTACTAGGGAGGGTTTTTTGAGTGTGTGGGAGGAATTTTTATAAAAAATTAATTTACACTTTAAAGTAAATTTACTCTATCGAGTGCAAATGACCATAAAATTTCTTTTTGGGGTTATGGAAACTAACATTAGATTGTGATGATGGCTGCATAATTACTGAATTTACTAAAAGTCATTGAATTGTACTCTTAAAATGAATGGATGTAATGTAATACAAACTATGTCTGAATAAAGCTGTTAAGCAATTAAATAAGCTTACTCCATATATAGATTCATGTAGATACAGCTATAGACACAGATACAGATAGAGATGCCACAACACAGAGGTAAGAACAAAAATAACTTCCTGATTGTCCTCTATATATTAGGTACTTATGTATCATACATAATGACAACACCTTTTCAGTATAGGTTTTATTAGTCCCATTTTACAGGTAAGAAAACTGCAGCTCAGAGACGTTAAGTAACTTGGCAGGTGTAACGGAGAGTAAGTGGCAGAGTTGAGACTTGATCTTGGGTACTCCAAGGCCTTTACCAGGTGCTTCGAAAAGATTCGTTTTATCTTTTCATCCCGTTTTTCCATGAACTTTTTAAAGCAGCCTCATACTATGGGTCCTCTTTATTGCCTGTATTATGAGAGTGTCCCAAATAACCGAGTCTGGGAAGCCAGAGCACCCACACTCCCCAGCGTTCTACCACGACTGCATGCCATGAAGTTCTGGCTGAGATCTTCGGGGAGGACAGGGTTGGGGGGGGAAGGGGGGAGGAGAGGGAAGAGGAGGGGACAGGAGGGGGAGGAGAGGGGTGGAGGGAGGGGGGAAGACGGGGTGGGGGAGGGGGTAGAGGGGGGAGTAGAGGGAAGGGGTGGGGGGAGGAGAGGAGAGGAGGGGGTCGGGGGAGGGTCGGCCGCGTCAGCCCCCTGCGTGAGCTGCAGACGCGCGCCCGCTCCGGAGACCTGCAGCCCTCCAGCCCCTGCGGCGGCCGCTCCGGGCTCTGCTCCCCGGCGCCTGCGTCCCTTCCTGTCCTGATCGGAGCCTCATCTCTCTCCCGCCGTCCACCGGCCACGGCTCCTCTCCAGTCACCCCAGACCTGGCACAGTTTGGGTGAAATTTAAGTAAAGTCGGGTCACCGAGAGCTACCAGAGCAAGTTCTCCAAGTGTGTCACCCTTTCCAGGGTTAAAGGTGATCCGTGCATGTGGATTGCATTTTAGAACCATCCAAAGAACTCGAAGGAAGCAGCGTGAAAGCACGAGCTGGATGGAGGCTTTGGAGAAGATGGTCCGAGCAGTCTCCGTCTCCCAGCGGCCACTCTTCCTGAGGTTCGAACCCACCCAAGCCCCTGGCGGGAGTCTTAATAAAGCCTGCCTCGCTGTCCGGAAGGGGAAAGACCCGGGTTTGCTACACTAAGGCTTTTATCCAAAGATAAGGCAAGCCAGCTTCAGTGCAGGTTGTAGGAATCACTGCTGACATCGATAAGCTCAGGACGGGCGGTCGCGGCCCGGTTGCTCCTGCAGCCAGGAAGCCGGGGAATGTGCATATCTACAGATTTCATGACACGTCCTCTGAAGACGTTCCTCTGTCTCTGCTCCATCCCTCGCTGATAGAACTGCGCTCTCAGAACTCGGAGGAAGCTCCCCAGGTCCGAGCCCAGAACTGGTTCTGCGCAGCGAGCTAACGATCCCCAGGTCCATTTCTTTGTTCCCTCGGAGCTCAGGAGGCCCCTGAGAGGGCACCGTGTTAGTGACCTCCAGAGTTCTACTCGCTCCTCCTATTCAGTCCTCAGGACTCGCTTGCTTACAAGGTAGAGGTTCACTAATCAGATGAGTTAATTTAATTAAATCCTAGGAAGTGAAGGAGATGGAGTCCTTTAACGGCTTCGTTTCTGGAAAGAGACTAAATGCCCCAATTACCCAGGGAAGGACAGTAGTTAAAGCAGCGGTCTGTCTTGCTTACGGTTTAATTATCTCCCCTTTTTTTTTTCCTCACCTGTAGTGGATTGAATTATGACCCTCCTAAACTCCCTGAGGCTTGAATTGTGTCCCCCAAGTTTTATGTTTTAGAAACTTAGCCCTCACTGTGACTATTAAGAGGGTGGGGGGCCGAGCCGTGGCGCACTCGGTAGAGTGCTGCACTGGGAGCGCAGCGACGCTCCCGCCGCGGGTTGGGATCCTATATAAGAATGACCGGTGCACTCACTGGCTGAGTGCCGGTCACGAAAAAACGACAAACAAAATAAAATTAAAAAAAAAAAAAAAAAAAAAAAAGAGGGTGGGAAATCCTATTATGGTAATTGAAAAGTGGAGCCTTGAAGAGGTGACTGGATTGTAGGACCGTGCAGTAGTGAGTGGATTAAAAATGGTGGTCAGGGGTGTGGTTCTGAGGGCTTTAAAAGAAGAGCACGTGAGGGTCTGTCTCTCTCTCTCTGCTCTCTCTGCTTCCACCATCTTGCAATGTAAGATCCCTGAGTCGCTGTCACCACCACTAGATGAACTTTGGACTTCCCAGTCTCAGAAACTGTAAGCAATAAATGTCATTTTTCTTTAAAAATCACCCAGTTGCAGGTATTTTGTTATAAGAAATAAAAATGGACTAACACATCACCTAACATTAAACAGCACTTTGATTAAAGGTCATTCTTGGACCTCAATAAATAAAATTGCTACATTTCCCAATTATGTTTAATATTTCATTTCAGATCACAAGTAACCAGGTCAGTATTTCATGTGACACTCTCCATCTCTCTAACTAAGTTGTCTGACTCTTTACCCAACTTAACCTTGGGAATGGGAAGTGTAAATGATATGTTCATCACTGTGTTGATTCCTTCTGCTTGACACACAAACACTAAAAAGTCAGTTAACACCTAACCCAAATTTTCTACTAGTCTGTCCTGGAAACCGTAAGGTCTACACTCCGGTGGAACACCCAGACTGCATTCATGTTGTATTTAATATCATGCGGGGAAATGGGAAGCAATACTTAAATATTTAATTTAATTCATCACTATCTGTTGTGTTGGTTATTTTCCGTCTGCTCCCTAGCTCCATTCTCTGCCTTTCTCTGATGGGTTGTATGTCCCTGGATGCTGGTTCCTGTGAATGAATCCCCCAGATCCCTGTCTGGCTAATGTCCAGTGGATTCAGCCTTCAGATGTGCCAGCAAGAGACCAAGGGTGAGAGGAGACAGAGCAGTCAGGGTGTTTCTCCCAGGCTCCCTCTCTGCTTTGGCTCCATGTCCTTGGCATTGGCTCTGTCTTCCCACGATTATACCTCCCTTAGAATGATGGCTATGATTTCACCAGATAGAATTAGAAGTAGGAGCTTTCCATGAAAAGAATAATAGGCTAGAAAGGAAAAATATATTTGGAACAAACCAGAAGCCCAGTTTGGCTAGGAAGGGGTCATATGCACAAATGGGCACTGGAAACAACACCAGAGGTAGGTCAGGCCTTGTCATGGAGGGTCAGAGCAGCCTGCAGGATTGGAGCTTACCTGGTAGGCAAAGGCAATTATTCAGTGAGATGCCCCTGGCAGTAGCTTACTGGAGAGACTGAAAGAAACACCAGACACAAGATGTCCAAGGGGTCGTTGCTGATACCCTGTCTTGGACAGAGATACTGAAGAGCAGGGAGTTGAGAAAGAGATGGAAAGGAGTTAGAGGAAGATCCTTGGGTAAGGCCTATATTTAGGGTGGGACGATAGAGTTGTGGCAGAGGCTGCTATTTGCCTACTTTGCAATTATTCATCTTGAAATTATTGCTTAGTTAAGAAACCTTGATTTCACTTGGGGTGAAAATGTCTTCCACCTAAAAGACCACATTTTCCAGCCTCCCTTGCTGCCAGGCCGCGTTCTGGACAATGAGATGTAAAGGAAAATTTGTTGGGCTTGGAAGAAAGATTCCTTAGCAAGAGCTGAGTCTGGGAGCTGTGCCTTTTTTGTTCTTCTGCATGTTGCTTTAGCCAGAAATGCAGACAGGTTGGTTGAAGCTCCAATAGTTGTACTGGGCCATCAGGTGTCCTTCAGGAAAGAAGCCTCTAAGAGAAAATGATGGAGCCCAAAGAAAGAAACTTTTGGGTTCCTAAAGATTTTCTGGAACCTCCGTGCCAGTCCTGGGCTGGCATGAAATGAATCAGTCCCCACCCATGCACCCCATCTGCTGTGGGAAGTCTGTGCCCTGCCATCATTTCCAAAGCTTCTCCTGGGGGGTTCCGTCACGGTCACTTGGCCACTTCCTGCTCAGAACCCCATTCCTGAGGAATTCTCAGGCTTCTTCTAGTTGCCCCCTCCCTCTGTGTTCACTCTCCTCCTCACCCAGGACCCCACCTCCCCTTCCTCATGCCACAGCCCTTCTCTAACATAAGGCAATTCCAGCAGAGTAACATATTAAAATTTAATAGAACACATCACTGTTGTGCAGTTTCTCCAACTTCAGTTACAAAGAGAATCTGAACTCGTTCAGTACCCACTCCCTCAGGGCCTCCCTATCTACCCCATTCTGCTTGGACCCCTCTCTGGCTGCCTGGACTCTGGTGTCCCCTCTCTCCACTCTGCTGCCCGGTCTCAGGTATCTCAAAACCTTGTCTTCCCAGGCTTTTGATAGGGGGAAGATTTAAAGGTTGCATCATTACTTTAAAAAATACTCTTGTGAGCATGGGTATTTCATTTTCTTTGTTGCAACCCTCATTCAATGACTGGACTGCCTAGGGTAGAACTCATCACAGTCAAAGGATGCATCTGGTGTTTTACAAAACAAAAGGGGCATGAATCTCAGATCTCCATCCTAGCAACATAAAGACTGGCTAATGCTTTGAAATTAACTTGGGCCAGATCATAGACTTGGGCAAATACCCTTCCCCGCTCAGTGGAAAGGGTCAGTAGAACTTCATTGTTTTCACACGGCCATAGCAGGGTTCCAAGACTCGTGACTCCTGTTTCTCTTCCTGATACAAATGACAAAGTGTTAATATCGCTTGTATAATAAATCTTGCACACTAATCAATAATGAATATCTTAATAGAAAAAGATCCAAGCAAACAATTCAAAAAAGAAAAAATACATATGGGTAGTAAATTTATTATTTAACATTTTTCAATGTTATGCAATCAAAAATGCAAATATATTAGCTATATATTACTGTTTGTGGGCAAAGACAAAAAAGATTGATAGTATTCCTTGTTGGTGAGCTTGGAGAGGAAATGGATATTCTCATGCACTGTTGGTGGTGCACTTCCGCATTTCCCCATCTGCCTTCAAGCCTTTGGCTGCCTGCTCAATGGAAAGCTCCAGGTGCGACAAGAGTGGCTTTGATTTTTAGCACTGCAGGTCATCTTGGTTTGCCCTGTGGTGGAGGTCTGCCTCTGGCACGGCCTTCACTGTCCCTATAGTAATCCTGGCTCCCAGGTTGAACTCAACTGTATCCAAGGAGGCTCTGGGTCCTCCTACCACTTCTGGACTCAGATGATGCATATTGGGCATGGCTCTAGCTTCTCTAGTGGCTGCTTGCTACCTTCAAGAACAGGGAAATTAGCACTTCTGATGGAGTTTGGATGTATTGTATTCCCAGAACTCATGTGGAAATTTGATCCCCAGTGTGGCAGTTTGAGTCACGGGGGTGGATCCCTCATGAAAGGATTAATGCTCTCCCTGGGGGAAGAGTAGTAATGAGTGAGTTCTCTCTATTATTTCTGGCTAGAGCTGGTTGTTTAAAAGACCCTGGCACCTCCTCTCTCTCTCTCTTGCTTCCTCTCGCCATGTGATCTACTTGTACCTGCTGGCTGCCTGCCGCTTTCTGCTATGAGTAGAAGCAGCCCGAGGACCGTGCCAAATGCAACTGTCCCAGAATAGTAAACCAAATAAATCTCTGTTCTTTATATATTACCCAGTCTCAGGTATTCTGTGATAGCCATTCAAAAAGGACTAACACAACTCCGTAAGGAACACTGTGGCCAGGGAGACAGCAGCTGGTAACTTCTCTCCCTCATTTCTTCCAGG
Source organism: Cynocephalus volans (assembly GCF_027409185.1). Lineage (NCBI taxonomy): Eukaryota > Metazoa > Chordata > Mammalia > Dermoptera > Cynocephalidae > Cynocephalus > Cynocephalus volans. The sequence goes on along the minus strand of NC_084472.1, from coordinate 15,849,663 downwards.
AGACTGTTCCTAGGCACACATATTCCATATGGCCTGTCCAGAGACATCCCCACTGTAAAGCAACTGAATTTTTGCATGAAGCTGTGACCAGCTGGGTAATACATCTCCTTAATTCACTTTCCTTCTTTCCTATTTCCGTTTTTCCCTCTTTCTTGTTGCCCTGAGATAGCACTCCAACCCCCAATAGAGTAGTCACCTTTAAGCTTTGTCTTAGACTCAATTTTTTAGGAAACCTAGAAAGATAATAAAGTAGTATAACTTCTTTTGGAGGACAGTTTGACAATACACATCAAAATGTAAAAAATATATAGACTCTTTTTATTGTGGTAAAATATACATAACATAAAATTTACCATTTTAAGTATTTTAAGTGTACAGTCCAGTGGCATGAAGTACATTCACACTGTCATGCACCCATCACCTCCATCTGTCTTCAGAACTTTTTTATTATCTCAAACTGAAACTCTGTACCCATTAAACAACAACACCCCATTCTCCTCTCCCCCTAGCCCCTGGCAATCGCTGTTCTACTCTCTGTCTCTGTGAATTTGACCACACTAGGTACCTCGCATGAATGGAAACACACAGTATTTGTCCTTCTGTGGCTGGCTGACATCACTTGGCATACTGTCCTTAAAGTTTATCTACACTGTAGCATGTATCAGAATTTCTTTCCTTTGAAGGCTGAGTAATATTCCATTGCGTGTATATACAACAATTTGTAATTTGTTTAGCCATCAATGCACATTTGGTTTGTGTCCCCCTTTTGGCTATTGTGAATAATGCTGCTATGTGCAAATATCTTAGTGTATAAATATATTAGTGTGCAAATATCTGTTTGGATCTCTTCTTTCAATTCTTTTGGGTATAGGCCTAGAATTGGAATTGCTAGATCATATATAATTCTGTTTAATTTTCTGAGTAAGTGCAATTCCACAGTGACTGTACCATAGAAAATGTATGTACTTTCTGACACAGGAATCTCACTTCTAGAAAGTTATCCTAAGGAAATAAAACATATCTACAATGTTTCTGCCTAGTTAACATTTTAATACTTCATCATCATGGACACTTGTATTTCTTTGTTGATATGTGTGTATATATATATATACACACATAATATATACTATATATTTTTGTGTATATACATACAAAAATCTGAATACATTTAAAGGTAAAGATAAGAAGTAAAAGCCTTGAGTGACATTCCCAGCATACTTGTAGGGCATTAGCACCTTGCGAAGACATTCTCAAAGTCAAGCTGGATGTCTGCAAAGGAGATACGCATCTCAGATGTTGCTGGGACTAAAAGACTCATCAAAGCAAAACCGAATGTGAGGTAGCTATATTCTTGATACATCTTCAGAACATGGTGTTTTAAGCATCTTACATCTTACCATATGTAAATTAAAATTTTGGCTGACTTTTGCTCCCAGTTCCTAGGAGCTAACCTCTAAACTCTGAGAATTTCCAGAGTGATTGGAGTTTCTTTAATATTCGTGGTGGGCCCGTGGGACCACACCTCAAAGTGTGGTTTGTGCTGGGGCTCCTGGTACTTTACACTGATGAGGTGGCTCAGGATAGGGCTGCCCACGTCAGAAAGAGCAGCCATGTGATCAGAGGGTTGGGGCTTTGAGCCTCATGACATCAGCCTGACCTTTGGGGAAAGAAAGGGGCCGGAGATTGAGTCACATGGCCAATGAGTCAATAGAAGATGCCCCTAAAACACCTGGACAGTGAAGCTTAGGGTCACTGCCCTGGTCAAGAACACTCTGTCCATATTGTTGCACATCAATAATCTGGGGGTATAAACCATCCCTGGGGATGACAGGAGCTTTGCTTATGGGACCCTCCCAGACCTCGCCCTGCATGTCTCTTTTTAGCTGTTTCTGATTTTTATCTTTTTGTTATAATAAGACTGTCACTGTAAATACAGAGCTCTCCTGAGTTCTGTGAGTGATTCCAGTGAATTATCACACCTGAGGGAGTCTGTGAGGACCCCCAAATTTGTAGCCAGCTGGTCAGAAGTGAGGGCAGCCTGGGGGATCCCCAAACTTGTGGCTGGTGTCTGAAGAGAGAGGAGTCTTGTGGAGACTTACCTGACCTTTGAAGTGTGGCCTCATTCCAAGTACTACGATAGCTTGTCATTTACTACGGTCATTTTCACAGTATTTCAGTTATGTTTTTGGTTAGCAATAGAAGTTTAGTATTTCTTTTTTTTTTTTTGACCAGTAAGGGGATCGCAACCCTCAGCACAGTGTGGTCTGCACCACGCTCAGCCAGTGAGCGCAGCGGCCATCCCTATATAGGATCCGAACCCGCGGCCTCGGCGCTACCAGCACCGCACTCTCACGAGTGAGCCACGGGGCTGGCCCAGAAGTTTGGTATTTCTATGTAATGAGAAATATTAAAATAATGAGAAACTTATTCCTGATTAGTATTTCTGTGAAAACACTTGAATTTTAAGTGTGGTTACCACCAAGTAACTTGTATTTGGAGAGTGTGTGTAAATATATGTTTAAGGATGTTTGTCCCAGACTTTGTTAAGATCCAAATTTTGCAAACAACCTACATGTCCATTCATGGAGGTGCAGACAAGCAAATGGCTTTTGAAAAAATGAAAATAGCAAGTTTATAGGCAACTATCTCTAGAGAATGCTGAATGTAAAGATCCATTTCCAGGTAGAAAGGGCTGTTGAAGAGGTGGTTTAGAAAGTCTTGGTACCCCCGGTAAGAAAAGAGGGATGCTTTTTCCTTTCCATCCACCTCTTTGTCTACCCCTTTTCTCCAAGAACAGGAAGTGAAAATTCCATAGGTCAAGGCTTTGATTAGGTCCCATTTGCTAGTGGGCAGGACCACAGAGCTCTCTGTTCTCCAGTTGAGCTGCTAGAGCTCGAGCGCAGGCCCAGCTGGCTCTTTGCTCCGCTGCTCTTCCTTATACTGATTCTGCTCCATGAGCTCTCTGCTTACTCTCTCAGTGAGCTAAACTGAGCCTGGGAGTGCCCGAGACTGGTCATTTCTTCTCTCTCTCTCCCCAGAGGGAGCACGTTCATCATTGTGGTAGGCAGAATTCCAAGAATAATCCTAGAGGCCCTTGCCCTTGAGAGTAGAAACAGAACATGATGAAATGTCAGTCCTATGGTTATGTTATGTTATATGGCTAAAGAGAGATTATCTTAGTTGAATGTGATCACATGAACCCTTTAAACATAGAAAGGTTTCTCCTACTGGTTGTAGAAGGGGAACTCAGGGATATTCGAAACATAAGAACACTGTTGTTGGTTTGAAGATGTATGGTATATGGGTGTATGAGTAGGACCAGAGAGCTGCTTCTAGGAGCTGAGAGTGACCTCAAGCCAATATCCAGCATGGAAACAGGGACCTTTGTCCTATAGCCACATGGAACTAAATTCTGACAATGAGCTGAATGAGCCTGAAAGCAGATTTTCCCCCAATTTCCAGATAAGAGCCCAGTCTGGCTGACACTTCAATTCCAGCCTTTGAGACTGTAAGCAGAGAACCAAAGTGAGCCCATCCAGACTTAGGACCTACACAACTGTGAGTAATACATGAGTGTTGCTTTAAGCTGCTAGATTTGTGATCATTTGTTACTCGGCAGTAGCATTCTGATACAATGACCTTACTATCTGAAGAGCATGAGCTACTGAAATTCCCCTGAGCCTCAGTTTTCTCATGGATGAAATAGGAACACCAACACCAGATGGGTTTGTAGTGTGGCTCAGATAAGGTGACTGTGGAAAAAACTTTGCAAATTGCAAAGCACTAAAGAAAACAGTGAGGAATTTTTTAAACATTACTGAGCATATCCTTGAAATGGGCGCAGGTGGCCTGTTGTCATCATTTTTTTCCAATTTAGAGTGGAGCAGTGTGGAGATTGTAGTTGGGGTGGGGGACAAGGAGGAGGATGCTGGCCGGGTTAGAAATCTTTATAATGTGTACCCGAGACTGCACTGTACACTTGCAGCACGTGGGACAAACCCTCTCATCGTCACCTTTCCTTCCTGCTTCCAAAGGCAAACAGTTCTTCTAGGTATTTGAGAATGCAGTTGACATAAGAGGGTTTCTATCTTTAGTATCTTTAGTAGCTTTAGGGATTATACTGTTCTCACAGGTTTTAACTGTCTTCTCCCAAAGAAAGTGTGGTGGGAGATTGTCCTGTCCCTTGCACATTTTCTGCACCAGAGATGATCTCTCATGGCCACCTATTTCTCAGTGTTCTGTGGGCATTGCTGCCAAGAGATCCCCCCTTTTTAAAAAATTTATTTTATTTATTGAATCAAAATTGATTATACATATTTTGGGGGTCGAACATTGAGATATGTTCATCAAATCAATATTACTAGCACATATATTGTTACAAATTGTAATTATTCTTTATGCTCCTTGTCCAATCTCTCCCCTTCCCCAACTCCCCCCACTTCTAATTACCCTAGATTTCTTCTCTCCCTCTGAAAGAATAAAGGTTATTCTGTTGATTTGTTGCCTAGATGATCTGTCCAATGCTGAGAGATGTGATCAGGTCCCCCAGTATTATCATAGAGCAGATGCTTCTTCTGTCACTCTGAAATGGGCTTTGGGGAGAGAGACATCCTCTACTTTAACTCTGCTGGTGACTCTCCTTGTGTGAATGCACTCCAGTGGTTGGCGGACCATCTGTGTGGTGGTTGTGGTGTCTAGCCACTTTCACAGCGGCCATGGTTATTGTGGTGGCTGTGGTGGGCCACCCACATGGATGTGATGTTTTGGCATGCTCCTTAGTGCTGGCAGTGTGCCTGGTTGTGGGGTGTGTCTGGTCCCCTTCTCCATACCCCAGGTCCCTGGGTGGGCCCCAAGGAGCTGGTACAGTGTGCATGGTTGTGGGAGGGGGGTCCAGTCCCCTTCTCCATGTCCCAGGTCCCCAGGTGAGCCCTGAGGCTCTGGTGCTTTCTGCCATCATCTGGGCTTCCTGTATCTCAATCCCTGACTTCCTGAATTTCACAGCTGTATTGGTAACTCTTGTTGTACTCAGGTGTGGGAGACAGTTCCATTTAATTTATGGCTCTGGAGATGTTTTTGTCACATTTCCCGCAGTATCTAAAGTGCGTCTACAGACATGTTCAAACCTGTTACACACATAATGAGAAAGAAGTAGCATTGTTAGGACTGGATTCTTGGGACAAGCAAAGACCAACTCTCATGTTTCTTCAAACAGATTTTTTCTTCCAAGAAATGATCAAGATTTCTTGAAAATGAATTAATTGTATTCTTGCCCTTAACCTAATCTAGAAAACAATAGGATAACAGTAATCATTTTTGAAATAAAATTTTTTTGTACTTGCTTCCAAAAAGTAAGGGATCTCTTTAGGATTTTTATGTCAATTTAAAAAATAGTAGCTGTGAAAGGGAATAGATTTGAACATAATTATCTATTTCTAACTACCTACATATATATATATATATATATTTCTATATGTGCCTTTATCTATATAGATAAAGATATAGATATAGATATAGATTTTATTATTAGGCCAATGTTTGAAGTGAAAATATGTTATTATTATGACAAAACTTATTATTTCATAAGGTTCTGCTATTTGTTTAATTTTGTTCCTGCGTTAATTTAAATATGCACATTATTTAATAGAATGTGCCAGATAATGCAGTAGGGGGCACATTAGGAGTCAGCTCACTTAATGTCACCTACCATTTTGACCCGTGCAGACATTCCTGAAGACTCAACTAAATTTTTTCAATTATTTATTAACCAACTTATTTATTTTTTCTTCTTTTATAAGATGTATTCTACTGTTCCTTTAGTGTAGTTATTAGTTTGTAACCTTGTTTTTACATACATAAAATATAAATGCCCCAAAGGCAGGGACCATGTAGTATTTATCTCTGCATCCCCTATCATTCTTGGCACAGTATCTCACTCAATAGGTTTTTGTTCAATTCAATTTAAAAAAATTCAAAATGACCAAACAATCTAGAAGAACTAAACTGGCAAAAATCTAGTAATAGGGGTATTTGGAACAGTGTGTCAATTAGGATGGGTTTGGCTGCAAGTAACAGAAAATACAACTAAAATTCATTTAAACAATTTTTTTAGATATATCTCACATAACAGAAAGTCTGAAAGTAGCTGGCTCCAGGTTGGTTAATTCAGTAGCTCAGCAACATCATCAAAGACACAGACTCTGGGCTATTTCTATTTGCCGTCCTCAGTGTGTCAATTTGTGGTCACAGGAGGGCTACATAATTCTAGGCACCATATTCTCACACAATAATGTCTAAACACTGGAATTCTTGAGGGCACCTCTTTCTTCTGTCCATTTTCTAGGATTAAAAAAAAAAAAGATCAAATCATCTATTAAAGGGGGTAAATTAACCCTAAACTAAAAGCTGTTTTGGAACTGCCTTTAAAAAGTTTGAAAGCAAATTTTGGTAGGGTCAAACTGATCCCAAGTAACTTAACTATGTGCCAGAACAAAACTAAGACCATTTAAAGAAGTACAACAAAATCTAGCACAAAATAAAGTCAAATGCAAAATAAATCCATTAAAAAATTATCAGGTATGCAAAGAACAGAAAAATATGACCCATAGCAAACAATAAAAACAATCACTAGAAACAGATCCAGAAATAACAAAGCTGACAAGGATATATAAAAATGCTGCATATGCTAAAAAAAAAAAAAAAAGTAGAGGGGAAAAATTAATGTGATAAAGAGAGAACTGGAAGGCATAAAAACACCCATATAGAATTTCTAGAGGTAAAAAATACATTATCTGAAATGAAAAATACACTGAATGGAATTAACAGCAGATTAGACATTGCAGAAGAAAAGCTCAGCAAACTTCAAAGCAAAAGAAACTATGCAAAAATAAGGAAAGAGGGTAAAAAGATGAAAAATCATGAGCAGAGTATCAGTGGCCTGTGGGACAATATGAAGCTGTGTAACATACATGTAATTTGAGTTCTAGAAGAAGAGTAAATACAGGGAGAACATAAAAATATTTGAAAAACAATAACTGAAATTTTCCCAATTGGGTAAAACTATACAGAAACAAATCTAAGAATCTTAATGAGCCCCAAGCAGAACTGCCAAAAACCAGCAGTAAAGGCAAAATTGTAAAAGCAGGCAGAAAAACAAGATGGATCACACGCAGAGGAACAAAGGTAAGAATTATATTAGACTCTTCATTGGAAAGTATTCAAGTCAGAAGACAATAGAGCAAGGTCCTTAAAGTACTGAAACAGAACAACTGTTGGCCTAGAACTCTTCCCGAAGAAAATATCTTCCGGCAATGAAGGTGAAACAAACTCTCCAAGCACAAGCTCAAAAAATTCATCACTGGCAGATCTGCAATACAAAACAAGTTAAAAGAAATTTTCCAAGCAAAAAAAAAAAAAAAAGAAAGAAACAAGATGAAAATTTAGATTTGCACCACAGAATATACAACACCAGATATGGCAAATGTTTTAGTTAAATAAAAGATTTCTTTTTCAGTTTTAAAATGTATTTAAAAAGTCCCTGTTTAAAGCAGAGAAAATAACCATGTATTTGAGGTTTATAATATACATAGAAATAAAATGTAGGGCAAAAATAGCACAAAGGATTAAAGTTCTATATTGTAAAATTTAGAGCAATAGCTACACAATAATAATAAAAAACAAGTGAAAAAGAAGTAGCACTAATAAGTAAATGTTAGAGATAAAATGCAATAACAGAAAATGCTGAACTAATCCAAGAGATGTCACAAAAAGAGAAAAAGAGGAACAAAGAATGGACTGGGCAAACAGAAAATAAACAGGAAGGTGGTAGATTTAAATCCATCCGTATTGATAACTACATTATTTATAAATTATATAAATGCTCCAGTTAAAAGGCAGAGATTGTTCGATTGGATAATAAAGTTAGACACAACTGTGTATTGTTAATAAGAAACATATTTTAAATATGAAGATATGGCTAGGCTAAAAATAAAAGGATATAATGAAATATGCCATGCAAACACAAATCAAATGGAAGGCAGGAAAGTTTATATTAATATTAGATAAAGTACATTTCAGAGCAAAAAATTTGAACAGGGATTAATTAAGTGGGACATTTCATTAAAACGAAGGGGGCAATATATTAAGAGGACACAACAACCATACAGGTCTATACTCCTGATAACAGAGTTTCAAGAAACATGAAGCAAAAACTGATAAACCAAAAGGAAAAATTGACAACATGACTGTTGTTGAATACAACATTTCCTTTTCAATAATCAACAGAACAAATAGATAGTGAATCAAGATAAGAAAATGTGAGCAACTCAGTTGTGTTCAGAGAACATATTTTGTATGACTTCGATGGGACCAACACTATAACCAATTAAACCTAATTGGCAATTGTTGAATACTCTGCTCAACAACAGAATACACATTCTTTTTAAGTGCACACATAGCATTCATCACAATAGACAATATTGTGAACCATTACACATTCTCAATGACTTTATTTTATTTTATTTTATTTTCGGGGTGGCGGGCCAGTATGGGGATCTGAACCCTTGACCTTGGTGTTATCAGTACTGCTTTCTAAACAACTTAGCTGACTGGCCAGCCCTAGTAACTTTAAATTAAACTAGAAATAACAACAGAAAGAAATGTAGAAAATATCCAAATATTTGGAAATTAAACAAGTTGTTTCTAAATAGCTCAAAGTCAAAGAAACAAAATCAAAACATCAAAATATGTGGGGTACAGCTAAAGCAGTGCTGAGACAAAAAACTATATCTCTACCCTTACATCAGGAAAGAAGAAAGTTCTTGAATCTATAACCTAACCTCCCACCTAAGGAAATCAGAAAAAGAAGAGCAAATTGAAAACAAGGTAAGCAAAAGGATAAAAATAATAAAGAGAAGAAATCAGTGAAAGAGAAAGCAGTAAAACAATAGAGAAAATCAATGAAACCAAAAGCCAATTTTCTGAAAAGATCAATGAACTTGAAAAGCTCTAGACAGACTGATCAGAAAAAAGTGAAAAAAAAAAAGACTAATATTATAAATGAGAGGAGTGATATTCTTAGAGAAACTACCATCATAAAATGATAATAAAGGAATTAATGTGAATAATTTTATGACAAAAATTTACAATGTAAGTTACACGAACAAACTTCTTAAAAAACCCAGACTACTCAAGAAGAAATAGATAATTTCTTGGTATTAAAAAGACTGACAATACTAAGTGTGAGTGAGAATGCAGAACTACTGGAAATCTTGGAATTGTACATTGTTGGTGGCAACGCCACTTTGGAAACCACCTTTGCAGCTTCTTCAAAGAGTTTGTGTGTACTCACCGTGTGTTGGAGCAATCCTATTCCTCGGAATAAGGACACGGGTCCACACAGAGATTTGCTCTTGAAAATGTTCATAATGGCTTTATGCATCAGAGCCAAAAACTGTAAGTCACCCAAATTTGTAAATAAAATGAGGCACACCCATACTCCACTGTTCTGAGAAGGAACAGACAACGAATTCCCACATCAATGTGGATGAACCTCAAAAGCATTATGTTAAGCAGAAGATAAACACAAAAGACTGTATAACTCTACTTACATAAAGATTTAATAGGGGCTGTAACCTATAGTGACATAAAGCAAGACAGTAGTTTCCAGAAGGTGGGGGCAGGGAGAGGAACTGATTACAAAAAGACAGTAGGAAACTTTTCTAGGGTGAGGAAAACGTTTTCTATCACACATGTAGGAATGATTACATGACTGTATACATTTGTCAATTGTATCGAAGCGTATACTTAAAGTTGCAGGATTTTCTTATATATAAATACACTTCAATAAAGTTGATTAGGAAAAAAATTGGGTCAGGAGTCTGAATCTTAGTCAACGAATGGCAAACAGAATAGAATTACCCTGACCAGCTTGAGTTTATCAAGAGCCACTCCCTGGGGTGGGAAAGAGCCCTTTCTCCCTCAAGCACAGCCCTTCTCAAACCTGGGTAAAGTGGGGGATTGTTTGCTGGTTGTGGGGTTACAACCAGCAATGTCTTCTGCCCAGGGTCACCTATATACAGGCTTTGGAGAACAAAAATGCTCATATTAAAATTAATCATTTATAGTCATATCATAATTAAAATCCAACCTTTGAGACTCGTGATTACATATTGAACCATTCCCGATAACACAAACTGTGCGGAATGTTAATGGAAAATAGCTATTCAATTAAAAATCACACATCAAGCAAATATTCCAGCTCACTGAGTGGGCAATTTACGGAAGAGTAGATTAACCTCCCCCTGAACAAGTCATGACATGGGTACCAGCACATGTGGTATATTGACCTTGTTTAAACTTCCCTTTTCTTTGCCTCCATATGGGTTATTTTATTTTTAATCCTTGGCTTCTTAGCTTGTCCTTCTGGCTTTGAAAGGAGGACATTTTTGGCCTGACTCTCAGAGAGGAGAGACATATGCTGCTTTGCTCTTGAAATGTTTATTTTTCCTCACTACATATGTTTTGCTTCCTTCTCTGATGTCTGCACTGAAATTTAAGAAGTCTGCCTTACACCAGTGGTTCTCATTAAAGTGGGCCCAGGCTGGTCTCTGCTTCTACCTAGATTTCTGGACCATGGCTTTTTATGGGTGAGTCATAGAGCCATGCATAACCTTTGTTCTGCTACTCATGCCTTACTGATACTTGTTAAGGAATCCAGGCTTAAATTATCTGAGATGTGGTATAAGCTCACTTGAAACATCTGATATTTAAGAAAGACAATCTAACAGGAAAATAATCAGTGCCTTCTCCTAGATTCTTTAGATCTCAAATACCTTAGGAATGTAGGTAATCAAAAGGTAAACAAGCCTGGCCTCATGGTCTCAGTCAGTCTCTGTCCTTCATAAACTGCCCCCCCATACCCCCCCCCCCCCCACTGATTAATAAAGATGTTAAGCTGTGCCCGGGGCTCTAAAGAGGTTCATGTGAGAATCTGTTTGACTAGCGCTGTGTCTCAGAAAACTGTAACTAAAACTATTGTCCATCATGTGGATAATTCACAAATAATCAGTGCATTCTTGAGTTAATATACACTTAGATGTTTACCTCAGCAGATAAATGTCCATGTTTTCATTTATTAGAAAATAAAAACTATGTGATCCTTGGTTCTTAGGAAATGTATAAGCTAAATCTACTGCAGATTATAATGATGAGTGTAGCCTAAATACCTATTAGCAGCTGAAATACTTGTTTTTTTAAGTGGTCTCTGTCAGAACCCCAGGCAAACGCCCAGCTACAGCAATCCCACGATAACGTGACTCCAGTTGCTTCTTTCTTAAGGCCTTTCTTGCCCCTAGTGAAGTTCTCATTCTACACCTTGAATTGGTGATGATTTGTCTCAGGACGCACTGGGAGAATGTCTGGAGCAGAAGGAAAGGAGTCTCCCATTCTAACAAGGAGTAGGGTTTCCTAGATTGGGGGGCTTGGAGAACCCCCAACGGCTCTCACAACGAGCTTCCCTGCGTGCTGCTTCCGCACACTGAGCTTTCAGAGAGCAATCGGGTTGTACTTTGGATCCTGGTGTGGCTAGATCTTGCTCCTCCCTGTTTCTCTTGCCTCCATTTCCTCTTCTACTTGCTCAGCTGGGATTCCTAGACCTGAGATCTTGTTCACACGTCCTAGCATGGTCTACGAGAGTTTCTCTGTGGTCCTCCTTGGCACTGTCTGCCAGTATTTCTGGTTCTCCTCCACTCACAGGCACATGTAGGATCCACTCTTGGGCTTTCTTGAGGTTCGGTGTGGCCAGGTGACTCACGGTGGCCGATGCAATACAAATGCAAACTCTCAGGCAGTGTGTGGCTGACTTCTTTCCCTGGCCCAGTTATTATGAAGCCTGTGTTGAAATGAAGTCTCCACCAGCTTAGATCCCTGAGTGACGACAATGGCAGCGCCCACTGCTAACCCACACGATCAAGAAAGATACCTTTTTAGTTTTAACTTTCAGAGATTTGGGAGTTATTCGTTACCGCAATATAACCTAGCATTTTCTGACGCTATGTCCTCCCCTGGGTTTATCTTTAATTTTTCTGTTCCACAGTATTGTACAGCCTTTTCACATCCTATATTTCACTGCATCTTTCAAGACTTGGTTTGCATTGTTTTTATTTTACACCTTATTATTCATCATTATTCTTATAGACTTCTATATCCATGTTTATGACCTTCAGTATCTCAGACACATAGTTAGACTCTTTCCATTTAGAAATGTTTTCTTTATATGAGTGAAATCACTAAATCAAACCTTTCTTCCAATTCCAAATTCTGCACCCCTCTGCCTGGATTCATCTTGATTAAAGCTACTTAAACATTTTGTGCCTGTTTCCTTGTTGAAAAATAATTCTATTCAGCATGCCTATCTCACAGGGTTGCTGCAGCTTCAGAAATGAGATAACGCACAGCATCCCTTAGAGTGGTGTCTGGCACATTGTGAACACTCAGTAGCTATGAGCTCTAATAATCATTGTCACTGTTGTGTGCTGTCAGCAACTGCTCTCTACCACGCTCAGTAGATTTACTTGCCATTCCTGTCATTTTGGATATTTTGTTCTAATTTCTAACTCTCAATCTATTAGCTTCCTTTGACATTGGACTCCTGCATTTTAGCTCCATGCATCCCAGCTGTGGCTCCCCCTATATCACCCAGTTTCGTATCCTGGAGTTGGCGCAGACACATGAGTGAGTGCAGGATGGCCAGCAGAGAAAGCGGTCGGCTGAGCCCATCCGACTGCCAACCCACAGAATCACTGTGCGGGAAATAGATGATTGCTGCTCTATGCCATTAAGCTGTGAGGTGGTTTGTGACATAGCAAAAATTAACCGATGCACTTTTTAGCTGTGCAACCTTGAGCAAGTTAGTCTCTCTGAACTTTTATTGTTTTACCTGTAAAATGGGAATATTTATCTTGTGAGTGAGGATTAGGCAGCTGGCATAGTAAACACTCAGATAAACACATGCCCTTATCTTCTGTAACTTTCTGGTGTACTCATCAGGACCATTCTTGCCTCTTTTGTCCTCTGTCCTTCCTCAGACTTCCTGACTTCAGCTCTCGCCCGCAGTGGATCAGTCCTGGACCCCATTTCCATGGGAGGCTTCCAGCATCTGCCAGGAGCTCGATTGCCCATTCTCACTTCAGTTCCTCGTGGCCTCTCTCTGCAGTCTCCGTTTGTGAGCTCCTCCATGTCCATGGCTTTATGATCACGCAGGGAAGACTGAACTCCCCAGCGTTAGCACGACCTCCATCTGTCTTGAATTTCCAGCTGTTTGTCTCACATCGCCACTTGACTATCGGGGAACATCTAAACACAACAATCTAACTGTGCTATTTCTTCTCCTTTTGGTTACTCTTTTATCTAACCTACTTTTCTCATTCTCAGAAAAAAAAAAAAATTTAAAGCCCCAATTTCCTTGATCATCTGTATCCAATTAGTTACCAAGTTGTGTTTCTCCTCTGAAATCTCCTTTTATTCTCCCTTCTGCACTCGCACTGCCGCTTTTCCAATCCTTCTCACCTTGACCCGTGTAACTATAACCATCCCCCACCTCTATCCCCCCCCTTTCTGGTTACTGCTAGCAGATAGATTTTCCTTAAAAAAAGATTCTCATCTTGTTTCTCTGCTTAAAAATTTATAATCATTTCACATTGCCTCTGTTTCGAGCTCAAATTCTTCCTACAGAATGTGGCATCATTGTAGTATCTAAACTGATTTCCCATTGCTAGCCAATTGCTCCATTCAGGAGGCTCTTTTTTTTCAGTTCAGTATCTTCGTGAACAGATCCTGATGCAAAGACTGAAACGCTGATGCTGTATTTGAGAAGTGCAAATCCATGGCTGCAAAGAAGAAAATGAGCAGTAAGGGAGGAGAGCTGGCCAGCAACCTAGAGCATTACAGCTTCACAATGAGCCCTGAAGGAAGCCAGCAGGGCTGGGCCAACCTGTCCCCATGTTCAGCTGCCCCAGCTGGGTTGCAAACAGAAACCAGGCCTTGCAGGAGTGTGAAGTACAGAGAAACAGGAGAAATTCTCAGTCTACCTCCCTCTGTCTTCTCTTTCTCCTAGGTCAGAATTTACCCCTTGGGGAAAAAACTGCCCCTCACTGCTGGGTTTTATTGTCTATCCCATTTGGTTGCTACTTGGGGTGCCCAGTCTCACACAGTGCAGTGCAGGGTTTCATCCAAGCCCAGAGTTCAGGGAGGAGGAGAGACCCCAGCAGCTATGGGGAAGGGTCCAGCTGGAGGGCACAGCATCCCCAGGGCAGAGACCCTTTAGATCTGTGTCCCACACAGTCTGCCCATGGCTCTACCCCAAATAAATACTTCCAGTGTTGTCTCTATTTCCTTTCTTTGGCCCTTCCCCACCACCTTTTCTATTTCACACATATCCACTCCCTGCGCAGAGATCCTGTGACCTCCTGTGGCAGACAGACCTGTGTCACTCTGTCTGCTGCCCAGCATCATCCTCTTCCTCTCACACTCTATTTTCTCTTGGGGAGAATTCCCCCTTGTGTAAAACCTTGCTCCCTCTTTCTCTCTCCCAATTCCTACTATGGAAGAGGAGGGGTCAAGGCTTCTTCTACTCCCACTCTGGGCACAAAATTTAAGCTCAGCCAATGGGTTACTGGTTCCCCAGACTTTTGGACCTTGAGCTAGGGAAACAAAGATGCAGTAAACACTTAAAGGCCAGACAGCTCCAGACCTATGGTCTGCTTTGGCTGAATGGCCATGCTGTTTTTCACAGGTGACCTTGGCCTTGGCTTTTTTTGGCATCTGTAATCTTTTGGTTCCTATGTATTTTCCAAGCCCTTTCCTCCAGGTTCCTGTGGATTCGACAAGCCCCATTCCCTCTGCCATGCTGATGTCTCTCTAGTTAACTTGTTTTTGTTTAAGGTAGCCAGAGTCAGCTTTTGTTGCTTATAACTCAGAACTCCTTATACTTCCTAGGTTACATCACTTTCTGTCACCTGGGACTTGGAGATAGTTTATGTAACATGTTTAGCATGCAACATAGCAAACAAACAACAACTGCGATTAAACAACATTACTGTTATATTCAACAAATATTTGCCAAGTTTCAGACACTGTAGGAAGTGTTCAGACAAAATGAGAAAGAGCATGAGTTCCTTGTTTAGTAAGAAAAATAAGTTAATAAAATCACTAGAGCAGTGACAGCAGAGATGGTATTACAGTGCATGTTGGTGGCACAAAGGAGCAAGTGGTCCCTGAATCCTGGAACAAACACAGAAGGCTACCTTGGGGAGACGATGTTTAATTTGGGTCTTGAAGGTAGATCAGGAATTCAAAGGTGGAGGGAGAAAGGGGAGGGCATTGTGGGCAGAGAAAAATGCAACTGAGCTCTGAAAGCATGGGGCTGGTCCCAGGAAGGTGAACAGTTAAGAACAGGCAGTGTGATTGGCAGGCAACTCTGAAGGCCCATCCGACGACCGTGGCAGGAGTTGCTGGAGACTGCTCAGTGTGGTTCTCCAGCCACGTTCAGCTGCCGTGATGCAGTCCTGGGACAAGTGGAGTTGGAGATTTAAACAGAATTAGTGAGATAATAGGTGTATAGAACCATTTTGAGACTAAATATGTGGTAGCTGTTATTATTACTGTCCTTAGAGGAAGTAGCTACTACTTCTAGTAAGAAATATTGTTATTCATATTTTATAGAGGGAGAAGACTAAGGCTCAGAGAAGGTAACTGACCTGAGAATCAAATAGCTAATAACTTTTAGAGATACAATTTTAAATCTCAGTCTTCTTACTTTCCAAAGTCCAATGTTGCTTTTCGAGATTAAATACTTCCTGTATCCTGTAAAAGATCTTTTCATAAAAGAATGCTGTGTATTTAGGCAACAAATCCTATTTCTTAGCAATCTCTTCTTCCTAAAATTTGAATATTGTCTTTGCCATTAGACTACTGCCCGTCTATAAGTTCTTTGACACTAAATTGGTTTCTTGATGAAAGGACTGGAGAGGTGACATAAAATGACAAAGATCATCTTGAGGCAACTGTGGAGAAAAGAAACTCTGGGAGAACTGAAAGTGTAGAATATTGTAGAATATTTGCCTCTATCAGGGTCAAATAGAAGGTGAACTTAACAAAAAGCAGAAGAAAGCCCCAGTAATGGCGAGCAACATGATGGCTTATAAGCATATTCTCCAAATATACAGCAGATAAAAATGACACAATGACAAGGATCTTTATAAACTTATATCTCTGACTTTTCACATGATTGGTGTCCAGCCATAAATTTCTTATATGCTGCTACTATTGCAAACTTCGATTTCAAAATCTAACTTTCCTGTTGAAGGGTATTATTGTTGCAGACGCCCAGCAGGCAGGGATGTCCCACATAGTGCAGGGGACCAACGCTGTTTACATGTGTATATGAACAGCTGTCTTGCAGACCCCTCCAATTTGGCTTCCTCTTCCTCTGTAAAAGAAAAACACACTTGCAAAGTTCCCTAATGTTGAATTCCCTGCCAAAAAATGGTTTTTTTTAAGTCTTTTTAGTTTTTGATGTGGTCGGTTGCTATTTTATTGTCCACTGCTTGGTTTTTAGAAAAATGTTCCTTCCTAGCTCACCTCATGGGTCTCTTGAGCTTCTTCCTACATAAATAAGACAACAGGTGATAGTTTTTCTCTTTGTTTGTATCAAGCTGCCTTTTGTAACCATGTGCTGACAAATCTGCTCACTTTCATTAGTGTCCCACATTACAGTCTTATAGCAGCTGTACCACATTGCTTTCTAATCCATGGTGATGATGATGATATAATAGGATAAACTAATTATTGAGTGGTTACTTGATGCCAGACACAATGCTAAGAATTTTATGTTCATTATGTCATTCTCACCTTTTGTCTACGGCCATACCACCCTGAACGCGCCCAATCTCGTCATTCTCACCTTTTGATGCAGGTATTATTTTTATCCCTATGTTACAGATGAAGAAACTGAGGACAAGAAAGTTAAATAGTTTTCCAAAGATCACCCAGTCAAGTAAAGGCAGGAACTGATATTTGGTCTCAGGCAATCTGACTTCTGCATTTTTTACCACTGCTTTTTCTTGTGAGAAATCCTTGGTAAATTCTATTTAAATGTATTTTTACATTATGTTCTGAAAGCTGAGGAATGTGAGTGTAAAATAGTATAAGCCCCTTAAGAAACAATTAAGTGTCAGAAAATAGATGCTATTCAACATTCTCTATGATTATTAATGGAAGGTAGGTATATTATTATAAAAATGGTCCATTAGGACTCAATGTTGAGTGATGAAAACCCAACTCAAAATAGTTTATTTTTAAAAAAGGGAAGTTGTTTGATAGGTACATATAAGGAAGGGTTGAAAAACCAAGATGGTGCTAAGGCTCAGGTAAATCCTGCCTAACATAAAGCTGTCAGGTAATGGCTGTGGTTGGCCAAGCCACAGAAGGCGGTGGCTGGGTGGGAGTAGGGTGGGATGAGGTCATGCTGTGCACACTGGGTATTCTTCTGGTAATCACAGAGCCATGGGAAGGTAATTCTTGGAAAGTGTGTGGGAGTGTAGTTACATTATCCCATAGATGGCCCGTACAATGAAGAAGCTGAGAAGTTTCCTTGACAAATGCTCCCTAAGAAATGTTGTCAAAGGTAAAGGCCTAAGTCAAATGGTGAGAAATGTCCTCATTTGGTAAGGCAGCTCTGGGCCAGGCAAGGCATTGGCAGCTCCTGCTATTGGTCATACTTTCACTTGGGGGCTCTGTACTCTTGCAAACAAGTAGTAGCAATGGGGTTTTGGAAAGCAAAAATCTCCCTGACATTCAAGCAGATGTAACACAGACTGAGAGAGGCAAAGAAAAGCCACGGATATCCAAAAAAAGAACAATCTTGTGAGATATATTGAAATTGGGACATGATATGCAAATCAAAATTAATTCATAGTTAAGAAAGTCAGAATGAGTTAGAAAGGAGTGTCCTACTTGGGGCTGGAACACACACACTCAGGGTAAGATTCAGCTTTGAGGAGGTATTTCTTTTTTTTTTTTGAAACTGACTTTTATGGAGTAACTACTTCACTATTTAGTTAAGCCTAATCCATTTCTATTTTTAATTTTGAAATAGGTAATTTAAAATAGGTAAGCCATGATAATTTACTTTTGTTAACTGCACACAGGACAGCCTGGTTATTTAGGTTAAAGAGTATATTAAAGTAAGGCTAGATTGCCTTTGTAACAGGCTCTCAAATTCAATGTCTTAAATTAGATAATATTCTATTTCTTTCAGCTGTAATGTAGTCCAGACAGCAAGGTGGCTCCTTTACATAAAGTTATTCACTTTCTTTCCCTCTTTTTGCTTCACCATCCTCCAGGGTGCTCCCCACCTGTGGGGTTGAAGCTGCATGGTGGAACCACATCTGAGTTCACGTCGGTGGAAGGAGACAGACCCAGCATCTAGGACAAAGAAGTCATCTCCAGCTGGAGGGGCCTGAAGCTGCACAGCTCAGCTCTGCTTACGTCCTGCTGGCCTGAACCTGGGTAGAACCTGTTATGCACTGAATGTTTATATCTCCCCAAAATTCATATGAATTTTGAATTCATATGAATTAGTGAAGCCATAACTGCTAGTGTAGCTGGATTTGGAGATCAAGTAATTAAGGTGAAATGAGGTCTTAATAGGGTTAGTTTCCTTACAAGTAGAGAGACCATAGAGCTCACTCTTTTTTTCCACCATGTGAAGACACAATGAGAAGGCAGCCACCTGCAAGACAAAAAGAGAGTCCTCACCAGACGCTGAATCCTGTGACTTTGATCTGGACTTCTGTCCTCTGGATTTGTAAGAAAATAATTTCTGTTGTTTAAACCACCTAGTGTGTACTATTTTGTTGTAGCAGCCTGGTCAGACTAATGCAGATTATTACGAGCTGTGAGGAAGGCTAGCAATGCAGTGCTCTCCTGGGTTGACCAAGTACTCAGAAGCAGAGAAGCCTGGATTTGGGGAGGCGTAGGAGTCTGTCACCTATGGCTGTAAACAGTCCTGCCTATCACTTTACAGTTTCTTTGCCCAAATTGCTCACAGGGTCTATAGCATTTTTGCAAACCTTATAAACCTCACAGTCCCTCACAATAGTAGTCCTGTCTCTCTCCAGGCTTCAGATTCTGTACTGTTTTCCTCTGAGACCTTGTATTCTTTCGTTTCTCCAATAGTCATGTAATTTCTTCAAATCCTTCCCTCTTACCCTTTTCTTTATTTCTGACAAGTGGAATCTTCAGGCTCTACTCAGATTCTAATATAGCTACTCTTTTTTTTTTTTTCCTTTTCCCCTAATCATCTTCTCCACTTGATTTCTGGGACACAGTCTTTGCTTAATGTTTAGTTTCCTACTGCTGCTATAACAAATGATCATATACTTAGTGGCTTAAAACGACACATATTTATTATCTTATAGTTCTGCAGGTCATAAGTACTTGGTCAAAATCAAAGTATCCTTTTCACTAGTTCTTTCTCAAGACACTAGGGGAGAACCTTTCCTCGCCTATCCAGCACCAAAAGGATGCCTGTGTTCCTTGACCCACGGCCCTCTCCTCCATTCTCAAGGCCAGCAGTGGCAGGCTGAGTCCTTCACGCATCGAATCATTCTGAATCTGACTCTCCTACCTCCCCTTTTCACTTACAGAGACCCCTGTTGATTACATTGACCCACTTGGGTGATCCCAAGATAATCTCCCCAGCTCAAGATCCTCATTTAATCACATCTGCAAAATCTCTTTTGTCATGTAACATAACATATTCCCAGGTTCCAGCTATCAGGATGTGCACATCTTTGGGGGACAATTATTCTGCCTGCCATCCCTAATTTTCATCTTTTAGTCTCTCAGCTACCTAATTTCTACCCGTGGGACCTTAAGGAGCTTCTCCTATATTCAGCCTCTCTTGCTTTATCCTGGATCAGACTAGAGTCTGACACCAGAACCAGTTTTAGTAACTTATCTCTTACCTCTTTCCTTGTAACCAGGACTGCAGCTTATACTCCAGGCTGGATCCTGGTATGATGCTCCTGTGCCCAATTCCCTACCTGTTATCTCAGATCCTTTAGAACTAAGGGGCATCCTCACTTGCATCAACCCTCCAGAGAAACAGAGTTCTGTCCCATACTCTGGGACCACGCCAGGGTCCTTGCTATGTGGACATCAGGACATGAGGAAAAGCACTTTCCAGGATGGGCTTCCTCTTGCCATGTGTTACCACACACCTCTGAGGCTGGATCCCCCAGACTGCTCAGCCACCAGTGACCAGAGCCTAGACTGCCTACATCCTGGAACAGGGCAATCTAGCTGTGCTTCTGAAATTTCACTGCACATTAGAATTACCTGGAGAGCTTGAAAAAGTGTGTATGTTCAAGCTGCACCCCTTACCAACTGAATCATAATCTCTAGGGCCTGGAAACTAGCAACAGTATTTTTTTAAACTCCTCTGTTGATTCTAATTTGCAGGCAAGATGGAGAACAGACAAGCCAGGCACCTGCCTCTCAAAGTGCACGTTGCCTACCAGTAGCCTCAGCCTCACTGGGAGCTTGTTAGAAATGCAGAAACTCAGGCCTCCAACCTAGACCTCCTCAATTAGAATCTGCATTTCAACAAGATTTTATAAGCGGTTTTTGAAAAGTGTCTCTGATCTAGCCCATCCCACCCTGTCTGAGCTCTGGTTTTGAAAATGTTCATAATTAAACTTGTTTGTTTTAAATTAAAAAATATAATAGTATTAGAGAAATTTTTGAAAGAAGAATTCCTTTCTATTGATCATTTGACATGTGATAGGCAGAGCGCTGGTGACTTATGTACACAGGCTCTTTTAATGGTTACAACAAACCTTTTTAGCAACACCTTCCCAAATTGCCCAATCAATGCCTGGTCCTCTCATTTTCTATCTTAGTAGTCTGTTTCCTTTACAGCATTGATTAAATTTATGATTTTTTTCTGGGTTTTTTTTTTTTTTTTTTGCCTTAACTACCAGACTGAATGTTCCACACAAGTAGGGACCGTAATATGTCTGTCTCATTTAATGGTAAATCCTTAGCTCTTGGTACTTTGCAGCGACTCAAAAAATGTTTGTGTAATGAATGAATGATGTAGACGCTATTATTATTTCTATTTTACAGATGATGAAACTTGTTCAAGATGTCCCTGCTGATAAGTGTGGGGGAAGAATGTGAGCCATCTCTGAGTGGCCCAAGCTCTTCAGCACTACCTATGACACCCACACCCTCCTATCCACTGAACACAACTGTTTTCTTCCGCGTGTTGTCTTCTAGTTCATTTGCACATGTGCTTTTTCTAAAATAACAGCAATTAGAATGCCCATATTATTTGGAATTTTGCTTTTCTCACTTAACACATCAGTATGTTTTTCAAATTGTAGAAGTATCAAGCTTTTAAAATAGCTACATAGTTGCCTATGTTGACTTATAAATTACTTAATCGTTTAATTATTTCTTGGCATTTAGAAATTTCTAATTGTTTATTATTTATCGGTGACTTTGAAGCAAGCATCTTTTTGTGACTAGTTGAGCTGAATTTCTATTTTCTCGCAAAACATGAACATTCTTATACTCATTTTCACCTTGAACAGGCCACCCCTGCAATTTCATTGTGCTGTAGGTAATTAGATATTTTCCAAGCATGCCAAAGAATGAAAAAAAAATGTACTACAGGGTTTTATAAGACACGTAGAACTAGGACATACTTACTGCCCCATTCTTATACAAGTTAGTTCATTATATCGGCATCTGAAATTCTTCTTTCACTGAAATCTTTCTGCTTCATTTTGAGCAGTGATAAATTGTACCAACTTGCAACTTTTGACACCTCCTGTTCTCTCCCCAGATGTGCTGACCACTTGCTTCCCTTGAAATCACAAGCACGACTTTCCTATCTGCAGTTCAAAGATAAGGTCTGATGAACTCCAGACTGAATTTCCAGCAACCCAGGATACGGGGAGACTGCTGACCCCTTGTGATTCCTCCTGTTTGCCTTTGATCTCCTTCTCCATGATTTCAGTGTGGTGTGTAGAGGACTCTGGACTAGAAATCAGATCTGGGGGCTAGCTCAGAACCAGACAGATTGCTGATACTGAAACTACCTGAACTCAGTTCCTCCTCTTTCACACAAGGGGAACTATCCACTGGTCTTACAGAAACGTAACAATCACATGAGATAATCTATATGAATGCCCTTTAAGATACTCTAAAAGGTTTACACGTCATATATGTGTATGTGTGTGTGCAGTTAATTTCAGTGCAGAAATACTTATAATTCTGTATTTTAATACCTAAATGTTTAATACTTTAAATTTTAATTATTAAATATGTAAACATTTAATAATTAAATACTTAGTACTTTAGTATTTTAACAGCGAAGAACGTCTGTATTTTAAATTTCGTACCAAATTTGTGGTGAGTACCATCTCATTAAACTATATTGCATCCTTTTTAAAGGGCCAAACTGTACTGTTTTGTTAGGAATTTCCATAATTTTTAAAAATAATCGCTAACTATTATGATTACATTTTACTGAATGAGTGTTTAAGGATGTGCCCTTAGAAAAACTGGAATTGGTACAGTTGTCAAATTGATTCACACAACTGAGATAACTCCCAATCTGGCAAAAAACAAAAACAAAAACAAAAAAACAAGAGAGCATGAGACAATAAGAAGACTTTTATTAGTTTGCATGTTTATATTGTGAAAACATGAGATCTGCAAAGTATTATGAACACTGTTGATGGGAAAAAAATCCGAGAAAATTAATTTTTTAAAGGGACCAGACGTAGCTAAAAAAAGAAAAAACAAATCAGTTAAAATATCGTGTTAAGACTCAAGCTTCCAAAAGAATGAGTCCTCTTTGTCCAGCTGTGAAGGATATCTAATAATCATAATTAAGTCCGAGCGACCCTTCTTGCTTCCTTAGGCAAATGGGAAACAAGTCACAATTCATTTTCAAGAAAAATCCTTGCAAAATTCTCTGCCGACGTGGGGTGGGGGGGCGGCTAGTCAGGCGAGTCCGGGTCGCGGCCAGGCCCCTGGCCACCTTCTTTCGTCCCGAGGGGACGGGCTTGCGGCCGGGTCCGGCCAGCGGCGCGTCGGTCCGGGTCCCCGGGCCCCGCCGGGGCTGCAGAGCCGCCGCGGGGCGGGAAGGGTCAACAGGGCAAATACTTTGTCGGAATTCGCCGGCCAGGGCCAATCTCAGCAGATTTTCTCCTCCTTCCCAGGCCACTTTCTCCGCCCACCGCCGGCTCGGACCCCGGCGGCCGCAGCAGGCCCGCCCCCGCCACGCCCCGGCTGGGGGCTGCGGGTCCCCGGGGGTGGGAGCGGGGCCGTCCCTGGGGGAGGGGTCTCGGCGGGGCGGGGCGCGGCCGCGGCCGGGGGTGTGTCCTCGGGGCGGGTGGCGGGCGGGGAGCGGCGGTGCAGAGCGCGGCGAGCGTGGCCGCGGCTTTCCTCCCCCGGCCCAGCGAGCGGCGGCGGCGGCGACATGCGCGGCGGCGGCGCGGCGGGCGCGCTGCTGGCCTCGCTGCTCTGGGTCGCCGTGCAGTGCCAGCAGAGAGGTGAGCCCCGGACCCCGGCCCCGGGCCGGCTGCGGGACAAAGCCCGGCGCGGTGGGGCTGCTTGAGTCTGTGCGCGCATCCTCGTGCCCCTCGGACCTGGGCAACCAGCACGTGGGTCTCCCCGCGCTGCCTGGGCCACCCCTGACCGACGCCGCCCGCTTTTCCGAGCCTTCGGCTTTAACCTCCTCGGGCTCCGGGGGGGTCGCCCCCTCTGGGTTCTGCGGGACATAGCGATCCAGGGGCGCCGTTGAAGCGTGTAGTGCTGGGCGGCGGGAGTGGGGCGTCGGGGCAAGAGGTGACGGCGGTCCCTGGCTTACGGTTCCCCGGCTGCGGCGGGCGGGGGTGGCCGGGCTTGGAATGAATGAGAAAGGAGTTCTCCTGAGTCGCCCTCATTGTCCTGCAGTGGACAGCCCGATCGTCGCGGCCGGGAAAGGGCAGGCTCCTTGGGGCCACTCGCGGCCCTGGTGGGCTAGTGGGGAGAGACCACGGGGAGAAGCGCGGCCCTCGGCTGCTGTCCGGAGCGGGAGGGACTCGCAAACGGCGTCCAGCGCAGATGCGCCTTCCGAAACCGCGCTCTTTGTGCGGTCCCCCAGGTGGCCAGACTAGCTCATTCCCCGCACGGGTGTGGACTGTGGGCACTCTGTGGGGAGGGACCCGACGGCGAAGGGGACACTTTGCACGCTCGTTGCAAGGTTTGAGAACAGAAACCCGGAGCGAATTTTCAGTATCTGTCCAAGACGAGAAAGAAAAAGAGACCCTCTTTCCCTGTCCGCGGACAGTCCCAATCTCCACGCCACCCGGAGTCGAGTCTTCCCAGCGTCGCTACTTGTTGGCTAGGCGGTCACAATATCTGTTGAAAACATCTTAATGTATGTTACATATGCCAATGGGCGTATTCCCAGAAACACAGATTTCATTAAAAAAAAAAAAAAAAAAAGTGCAGGTCAAAAGTAGTAGGCGGAATGCGAAATACTCGTCGTGGGAAAAATACGTGCCTGGCCATTGTGCTGAGCTGTGACCTGTGCAGCAGCGTGACCCTCTCATTCATCCAGGCATTCACAATGAAAGCACTGGACCGAGCTGCAAGCGCGGCTTTGAATGGCCGAGCTGGGGCTGGCAGAGAGCACATTTACATAGTTCTCGGGAAGAAAGCAGCCAGCCTTCGGGAGAGAAGCCTTTGACTCTGCAAGCAGAACTCATGTCTGTTAGGTGGGGAAAGTGAAAAAGTCCTGGTTTCCCACAGGGAGGAGAAAGAGCAGCTGGCTTCAGCTTATTGTTCCAAGAACTGAAGGTCTTAGACTGAGCAGATGCCCTGAATGTTTTCCGTCCCCCTCGGGGCTCCGCACTTGGCTTGTGCGGTGATGAATGGTGTTTGGAGAAAGTGGGACCGCATGGGGCTTTCCTGCTTTGAGATACTGCGGAAAACCACCCAAGGCCAGAGTCTTTGCATCTTTCACATCGCATTCCATAGTTGCCAGTCCACAACCCGTTAACTATCACCCTTCCAAATGAGCATCCTTGAGGGAGTTTTGATTTTTTTAAGAAATAATTTTGTGCATGAGTGATTAGTGAAGTGGTATAATTTGGTCATAATGACATGAGCCTGACCTGCAAATCATCTGCTCAGCTAGCTCTCTGATACTTATATTTTTGAAACCGATCATTATGTAATAACATTAAGATTATTAGAAGTTCTCCATCGTTTCCACAGCCTCTCTGGGTTACCTTACAACTCACAGTATATGACCGGATGGCTCAATGTCCTTTGAAATGTAACCTGATTAAAGTGAATTATTTCCAAGCAATAAATAAGAGGCGTTGTGTTTATAAAAGTAGTGTGTTAAATTCACAGCTGGCAGTTACATAGAATTACAGTTGCTTCACAGGTTGGCTCATCAACTCTTCTGTTTTAAACCATCTCTCTTTTTTCTAAATAAAAAATAGAGAATTCCAAGTGTAGGAAAAAACTAAGTAGAAGTGAATTCACTTCATTCTCATAAATGACACAGTATTCAAATTTAGCAAGTGTGTACTCCACAGTAAAGTATGTGTGCCTAAATGGATTTCAAAGGTGGTTTTTCTTTTCTGTAGCTCTATTCTCCAAGTAAGGGCTGATAAAAAATACTGATTGCAGCAGCTGGAAACAAGGATATGTGTAATAAAAACATCACTGCCCACCTCCTACATATCCCAGACTTTGGCCCATTCCTTTTTTCTTTTGCTTTTCTAGACATTAAACGTAAAGCCTGCTTCTGTAGTTAAGCTAGCATGATCAAGAATTCACATGCGACAAGGATAAGAAATAAACACACATCCAGTTTTTATAGTGTCTTGTGCCACTCTCAGAATTGCACTGCTTCATAAACCAGTATCATAAAATGTTTATGTGACTGCTTATTTCAAAGTAATGATCCTTGAAACACTGTACAATTTTATAATAATTCATTCATAAAGTCCTGTGGATATTTGTTATCATCTACAGTAAATTTGTATGGGGAAATGACACAAGCTATGTCTTCAAGTTTTAAGTGTTTAATTATCTGGCTTTACTAGCTATGGCAAATTGGGCAAGTTACTTAACTTCTCTGTGCTATAGTTTCACCCTCTGTAAGATGGAATAATAATAGTGCCTACCTGTAAGGGATGTTAATTAACTAAAATAATGCAAGAAAAGTTCTTAGAACAGTGCCTAGTACAGGGTTAGCCTTCAATAAGCATTATCTATGAACATCAACATTACTACCTTATTACTGTCTTATGTGGAGGAGGCCTTTTTCCAAGCTGTATTCTTGGGATGCATAGTCGTTTAGAAATTTGAAGTATGGATTTGGAAGCAAATAGTCTTGGGCTCAAATGCCAGATTTGTCTTCTTTGATTAGCCGTGGCAATGGTTAAATTTCTTAATATCTCTGAATGTCAGTCTTCCTTTCTATAAAGTGGATAGGATTGATACGATTAAATAATACATGAAAATATCAGCACAGTATGGGGGCACGTCAAAGGCACTCAGTACACTGTTATGCCTTTTGCGCCTGCTCGTCATCCTGGACACACTCCCCCTTTCATTGCCCAAATTCATTTGGGCAATAAGACTTGTTGATTATACCTCCTGAAAATCTGTGCAGTCTGTCTCCTGTTTTTTGTCCCCACTGCTGACTAGGCTCAGGAATTGTTTTTCTCGTGAAATATCGTGACGGTTAACTCACCAGGCCTCCCTCCTCACCCCCTCTCCCTCCTCAGAATTGCCACCACTGTGATTTTTCTGGAAACACCATCTTGAGAACCATTCCTACCCTTGTTTAAAATTCCCCTCATTTCTCACCACGTCCTTGTCCCATTAGTTGGCATTCCCCAGCAGGGCTTACTTTCCTTCCTTTGTATCTAAGTGGACAGTCTTCTTGCCTAGCATGCCCTTTTCACTCCACATCTCCCTTCCTGGTCCCCCAGACTACTGTGCCCCAGACCCCTCACTTTATAAAATGCACACACACAATGACAATGTAGTGCTGCATTACACACTGGTGATCAACCAAGGAGTCTGGGACCCCAGGTGGCCTGCCGTCCCAGAGCTGAGGGTCATTCTCGGGCACACCTGCACCTATTTGTAGCTACCCAGTGTTTCCCAGCACATGGGCTGTGAGTGCTGGACAAGTCTTTGGTTTGGGTTCTAAAACCCTGGAAAATCTTCCTGTCGTCTGGATGCTGAAGCATGAGTTGGGCATCCTTCCTTGGACTCTGCTGCTCTCTCCACTTGATGCTGCTGTTGTGCTTATTGTGGCGTTGATAATTGGCATGCTTGTGTGCTTCACCCACTAGCCCCTTGAGAACAGGGATTGTTTTATTTTTATCTGCCTGTTCATTGCTTTACAATGTGCCTAGCAGTTAATAGCCACTTACTGTTGTTGAGTAAACTGAAACTAATGTCCTTATGTAAGGTATCAAGCAATTTAAAAAATATTTTGAATAAGAACCCATCTCCATGGTACAAAACTCAAAAAGTTCTAACAGGTATATAGAAAAAAGTTAAGACCTGACTTTGACACCCTCTTTTGAGGCAACCACTGCTTTTAGTTTCTTGGGTATCCTTCCATAGATGTTTCTTCATGTAACTTTTGAAAGCAAACTACTTCATGAAACCTACTTCTTCCTTAATAGTGTAAGAAAGGTACCAGTTACTTACTGATAAAGCGTGAATACATGGGACAGTGTCACTCTCCCCGCTGCCCACCCCCTGTACTAACTACTTCAGTGTACCTTGTGCAGGATATTAACACATCACTTAATGAATGTATTTACAGTTAAGTGAAACAGCGGGGATGTGTTCTGAGAAGTGCATTGTTAGGCAATGTCGTCATTGCATGAACATCATATAGAGGGTGCTTAACACAAGTACAGCCTACCACACATCTAGGCCATATGGTGTAGCCACTGTCGTACATGTGATCTGTCATTGACCAAAACTTCGTTACATGGCACGTGAATGTGCTTGTAAACTTTTCGCCTTCCAACTTGTCCCTTCCAAGTAGGTCTTTGACAGAAAGGTGTTATTAGAGAAATGTCTCCTAATTCTTTTGGGATTTAAAAACTAGATCATTGATTGATTTCACAGCATTACACTACTTCTAAAAGTATTGTTTACCATAGCTATTTTTAAGCCATAAAGATTTTTTAAAATATAGTTTAGGACATTTATGATATAGAAAAGTCATTTGAGAATAATTCTATTAGAAGTTAAGGATAGTGGGTTCATAAGTTTACCAATAAGTATGATTTATACCTGGAATGCTATGGCAGATACAGAAAAACTTAATTAAAAAAAAATTCCTAATGAATAAAATGAAACCTGTACCTTGAATACTAAAATTAACTGCAGGCACCTAGACAGAACTCTGGAACTTAGACTTTAGCTGACGTTTTAAATTATACTCCTCAGAAATGTTTGGATGAACAAGATAAATTATAGTCTCCTAAGAAAGATGTCTGTAGCTTATTTACATGTTTATAAATAATTCTTTTACTTGTTTTATTTCTAAAATACTAATACGCACCTATGGACAACTGAGTAAATCAATGTGTTGCAAAATTAATGAGAAGAAGAGAATCCTTCATAGAAGTCATTTAGTTAAGGTCACGAACTTTGGTTCTGTTGGAACATGCCTGTCAAGGAGCTGTTTCAGCAAAGAATGCCACGTGATGGCTGGCTTTGTTGTGTTTTCATGTGCTTTAATACTGAGGGTGACAGACAGTGCCCAGAGTGGCCATTTAATAATAAACAGCACAGAATCCTTCCACTTGACTCTGTTTTCCCAGGGGTGGATCAGAAGCACTTTCTTTGGGTTAACTTGTTCCCAGTTTCGATGGGGGCAGGAGGCAGACAATGGAGGGAGGGAGATGTCAACTCAGCTTGGCTGATAACATTTTTGCTGAGGTAAACATTTATCTCAAAGTGTTAATGCAGAAATGGTGGCCGAGAAAACCACCCGAAATCGCATTGTGATTTCAATGCGTGTGCACTTTTTTTGTTGTTAAATCAGCCATTTGAAGTTTGAATCTCTTCATTCCTGAAGTTATCTTTGAAGTCTGATCTGTTGGCCCAGCAGGCAGTAGGACTTAAATTCTCGTGCCAGAGAACCTCCTATGTACTACTGGTGGGAATGTCAAATTCAGAGCAATGAGTATTTATGGAAAGTGCCATCTTTTCTCACTCCTGAAAGTATTTCCTGCATTTTGTTCCGTTGCTCCATAAGTTCCTGCCAGAACCTCAGGAAATTCTCTGCAATAGCGATGTTAAAAAAGATGCTTAAGTTTAGCAGATCATTTTTAGTTAAAAGAGAACATTTAGAAAGAAAAACCGTCACACCACAATTTAAATGCTCCATGCATTTAAATGTCTTCTAACCTTTTGATAACGACAGACTTTTACCCACAAGAAGTGGTTATCTTGTTATCTTAGGCCCAGGACGAGGAATTCTTTCCTTCTCTGTATGGCTTCTCTCTAGATTTCTCCCCGTTCTTGGCATTCTTCCAGCTATCTGAACTTTCCTTTTCTGTTTTTCTTTTTTTGTATCTCTTATTCAAATTGTCTCTCTGAATTTTTGTTTCTCTTTTAAAAAATTTCCCGATTATTTGTTTTGGTTTCCCTCTACTACCACGGCAGGTGATCACCAGCCATGTTAATGACTACAGCCAGCCACATTTAACAGGTCTCTGATGCTAGCTAGTGTCCTTTCACTTAGTCTAGTCCCACACTGCAGTTAGCATAATCTTGCTAAAATAGTACCTTCATAATGTGCCCTGCCTGCCTCATTGGGTTCCAGCCCCTGCCTACCTACCACAGCCATCTGTAACCCCTCCAAATTCAGTCACAGCTAACCAGCCCTTGTCCACACCTCTCTCCCGAGCTCTCTGCCTCCACGCAGAGGTCTCCTTCCTGTCTAACTGCATGTAGTACAGTAACTTGCAGCTGCAGGATCTGGTTGCATGACTCCCTCACCTGAGATTCACCCCCATTTCCTACCCAAACCTAATCTGGCCACCCATGCACAGCCCTCAGCTTACTGCCCAAGCACAACCTTGTTATTATGGCCTGGATCAGCTGTCTCGTTTCTGAATTTGCACTACATTTTGTGATAAATCAGGGTTCCCACCCAGTCAGAGTTGCCATCTGGTCCTCTTTTGGGTAGCTTGCTCAGAATGCAATTAGCCAGGGTCATATAAAAAGACATTTCTTTTTCAAAGATTAAAAGCTTAGCTCGCAACATTTCTTTCAATATGTAGACAACTTAAGGGGATGGGGTTCTAGTGCTAAGACTTGGGTCATTGGCAGTGGGAGATAGTGACACCCACAAATTCTCCAGAGGCAGTTGGGTTGCCTTAGCAATAGCAACCACAAAACCTGTACCCAGTCCCTGGATTGCAACCCTAGGCCTGCACCCTGGTTCCTCTCTGGACATGAGGTCCTCCAGCCTCTTAGATTTTGTACCACCCACAGGGATTAGTGTTCAGTAAGTCTGGGTAGGATCCATAATCTGTGTTTAAAAAACTAGTTACACAGAAGTTCCCTCTCTGGACTGAACATTAAACTTTAATAATATCAATGCCCAGGTCCTACCCCCAGGGATTACAATTCATTTGGTCTGGAGTGGGGCCCAGTCATTTGCGTTTTAAAAATGCTCCGCAGGTGAATCCAGGGGAGAACCTCTCCCTTCACATGATGAGCTTGCTGTGCTGGTGACTGCAGTCACACAGCAGTGCGAGGCACCGGGCAGGGGCAGGACCTGCAGTAGCCCCCGACTCGTCTCTTGTTGATCCTATCATGCCTGCCACGGCCCGCAGTTTGGTGCCTTGTACATAACAGGTGCGGGACCCTCTCTCTTCGTTTGCTTCGTGTCCATTTTGTGCCATTCCCACTGCTCTGTGAGGTGGGGATGATGACGAATACACACCTGGAGTTGTGCGCAGTTCCTGCGCTGAGAGCCTGGGCCATCGAAGTCACTCAGGGAATGCCGGTTCCTGCTCTGTAGTTACTCGTCAAGTATTTCCACCAGGTAAGTGCTCTGTGGGTGCTTAACTGCTGCACTTGTGTGAATGGGCAGTTTCAGTCTTGCTCCGTTTCTCACCAAGCCCTTTTTTCTTGTTAAGGATACTCTTGATCAAATGTGACATTTCGAGTCCCTCATGTTTTGGGATAAAGTCTGGCATTGCAGGACTGGGTTGTTGATTGACTGACTGAATTGTTCGTTCTTTAATTTATCCAAAACTTATTAAGTACCTTCCATATTTAGGCATTATTCTGTGCTGTGTCCCTCCTTTCCCAGTTCCTTAGGAGGCGTTTCAAGGATGAAGCCACTGCAGCCTTTTCTCTGCCAATACAGCCTGCTGGTCTTCACCACTGCTTAGTTCTGGTGACTCCCAGCTCCAGCTGCCCTTATGCTTCTGCCCCTTTCCTTCTCTACTTTTGTCAGCAATCGGTGAGGCATTATGCACTTGCTTTCCTGGCCTCCTTCAGAAGTTTTTGTCAATATTTGGCTTGTTATTTCCCTTCTAGCTCCACCCAACAAAGAGCCATTTTTCCCTCCACAATCCCGACACACACAACACTCGTGCACACACACACCTCCCATGCCACACGCACCCCACCTGTGCTGATCCTGCAGACCGGCTCCCTGTGAAGAGCCCAGGAAGCTGTTGGCTTCTGAAACTCCCCATGAGTTAATGGACTGCAAAGCTGGCCGTGTCATCCCAGCCCCACTGAACTGCTTTAAGAGATTCTCACTCTCTAATGAACAGGACTTAGAAGGCCCTCTGTGATCTGACCCTGCTCAGACCTCTCCACAGCCTCTTCTCCCGCTGCTCACCACATTTTGGCCATTCTCTAATATCTGTGGTTTCTATAATGTGACATAGTGACCTTTATTTCCCCTGCGGGGCTCTGACTTATTTCAGTCCACCCCATCATTCCTCTTACTGTTTCCATAGCAACTTGTCTGTACCTCTGACCAGCACATCGTTTTGTAACTATTTGTTAACTTGCCTGCCTCTCCTTGAAGCAGAAATTTTTGCTCGTATTTCTAATACCAAGCACAGTGCCTGGCATAGTGTCAATCCTGTAAATATTTGTTGGCTGAATGAATGTCCCAATACAGACAAGCAGCAGGGGCTAGAAGGGAATCCTGTTGGGATTAGGGAAGTCCCCAATGAGGAAGCAGAGTGGAAATCTCCGGGGAAGGGTCAGGGGCTAGTTTTAGAAGCTGGAAGACCTCAGTGGGTCACCCAGACAGGATTCCAGGACAGGGAACAAGGACAAATCCAGGTAACCAGACTAGGGCAGAGGGTGAACAAATGTATTTAGGACCAAGCTCACATTCTAAACCAGAACGTGCGATCAGGGACAACCTAGCAGCTGAAACAAGAAGTTCAGATACTCTCAGCACTTGCAGGTGGGATCCAATGTGGACAGAGAAGAGCCACAGAATCTGGTAACCATGAGGGCCTTGATGGCTCGAAGAGATTATTAATTTATTTTTTTTTCATTGACCAATTCACTATAAAGAAAAAATGGATTCTATTTTTGTAATTGAATTAGCACTTACTGATGATTAATATTCCATTCAGCCTTACAACTCAGATTA
Organism: Cynocephalus volans; assembly: GCF_027409185.1. Lineage (NCBI taxonomy): Eukaryota > Metazoa > Chordata > Mammalia > Dermoptera > Cynocephalidae > Cynocephalus > Cynocephalus volans. Next base: position 15,816,905 of record NC_084472.1, on the reverse strand, counting down.
TATGCAACAAAAACTTATTTCTAGTTTTGGAGTCACTGACTTCTAGGTATCTGAAGCCAGCAATTCATTAACTCAGTCGACAAGTATTTGAATCTCTAAAATGTGCCACACACTGGTGACAAGTGGCCCTAGCACCTCCAGTGCTTGTAGTCAAGCAAGCATGACAAATACCCAGGAATCCTTCTAAGTTTGTTTGTTACTCCAGATCTGGGACAGATTTTGTTTCCAAATGTCTTGAACACCAATATAACTCCACTTACAGCTGTGGAATAGTATCGTCATCAACAAAAAGAGCTTCTGATCACACGCTGCATTTCTACTGCACGGGTCTCCTTTAAGTTTGAAGAGTGTGATTTCAGAACACTCTCTTGTGTGCAGCTTCAGACTGGCTGGCATTTGTTGACTAGCTTGTTGGCATATGCTGAGTAGTTATATTTTCACATAAAGTAGAGGTTTTTGAAGGGAACTCTACCTGCCTGGCATTAAAGGACTGTGTTTAACTGAGGAACAGCTGTCCCCCTGCAGGCGCTCTGGGCTAAGACATCCTCCTCTTGTCAAGAACAGGACAAAGGTATACAGAATTATGTCACAGAGGGATTTTTGTTTGAGAAAAATCACTTATTACTGAAGGAAAGAATGGCCTATTCTCTTTAGAAATATGAGCATAATATCTCCTATGTCTTTAGTGGTTTCTAAATTTGTTGATTTAGTTTCAATTATTATAATTGACTGAATTAAAATGAGCCTCATTTTGTGTGGTCAGACTTTCCCTGAAAATTTGTGCATAAGCTGGTTTACTGTAAATGAAATAATTTCAATTTCAATATTAAAATAGTTTCAGAATAATATTTGAAGGAATTAGCTGGTAAAGAAAATAAGCAATGCATTTGTTACTACTGTCAATTGACATAAGCCTGTTTAGTTATGAAATGTTTTGGTTCTCTTTGGTGGATAATGGCACCCACTGAAGAAGTTGGAGGTTCCTGAGCATTGGCTACTCCCCTGTAATCAGACCACTAGATAATCACAGAGCACGGCTTGGATCAAACACTGACCTTGATAGCACACATTATTAACATACCTTTGTTAGCAAATAGGTCCATAACAAGTCATAGGCCGTGTCCTTTAAATTTGATAGAGTCACAGCTTTTTGTCTTTTGGGGTATTCAGGCTTCACTCTTGAATCAGGATCAGACAGTTGCAGCCTTCCTAAACCAATGACTGGATAAAGGGCATTTTAGGGACCAAGCCTCAGGTGTCATCACCCTCCTTCAGCCACATGATTTTATACCCATGTCACAAGGGTGAGGACATTCTCCATGTTTTAACAGTTTTGTTGCAGTATCATTTACATTCCATAAAGTTTAAAAAATTGTAAGTATACTGTTTAATGATTTTTAGTACATTTAGAGTGTTGTACAGTACAGTCACCACCACAATAAATTTTGGAACATTTCCAAGACTCAAAAAATGTCCTCTGTTCATTTGTCCTTAGTCCCCACTCCCACCCTCACCCCAGCCCCCAGCAATAATCTGGGGTGAGGAAGAAGCAGCCCAAGGTGGAATATGGGCTGTATTCCTGATTGGAATTCCAGCTGACCACCCCTGGAAGGTGCATCACCAATTTTAATACTAGCTGCATATGCGTAGTTTGATTTAAGTCAGTCACTCTCTCTCTCACTCACTCTCACTCTCTCTCTCTCTCTCTCTCTCTCTCTCTCTCTCTCTCTCTCACACACACACACACACACACACACACACACACACACACACACAGTATCAGTGTTTATACTGACATATCTTCCAACTAATTACCATTATGCTTAACTGGATTTTCATCTTGAGTCAAACCTCAGTTTATGTCCTGTTTGGGTAATTGTCAGCACACTCAAGAAAAGGAGAATTATGTGGGAATTGCAGTCCCTGAGAAAAAAAGAGATGCCAAATTCAAAGAAGTGCTGTGTTGTCTTCTTGAGACCATGATGCCAGAAGCTGAAAGAAGGGCTGGCATCCTCCTGTAAATAAATGAGGCCGCTAAACTTGCCCTGTCTCCTGGAAACTCACACTCAAGGTCCTGAGGCAACTAGAGAAAAGCTTGTCAATTTCTCCAAAAAAAGCCAGACAAGAGATTTTGATAGCAATTGGCTTGAATCTATAGATCAATTTGAGGAGAATGACTGTCAATATCTTCCTTTCTGTCAATAAGAAATGTCATTTCATTCATTTAGCTCTCCTATAATTTCTCTCAGAAATTTTTGTATTTTTGGAATTTCATCAAAATGGTTTTGGTGTATTGGTCTTGAATTGATTTTGTTAGATTTTTTTTTTCTTAAATATTTTATTCTTTTTGAATAAGAAAGCCTGAGGGATTCATCATTGTGGGTGTGTGCTCTGCCTGTGTGGATGGGGCCTGAACTGTACCAGTTTGCTTTAATAGTTTTCCCTGGTTGATGCTTAGTTGACCTTGTTTGTATGTTTTGTCTTTAATTTTGGAATCCTTCAGTTTTTTTCTCTTAGCAGTAAGCCAAAAACCTTTTGCATTTTCTCTAAAAATATTTGCCAACTGTCTCCAAGACTTGAATGCTGAATGAGGAGTCTGGAGTTCTGGTTAAACAGTGAGAGAAAACTGCTGGAGGAGGCGTGATCTTACTAATCAGTCTGATGATCTTTGTGCCAAGCCTAGCTGCATTGGCTAAACCCACAGTGTTAGTTAGAGCTGGAAACGAGCCCAAGAGATCATCTAGTTTCTGGAACTCAAAGCAGCATCCCTGGGAGCTTGTTAGACATGAAGCATCTCAGCTCTCTCCAGACCTACTGAACCAGAATCTGCATTTTCACAAGATTCCAGGTGACTTGTGAGAAGCCCTGCTCCAGTTAACTTTCTCTATCTCATGCATGGTTAAATCATAGTTACCCAGCCTATGGATGCTAAGGGTCGCCTTCCTCTGTCTTCAGTTATATGGTGTCATTAGCTCAGCCGTAGATCATGTTAACATTTTTCATAGCACTATTCTCATATTGTGTATACCTGTCACAGGGAACCATAATGCCTTTTCTGCATTTGCTAAGACGGTGCTGTGTTCATGGGTGGATTTTGGGAAAAGAGTGGAAGGTGCTGCATTCATCCATATTAAACTTACTCTGGTTTTATTTTGGCCACTTCTGAGATCCCACTAATTCCATGACCAGTGTATTCACTTCTCACTCATGTGAATGCCTTTTGATATCAGTATCTAAGTCAGGATTCACTATATTGAACATGGAAGTGTTGGGCACACAGGATGGAAAACCCAGGTCTCTGCCCCTCAGTCCTATATGCTTTACGTTGCGTTCTTATTTTTGGAAATAGCTTTTTGAGAAAGTACATTCCTGCCTGTGTTTTCTCCTTGAGACTAGGCTTGTGTGGTGAATGAGCCGTCCTCATGAGAGAATGACAAGTCGCTGTGACAGAGGAGAACTAGGAGTCTGTGATATGATGTATGTATGTAGTATGATGTATTTCGTATGTAATATGGGGACCAAAAGAAGATAGAGTTTATGAAAGAGAGAAAGGTCATTTTTGACAAAACTTCTGTGAGGTCAGGTAAGCTGAAAATCAACTGCTTGTTGGGTTTGGCAAAATGGAAGTTGATGGAGACCTTGAAATGGGCATTTTTAGTGATTAAAAGGAATAGAATCCCAACTGCAGTTAACCGAAGAGAGAATGTGAGGCAAAGAATTGGAGACAGTGTATGTAATTCTTATATACATCCTTCATCTAGTAATTTACATATACATAAAGAGGCAGCCCAATTTCAGGGGAAAAAATGGTACTAGAACTGAGAAAATACAGTATGACACCCCAGTGAGAACAACACCCGGATAATTTCACTCTGTGTCATTGTGTTCTTTTGGTTGGAGTGTTTACTCTGGTTGTTAACTATATTTGTCTACTGTTGGCTCATGACACGATTTTTTTGTCTGCAAGATGTACTACATATGTACTGGAATAAAAGCAGCTCTGATCCCGTGGATCCAGCCTCCTTGGGGACCTTGTACTGGTGTTCAGTTAGAGGTGGTGATGCATTTGGCATCTCGAATGCCAGATGAATGGATCAAGGTGCTGGTCCATGGACATTAAGGACAATCCCCTGTTGAAGCTACCACTAGGACATGCGGGATCAGTTACATAATTTAAGGAGCCAATGCACAATGAAAATGTGGGGACCCTCGTTTAAATTATAAAAAATGTCACGACAGCTTCAGCAGCGTGAGCACTAACCCAAGGGCGACTGCACAGGTAGCCCACCCAAGAGGCAGCCCTCGGCACGAGCCCGGGGTAACGTAACAGGGATGCTGGAGTTCAAAGCACAAGCAGGTAAAATCTGTCCAACAGCGTGCAGAAGTGGAGGAAGAAAGGGGAGGAAAATAACTAAGACCTTGAAGCATTTGTAGAAAAGTTCAGGGTTTTTGGAAGTGTTTGGGCTGGTTAGAAAATGTTGAGTTAGTTGATGTTTTTAAGTATTTAAACAAACGATATGAACATTGCAAACATTATAAATGACATAAGCAAACTATTATCCAACTGCATTTTAATCCAAGAAGGTTATCAATATTCAGTTAAAGACTGCACTTGATTTTTGACTTTCTGTTAAGCCAAGTTTACTCCTGGAAGGACCTGGAAGAAGGGAGGGGCAGTGACTTTTCCAGGATGATGGGAATGATACAAAATTTTAAATATTTGTGTATGTCGTCGTGCTCCTGTGTTTTGCCTATGTGCAATAATGATTTTGATCAGGTAGCATAAATTGTTGCCCTTGGCAGCAAAAGAGAAAAGCCACTTCATGATGAATTAATTATAGTTTTTTCCTCTCAACTAAACTTGTCCACCGAATCAAAAACCACAGAGTCCCCAGCACGCTCCCACCGTGGGAGGGGCATGTCCCTACTGATAATGCACTGCTTTGCTACAGATGGTATTTGGGCCTATCTTGTTCATACCACTTGTTTTTCCTACAGTAAAACCTCTGTCTTTGTCAAGGACACCTGGAGCACATTGCTATGGAAATGGAACTCTTAGCAAAACCCTGCTTAGTCCTGCTCACCACTCCCTCTGGTTTTCTGAGATTAAACTCTTCATCTTCGCATGTGAGAAGAAAAATGTCAACTGTATTAAGTGCCAGACTCTGGGAATTTGGATTTGACTTTTCCCTAACTGTTTGTGGGGGTCTTTTCCTCCCTCTCTCTCTCCCTTCCTTCCTTCCTTTCTTCCATCTTCTCTTTCTCTTTCAATATCTCTCCCCCCACTCCTTCTCTGGAAAGGGCCTGGGCTTCTGCACTGGAATCTCTAGGATATCTTAAAGCTTTTCTTTTACTAACAGCCATCAATGATTAAATTGGTTTAGTTCGAACACCAGTATTTACTTTTGGGGGAGGGGGACGCAGAGGGGCTGGAGCAGGAGCCAGCCAAATTCCTCTTAGTGCTTCTGTCTGGAGAGCTGAAAGGGCTCCAGGCCTAGAGGTGACTCAGGTCACCTTCATCTGCAAAAAATGCTCCCAAGAGTTAGGTATTTCTTTCTTTGAGTAATAAAATAACTAACTGGTAACTTCTGAATAATTGTCTTTGTAAAGGAAAGCCCTGTTTTACCTTAAGCAAGCAAGACTTTTATGTAGTTCACATACTCAAGCCTTAGCTGGTCTTTGATATATAAAACAAGCTCGTTTAATAGTGATTAAAAGTAATTTTTAATTTATAACAAATGATTTGAAACAGAATTTCTTTCAATGGTGTACTCCTGTTATGACAAATGTCTGGTGGCAGGTTTCTTGTGGGAAAGGGACAGAGGAATAGAAAATTGTTGGAGTGAGCAGGACTGAAGCCATGTTAGGACCTAAAATGACATGGGCCATAGGAAAATTTTAAGAAAGGATACAGTTTTTTTTTTCCTTAGCACGCATTTCTCTGAGTTCCCTCTTTCCTATGGCAAGATGACGTTATTTACATGAACGTGGAGTTGTTTTCTAGCCATCCTGAGGCTGCAGACTTGCAGCCACTACCTGATTTCTTGCATTTGATGTTCCCTCCTGGGAAGCCGAGGAAGACATCAGTAAAGCTGTGCTGATTCCAGCCCTCCAGCAGGACCTTGAGGTGACAACAAGGAGAGTGGCAGGGACCAAACAGAGTCTTGGCGAGACTTTGCACCAGAGCCGAGCAGTTCAGGCTCAGCCTCTGAGGAGGGTTTAGCTCTCCTGCTGCGAGTTCTCACAGAGTGACTGCCATCGGAAATCATCATGGTGCTTCAAAGATACGAACCCTTCGCTTCTACACACCTGAGCCTTCCCTGGGGCCACTGGACAATCTAGGTAGAGAGTTGTGTTCCCAGGAACGGGTAGGGATAACTGCCCTGACCCAGCAGGAAGCACCTATAAGAGGCTGACAGTATAGATCTACAGCCTTTAGCACCCCAGAAAGATTTATGGGAGCAAACTCTCTCAAGGGGAAATTGAGGCAGTAATAAAATAGGGACGCAACCCAAGGAGGTTACTCATAAATATTCAGACCGCATCGGCCAGTGCTTGTGCAGGAGGCGGGACAGGAGGGGCAGAGAGCCAGAGCCATTAGGAGTTTGCAAGCGGGACTGAGAGGACAGAGAAGGTGGGGATGTGTGTGTCTCCCAGGCGGAGATGCCAGCGCACTTCCTTGGCGCATACCTTCGTTTGATAGTAAAGCCTTATTATGTTTCTCTGTCCTTCTCTTCTTTTCTTTTGGTGGTTCCATGAAGAGTTCTTTTTTCATGGACCAAGAAGCTGGATATGCCATCCGTGAACAGACGCGCTTAGCGTGCTCAGCTGCTCTGCGTCGCCCGTCAATCAGCAGCGGGGCTCAGCCTCCTGCAAGTGCGTAGTATCAGGAACGCGCTAGCGGGAAGTCACAGTCTCATTTATGTTTAATTTTTAAACACACCTATGTCGTAATCTGCCATTGTTTTTTTGGGGGGGGGGGCTTGAAGCTTGTAAACAGCCTCCTGCACATGTTGGAGATGTACTGCTATGAAAGCTCCAGTGCAAGGCTTCCTCCACCTCCACCCCTGCTTTCCTATATGCCCACAGGCCTCAGCATTTACAGGAAACGTCCCTGAGACTGTGCCTGAACATCAAATGCCAGAAATCAGGTTGTGGCTGACATTTTATGAGGTGACTTTCTTCCCTAGAGGGAGGGGTGAAAGAAAGGTATAATAAAAGTTTTAGTTTCCTCAGGGATATTGCATCTTCTGGGGACCTGGGTCAGGCACTCAGTGCCCCTGAACTGGAGGTAGCTGCTGCTCCAGGCCCACAAGTCAGTCACTGGGGTCTTCACTTGAGCCAGACATCACCTGTTGGCTCGGCCGAGCCCCTGGCACTCACCTTTACAGTATTCCTGGGCAAAACGTTGTGGGCCTCCTGGCCGCCTTTTCCAGCGATGCACAGGTTCCTGGAAGAGGAGGTGGGAGAGGGGACTGGCAGAGTCCCCTTTGCTCACAGCACTTCTGCCAGAGCACCTTTCCCACCAGGCTTCTTGATCTTTTGGTGCTGATGGAGAGCTTGTGGGACCTATTCTCAGCATGTTTTAAAATGCATAACAAATAGGTTTCCAAGAAAACCAAATATATTAAAATATGGTGCTACCCCTGTATGGCTGGCTCCTGCTCATTTTTTAGGCAACTGGTCACATCACCTGCTCAGACTCCTTCCCTCGTCAGCTCACGTGACAAAGGGGAAGATTGTGATTTACAAATGTGCTTTAACTTGCAAATTCAACTACACAGTGTTGCAAAGACAGTAGCAGAAAGAACAGTAAGATAGAAAAAGGAGGGAGGGAGGGGGGAGTGAGAACAGAGCAAGCAGTCCTGCCAGTCTTTTTTGCAGTGAGTCCGTGTCCTGGAGTGAGCGTGAGGCCAGCCGGGGGTCTGCCTGTCCCCTGCCTCTCCTGCTCCTTCTGTTTCCAGAATGCAGACCCACTGCTGCATCTCAAACTTAATCAGAGAAACAGAGATTGAAATATATACATAAGATAAGATCCATGAGAGTCTGATTATATTTGAGATTTGGGCTTAGCTTGAAGGATGAGTAGGGTACGAATGGATACAGGAAAGGTGCAAAGTGGAGGGAAGTTGAAATCCATCTGAAGAGCAATGGGAGGAACCATTAAAGGATCCTAGACCACCCCTGTTTGAGCTCATGCCCTTATATTTCTGCCTGGATTATGACTAGCGAGTTGTCTTGCTCTAGAATTTCTCCTCTAATCTATTTTGAAATATTGCTACATTTTTGTTATTATACTTATCAAAATCTATGAGTAGATGTCTCTCCGTCTTGATTGTGAGAGCCTTGGGGTCAGGAAGAACTCAGTGATTCATCTCAGTGTCCCTGAGAGGTGGATGGCATAGTATTTTGCACCTAAGAGGTTCCCATTAAAAGTTAACTGAGTTTAATCAAACATTCTCACCTGCTTTTTCTCATATGTACAAATCATGGATATGCTACTAAACACGAATGCACGCATCCTCCTGAAATCCATGTCATTCAGAATACCTTAATATCGTTAACCTGGAATGTTATGTTATTAGAATACTTTGATAGTGTTATCCTGGAATATTAAAGCTTCCAGGATTTCTTACTGAATAAACGCCATTTGTAGTTGTTACAGGTGCTATATTTATTGCTCAGCCAGGCAACTACCATGTTTCATAGAGAGTGCTGAGAAACATGGTAGGTTACTTCTAAAATCAGACTTCTCTAGTCATTTCATAGATGTTTGGTTGGGTGAATGGGTAGGATTAGGGCAATGAGAGTTGTGTAAATGAAGAACAAAATGGATTTGAATGTTTTTTAAAAAAATTATAAATTTCTCAATTTAGAAACTTAAATTTCTACTTTTCTGAATTTCTTCTTAGATTGAATAAGTAGCTTTAATTGCTTTTCAGAATAAAAACTCTTGACACCAGATGCCACCTTGATTGTGCAACCATATAAATATTCATACTTTTAAATTTAATTCTGGGAAAAAAACGATCTGAAAATATTGCCCAAATTAAGCTAAGAATTTTAGCAAGTCATTTTCTTTTCAGAATATCACATTGATTTTGAATATGAATTAGGCAAAAATCACATTCTGTAGAACTCAAAAACTTATTTTTGCAAAATGGAGAAAAACTGACACTTATCTTACACACAAATGAATTAAGTCTCTGAATAGTTGGCTCAGAATCGTTTGTAAAATATTGATGAGGAAGTTGTAATGAGCCTCAGGCTTAGTCAACTTTTTAGTTACCTTGTTTTTAAGATGCGGAAAATACAGTCTGCTGAGAAAAACCCCAGACACCTCTAAAAATGAATTATCAAGCTATCTGGAATAGTGTCAGGTGAAAACTGGTAATTATGTGTAGTAGCATTGTGGTATGGCAGCTTGGTGGCAGTTCTTCACCTGAGGTTAATAAGGAAACTTCCCAGTAGATTAACAAGGTCCTGAAATGCATTTAAGAAGGCCTGGTGTACTCAGGATGTGAAGAAAGGGGATCAAAAATAAAAACTACTGGTGAATGAGAAGGAATTTATTTCATGCTTGATGGAGTTTGGTGTTATAAAGTCTTTAGCTGCTGGTTAAATCCACAGACAGAAGGATGGTTCCATTGTGTGTCCTGAATGGGAGAAAGAGGTACAAATTAGTGTCACAGTAACAGTAACTAAAGTAAGTAACGTCTCTCAACAAAAATGTATAGTCTAACTAATTAAGCGCATGACTAAGTAATGGGAAAACTGTGTCACACGTGTGCCGTGCTGCAGCCCTTGTTCTGCCTTTGAAGGCTTTTTATGGGTAAAATCAAACTTTTCTTCTTGGTAGTATCTTGATCCCCGTGCCCTTTCTCACTCTTTGATCTCCTATCCCTCCTCCTCCTTGAAGCGCGTGTAGTTTCCCTTTACTGAAATATTTCAGTAGTCTTTGAAATGATTCAGCCACCTGAGGGACTTTTTAAAAAAATTCCTTTTAAAACATGCTTTCTCCAGTACATATTTCCAGCTTTCTTTCATCTTCTAACAGATGCACTCCTATGCAGCAAGGAATAATAATTATTTCATGTCTATGAAGTGAGAATAAATGTAATATGCAAAGCATAAGTTTTGGTGAAGACTTTTCCAAATACTAATTTATCTGAGAAGAAAGATTTAGTTTTAGTGAAAAACAACCTGGGTATTTTTATGGAGTTAATTACTTAAAGGTAGTTCTGCATAGCCATGTTAATGAAGCATTTTGTCTCTCTTTTCATTGAAAGTATATTTAGCAAACCAGAAAAGTAAGAAAAAATGGAAGTTCTCTAAAACCTATTGAGTACAAAGAACTACCTGATGCTGATTTTTGGAACTGAGACATGATTTGCCAAAGTGATGTTAAGTTTATGTTCACGAGGTTTGAACTGCTTTCTCTCAGTGACTCAGGGCAAAGACTCCAGATAGACAGAATGTGGCGGTCCCATGATTCCCACCCCCTGCACTCCCGACGCCCACCCCCAATAACACCAGCCCTTTGCAGCTCCAGAGTGCGGGGAGCTCTGGGCAGAGAGGGGAGTTCTCTTGAGGTCCTGCAACCGGAGGAGGGAATAAAGAGAAAGTGGGAACATCTGTTAACTGGTAAATTTGTTGTTGTTGATAGAGAAACGCATTGTTAAATGAGTTTTCAATCTTGGTTTGTTCTCACTTGACTAGTCTGTATGAAGGGAAAGGATAGAGTTGATTGCACTGCAAATCTGAATGCATATACGAGCGCACTTCAGAAAGCTCGTAGAAAAATGGAATTAAAAGGGAATACAAATCTTTTCATGAACTTTTTGAAGACCCCTCATATGTGATACAGAAACAGATGTGAAAAGTCTTTGAAAGACTGCCTAATAAGGTTTTTTTAATAGATAGATGGTAAATTTTTAAGTTTAGCAACTCTTACAAAAATAACTATTTTTGTTTTATAATTTACATTAAAATATTAATAATAGAAAATATTATGGAATGTATTACGTAGTCTCTTTAAAAAATTGAATACATGAATTCCTTTAATATAACAAAAATTATACTGTGCTATTTCAAATTTTAGTGGAAAATAAACATTTCAGAAATAGTATTGACTACATGTTCTTTACAAAGAAAAGATGATATTCTGTGATCTTTGAAGATCAACTTCTAGTAAATTAGAGAAACCTTGCTAAGCTAAGACCCTCCCAGTACTCTCAGCACACAATGTCCATTCATGTAGAACGTCTCATCAACATCACGTACACTGTTCTTTCTCGATCTGTATAGAATCTACACTGCTGTTATCCTCTTTTACCAGGATAAAATTAAATCTCTTAAGAACCTAATTGAGATACTTTTCTCACAGTCATCCAGAAATCTTTTTCTGAACAGTTTGGACCTGGTACTGATCCCAGCTGCTTAAAGATAAAAATTAGTTGAGACAAAGGGACTGTACAAAGGCAAAGATTAATACCAAATTGAAGAGAATTTTGAAAGCTCGATCTTTGTGTTCTAAAAAGTTTTATTCACCAAAGAGCACAGGCAGTAAAGAAAGTGAAGGGAGAGAAAAATATCCTAGATAATTGTAGAAAAGACCTTGTAAGTATTACCAGAGGCAGCTGGAACAGTGTGAGGACAGAATAAATACCCTTCTTTTAAGTGAATGGTGTTTGATTTCATTGCTAAATATGCACATTGGATTGTTTGAAACTTGTCTGAAGGGCTGGCCCGTGGCTCACTCGGGAGAGTGCGGTGCTGATAACACCAAGGCCACGGGTTCGGATCCCTATATAGGGATGGCCGGTTCACTCACTGGCTGGGCGTGGTGCTGACAACACCAAGCCAAGGGTTGAGATCCCCTTACCCATCATCTTTAAAAAAACAACCCCACCCCCAAAAAACTTGTCTTAGAACCTGTTTTCCCCACATTGTATTATGAAAATTTTGAGTCAGTCAGGAAAGTGGAAAGGATTACACAGAGAACAGCTGCCCTCCCCCTGAGAGTCTACAGTTAACATTTACTCGACTTCCTTTGTAACTCTGTGTCCGTGCATCCGTCCATCTATCAAGCCAGCTTATTTTTTGATGCATTTCAAAGTAAGTTGAAGACGTAAGTTCTCTTCACTCCTAAACATTTCAACATGAATATCAATGTTTGTTTGTTTCATTTTTTGAGGTAAAATTTACATATACTACAATGCACAAATCTACCGAAATCTTACGTGTATTCATTCTATGATTTTTCACAACTGCATCTGCCTTTGAAACCCAAACTTTTATCAAGATACAGAACGTATGGCCCCAGAAAGTGCTCTTACGTCCCTTCATAGTCAATCCCCACCCCCCACACCCAGTGTGCTGAGTTTTTCTCATAGATGAGTTTTGCTTGTTCTAGAATGTCATGTAATGAAACAATACTGTATATTCTGCTTTTTTGTAAGGCTCCCTTCACTGAGCACGTAGACTCAGAATCTCTCTTGGATTCACCTATGAAATGGGATGGGGTAATCTCACTCTTTACATTTAAAGGGGCTCTGCTGATTTGGTGAATTTTGACTTTCAGGCCTGTTTCCTGCCATTCTCAATCTCGCCAGCAATGCTCACATCAGCACCAACGCCACCTGTGGCGAGAAGGGGCCCGAGATGTTCTGCAAACTTGTGGAGCATGTGCCTGGTCGACCTGTACGAAACGCACAGTGTCGGATCTGTGATGGCAACAGTGTGAACCCTAAAGGCAAGTATTGCTCCTTCTATTCTGAGGCACCCGAGGGGTTGTATGCTTCCTGAGATGATGGCTGAGGACTTCTTTTAGGAAGCCGTGAACATTGTGTTCACTTTCGGTGCTGTTCATTTCCACTAGCATTACAGTTGAGAAGCTAAAGAGTTTAAAGCCAGAGCTGAGAGGAATGCATGTTTTATTTTCTTTTAACAGAACGCCATCCAATATCAAATGCCATAGATGGCACCAATAACTGGTGGCAAAGTCCCAGTATTCAGAATGGGAGAGAGTATCACTGGGTTACCATCACTCTGGACTTAAGACAGGTAAGCAAGGCCACAGCCATTGCTGACTGGTCTTCTGATGACTTCTGGGAAAGTCTGGTTTGTTTCTGGACATGCTTACATTCTGGTTGCACTGTTTTCCACCAGGGGAAGTCAAGTGACATACAGAAGTAGTCCGTGGTACCATTTCATGTCACATTTATCCTTCTCAGGTGTCTGTGAAGACATGAGTGAAGTTGTTTCCATGTGGTGGGTGTTCTCTGAGGCTGTGTCAGCAGGACACACTCCTCTGCTTGGGAGGCTATGTCAGGCCACATGTGGTGCCTGTAGGTGCACTGGGAAGGGTGGAGAGCAGGGAGCGTGCAGGCAGCCCCTGCCTCTCAGGCTTACTGTCTGGCTACTATCATTGTGCAGAGCTACTGCGTAAAGGCTGTATAAGGCTAGGAAACAAAAGGAGATAGCATTAAACCTCTTCAACCTCTGTCTCACCTGTTCCAGATGCTGTGTCAGGGGCATGTGTAAGCTGGAGTTCCTAGTACTAATGGGAGCAGAGCCTTCAGCATGAGTTGAGACAGGCAAGATACAGTTGGCTCCTGCCACACCTGCGTCCTCTTACTTGCTTCAAGGCCACATGGGACCGGGTTGCCTCATATTTCTGGGAAAGGAAAGGAATGGCAAGGAGTCTGAGTGGGAGGGATGAAAAAGAGATGGTAGGTATTTTAGAGCTGTTGTCCCGATTTCTGATTGGAATTCTCTAGAAAAGCTATTTCATGACATTCTTATTTATTTCCATCCAATTTCTCTTATGTTAGAACTCATAAATTTCATGTTTATGAAATATTTAAGGCATATTTCAAGAACAAGCATGGGCACATCTTATGAGAGGAATAATTAGATTCATTTCTTTACTTCTTTAAAATAATGCTTGCTATGCATTTATTTAATTGATTCATGTATTTTAGAAGCTACGCTGGTAGATGTTTAGCAATATCTCACTTTTAAAAAATTCATGGGAATTGAATGTGTGTAGTATTTTTGTTTTAGGAAACAAAGCTTAAGAGTCAACTTTAACATATACTCGGTAGTCTCGATTAATAAAATGCTCACTGTCAAGTAATTTAGAAGTTCATTCTTTAGTACTAACACTGAACCAAGTCAGTGATTTTTTTTGAGGACTTAAAATTTAAAAGAAATCATTCTGAGAGAGAGAGCATGTACGTTTCATGGATCTTGAATTTTAAGATTGTGAAAATTCTTTTAGACCCTACTAATTATACTTAAATTTATTCCCTAATGTAGCATTTCTCAGTAGAAGGACACAAGGATTTCAAGTTTTAGAAACACTATACTAAAAGTTAATACACTGGACAGATGAAAAGATAGTCAATGTCATTAATCACTTGGGAGATGAAAATCAAAACCACAGTAAGGCACCACTTCACACCATCAGGATGGCTATTATAAGAGAAGGGGAAATAGCAAGTGTTGGTGAGGATGTGGAGAGACTGTCATTTGTGCAGTCGTGGTGGGAATGTGAAAAGTTACAGCACTGTGGGAAATAGTATGGAGGTTCTTCAAAAAGTTAAGCATAAAATTATCATATGACTTAACAATTTCATTATTGGGTCTAAACCAAAAAGAATTGAAAGTTGGGATTCAGACACTTGTACACTAGTGTTTGTGGCAGTTGTATGCACAATAGCCCAAACAACCCAAACGTCTATCAACAGATAAATGGATAAACAAAATATGGTGCATATATACAATGGAATAGTATTCAACCTTAAAAAGGAATGAAATTTTGACACATACTACCTTGAAAACATTAAGCCAAGTGAAATAAAACAGACACAAAAGAAGAAATATTGTATGATTCCACTGTTCCAGCACTCCAGCCTCCTGCTGGTGTCACCACTGGGGAGCAGTGGTTTGCAGAGTCCCTATCTCAGCCCCAGGAAGCAGAGTACAGAAAGGTAGGCTTGCAACTGCTCAGCAACCAGCACAAATACTGTCTTCTCAGTGGGTGATCACTTGCTCCAAGTACAAAGACATAAGCAATGAGACGCAATCACAGCCACTGACATCCTGGGGCAATATTTTCTTATTGCAGTTGTCAACCAGATCCTGAATATGCTTATATTAAGTTTTTAGATGAACTTTGGAATGAAAATGCAAATTTTAGAATTTTTCTGGGGAAATCATGGACTGCCTTCTAATACGTCTACAGACTTGCACCCATCATGTCCTTGGATCTCAGCTGAGAGACTGCCTCAGGGCACGACCATGGTACTGTGATTTTAAGACAGTGGTGGAGGAAACATGGAAGCAGTTCTGTTTATGTATGGATGTATTTCTTTACTATTATTTTTTGGTTGTGTGGTGTGGTAGAGATGCATAAAGTGTGGTAGGAATGCTTTATCACAATTTACAAAGTAGAATGTGATAGCGTTAAGGATGAAGGGTGTAGAACACCTACCAAATTCCTCACATTTAGTAAACTTGAGGTTTCTTTTCCTCTGTCGTATTTCTAATCCACAAGCTACTTTAGATTCCCAAAGATCTACAGATATCACCAAGGGAAATGTTAAACAAGACCTTAATGTAATCTAATTAGAGTTAGCTAATAGGATTAACTAAGAAGTGCAATTATGCAAATTTTGGGAAACTATATTCATAAGTCAATAATTATCCTATTTTTTTTTCCTGACTAGGAAAGTAATATGGGATCATCACAGAAAAATTGGAAGGTACAGATAAGTGTAAAGAGGCAAAAAAACTTACAGACCCTTAGCTCTGAAACAACCCCTATCTCAGCATGTCATTTGCATGCAATTATGTGCAGTTGGTAATCCTACAGCAGTGCTACCACGTATTACGTGCTTACCAGGCAAGACAGTGTGCCACATACTTGATCCAGATTATGTCATTGAATCCTCATAAGTACCCTATGAGCTTGGTCCTATTATCATCCCCTTTGACAGATTACATAACTGAGACTTCAAGAGTTTAATAACTTGCTCCAAGGTAGGACTTGCTTAGACTCTGCATCCTTGGACTCCATCATCCCTCCAGCTGAGATTAGGTGACATATAAGTTTTGTGTCCTGACTTTTTATTTAACTTTACAGCATAAAACATTTTTCAGTGTAACTAGAACTCATTATAAATAGTTTTTACGGCTACATTAGTAGTCTTCTATATGGCTTACCCATCGTTTACATAACAGTTCCATGCCTGATATTTTGGTTGCTTTTCTATTATGGACAATAACTTGACCTTTCAGTGAAAAAGGGCTCATCTCATATGTATGCCAATGAAGTAATGCGACAAATACAAATCACTTTCAAGGTTCCTATTACAAATTTGTGGTTGGTTTTGTTTTGAGTGTCCCTTTAAAAAGGTATGCTCATTGCCTTGTATACACAGAGGAATTTATAGGTGTAGGTTATACACTGTTCAGCATCTTTTTTTCCTCATCTATATCATTTCATCTGCCCTCCCCAACAGTCCTGGAACACAGATGATCTCCTCTTTGCAGGTAGGAAAATTGCCACACACTGTGAGTGGACCACTGGCTTGCCCAGAGTCATGTGGCTGCATGCGCTAAGGCTAGGGTTGGAGACCAGCACTTCTAGTTCCTTTTATACACCACGTCACCTTCATCTCCAGTCGTTTTTCTTTCTATTATGATTTTATGGGGAGACTGGCAAGAGCCCTCCCAATTTCCCCTGATGTGGGAGCGTTCAGATTCCAACCCCCTCCCCCATTCTTTCTGCCTGCGTGTGGCTCAGCGAGGTGCTGTCCCCTGTGAGTGGGACAGAGCATTAACTCTTCTTTCATGCTTTGTCAGTGACTGATAGAAATGGGTTTTACTTAATATGTGCCTTTTGGCCAAGAAGCAAGAAAATGAACCAATGTTTTGTATGTTCCTTAGAAAGTGTTTAAACCCAGGCAAAAATTTCTCTGGGAGGGTCAGATTTGTGAGCAAAAATGTGTAATAGAAGATAAAATCTGTTTCGCGAAAGAGGAAATGTTTCCTATGGCACTGAAAATAGAGCTGCCTGTTGGAGCAGTGCTTCATTGTCTGTGTAGGTTTAATTAGAAAGTAGCACTTGTTGTGGGAACTAATCACAGAAGGGCCTTTGTCTTAGGCAAGCCTTAAGACAAGAGCTGCTTGTTTCCTGGGTTTTGTAAAACCTCCTAAATTCGAAAGTCTGTTGTGATTTCCCCCCCAAATTTCTGAAAAATTGGCCAGAACTGGGTGAGGTTTATTATTGTATCATCCAAACATAAACTGTTGGTAAGCATATTGACAAGGTCAGTAAGAAAACAGGCAAATTTCACATTCTTAAGATGAAATCTTTAAAGATTTTTCCGAACAAGAATTACATGTAAATTGGAGCCTCTCATTACAAATGAGTCTTGGCTGTTCATTAAACGAGGTTAGGCAGAGACTCTTCCTGGAAGCCTCTGAGAGAAATTACTGTCACTGTGTACTTGTATGTACTCAAAAGAATTCTATTTCAATTTTCTGTTACTTCATACTGGCCTTAACCAATTTCAAATTCTAAATCTCGCTTGAATTTGTTTGGTTAAAGAATGGATTGGAAGAAGTCTTAAGCTATCGTTATGATTCAGAAGTAAGCCACAATAAATTCCTGCCTTTCAGACATATTTTATCTTTTTGGCCATGTTCTCTGTGCACCTGCTATTCTCAGAAATATGTCTTCCTTTTGTTTTCACATTTTTATTATATCATTTTGTTTTCTCATACACAAATTGTCTTCCGGTTATCTATTGCTGTGTAAGAAATCACTGCAAAACTTTATGGCTTAAAACAGCAACATTCATGTTATACCTTTCTTGGTTTCTGTGGGTCAAGATTTCAGGAAGGGCTTGACTGAGGGGTGTGTCTAAGGCTGCAGACCCAGGGCGTTGGAGGTGGAGAGCTGGGGGTGTCCAGGCGTCTGTCTTCACGTGGTCTCAGGCTTCTGTGTGGTCTCTCCACCTGGGCTAGCATGTGCTCCCTCCCAGTGTGGCGGTGTTAAGGCAGCTTGCTGATAGCAGCAGGTCAGGGCTCCTGCAGGGGTGCTGCAGAGGAAGAGGCAGAGTTGTGTTGCCTGTTAGACCTGGGCTCTGGGGTCGCACAACACCAGTTCTCTGTGCTCTGTGGGCCACCAGCCACTAAAGTTGGCAGAGTTCAGGTGGGGGAAATGAACACCAACCCCACCTGTCATGGGAGGAGGAATGAAGAATTGGAGACTTGTTCTAAAACTGCTACTGCCTCCTCCTTCTGAGAGGGTCTTTTTCTGGGAGGCTTTGGTCTTCGCGTCCTTGCATATCTTACCTTTTAGGGGCTGCACCCTCATTTTTAGGTGAGCTAAAGAGCTATAGGATTCAAATGCAGACACAAATATTGTACCTTAAACTGTTCAGTGCTAATGACAACTGTGCCGAATTAGTGGAAATGATTGAGGCCAGGCTTTCAGACTGCATGGAGTTTTGTTTCTCCACAAGACTTATTTTTAAGCTTCCTCGTTTGCATATTATCAGTGGTGGATTGCTAAACAGTCCAGGATAACCATTTTGCCACTTGGCAGAGTTTAGTTCTCCAAGCCCTCCACCACTTTTCTTTGTGGCGTCGAGTGGCAGAGGGTGGGCAGTACTGTGTCAGCGTCTCTTCCTCACAGGCCTTCCTGGATCGGGCCTGGGAGGGTTCTCGGACACTTGGGAGAATGGTTCTGCAGGATTCTGTCACAGTATGCCCTTCATATCCCCAACTGTTTTGGCATCAAAATAAAGCTTTCTGTATATCTGTGGGAAGAAAGGGAAGTCTGTTCTGAAATCATTCATTCTTCCTGTGTATTGAGGATGGGAAAAGAAAAAGGTATGTTTTAATTCCTTAAGAAATATTTCTTTGAAAAATACAATGCAGTTTGGAATCCATTTTAGCTTTTTAAATTTTCTTTTTATGCATTGGCTCAGCTTCTACTCAGGTTGTACAAAGAAAGCTGTAACAAATTTTTTAAAGTGTCTTATGAATACCTCAGCTAGACCTCAAAATATCTCGTTTTTAATATCTTCAATGGACCTTTTCAGTACACAGAATTTCCTTTATTCTAATGTAGAGGTAACATGATAATATCAGAAATTTTTAAATGTATAGAAAAGTAGAAGAAAAAAGTTTTTGAAAAATCACCTGCGATTCTAACAAACAGGGATTACCTTTTGCTTCTTTTCACCCTATCTGAGAACACCATATATATTTAATAATTCAGGGAATCTCTGTTTATTGGGTGCTGGTGTCTCAGGATTCATTGATGAACAAGACAGTGATCACATCCACATACAGTCCTTTGGACAGAGAAGGCACACGACTAATGGCAGGCTCCTTTGCTGTGTTGGTTATTGGCAGTGTCACTTGCGTCTTTGGTGTAAGGCACATCGTGCCCCTCATGGACTTCTGGTCTAGTGGGGGAAGCAGGAAGTAAGCAGATGGCCTCCGCTCAGTGGCATGGTGTGTGCAGGCACTGGGGCGCACAGAGAGCACTTGGGCAGGGCAACTTGGGCTCAGGACAGTGACCCAAGGAAGGAGCCGTTGAAGGGAGGAGGGCAGAGGAAAGGTGCAGCAGGGGAGAGCAGCATGGCAAGGGCCTGCTGCTGAGAAAGCCCGCTGGTACAGCAATGGTGCCCAAATAATGCATTCAGTCCTGCAATAAATGTCTCCCTTCACTTTTCCTGTTTGTTGAGATACAATTTGCATACAGTGAAATGCACAGATTTGAGGAATAGGGCTGGATGAGTTTTGATAACTATAGACACATGTGTAAGCCACTTCCTTATCAGGGTATGGAACATTTCCATCACCCCAGAATCTTCCCTTCCTAGTCTGTTCCCCACTAGCTCTCTTCCCCCCTGCAGCAGAGGAACCGCTATTCTGCATTTATTTCACTGGAGATGAGTTTTGCCTGTTATATAACTTGCTATAATTGTAATTATACAGTATGTCCTTTTTTGTGTCTGGCTTCTTTCTCTTAGCCTCATGTCTGTGAGATTCGTTTGTTGTTGCTTGTATTAGTGGCTGATTCCTTTTATTTGAGTACTGTTTCACCTTATGAATATACTGAAATTTGTTTATCCCTTCTCTTGCTGGATTCTTTCCAGTTTTTGTCTCTAATAAAGAAGCTGCTGTGAACATTCCTATAAAAGTCTTTTTCTGGGTGTATGTTTTTATTTCTCTAGGAATGGAATTGGCCAAAGGATATGTGTCATTGACAAACCATTGACATTGACAAACCACAGCCCAAAAAGTGCCTCTGGGCGGAAAGCAGTGTGATCCTGGGCTCTTCTCTCAGGTATCACTGTCCTGTGCTGCCTGCTGTCCAATATTTGAAAACTATTCTTTAGATATTTTGTTCAGTTTAATAGTTGTTTACTGTATGAGGGCCAAATGCTACCAGCAGCTAAACTCCTGTAATAATTCTTCATGGCAGAATAATATTTCATCATCTGAGAACACAATAATTTATTTAACCTGCTCCCATTGTCGGACATGTAAGTTGTCTCCAATTATAAATCATGCTTCCACAAATTTTGAATATTTTTGTGATTGCAATGTTGATTTTTTTTTTTTTTTTTTTAGTGTAGATTCCAAGAAATGGGATTACTGGCTTAAAAAGCTTAAACATTTTTCAAACATGATCTTTATTGCCTTTCTTTTCCACAAAAACATTGTTCAATTTATGTGCTTATTAACAGGGACTGAAAGTGTGTCTTGCAACTCCTCAGCAGCAAGGAAGTTAGAACTCTTTTTCTTTTTTATTTTTATTTTTAAAAATTAATTAATTAATTTTATTTATTGGCTTTTTAAAATTTTTTGTTCTTTGCTAATTGAACAACAGAAAATTTACTCATTCATTCATTCATTCATTTATAATGAGCTATTACATTATGTCACTGTACTGGACATATATTTGGGAGCTCTGAGCTGAATTCAAATTCTTCAGCAATGTTTGGTCTTGTTTATTATCTTCACATTTATAAATTATGTCATGATTATTAATTTTGATTGAGGCTGTTAAATTGCTTTGTAACATGGTGGTGATATTTTTAGATGCTGTATTTGAGTATCAGTGTCAGAGGCTGGACAAAATTTTCAAGTCATATTCTAACAAAAGAAAAAAAATTGAATTAAGTCTATCATCATTTTGAGAAGTGCCAGTTGTCAGAAGAATAACTTTTGAACTTGGGGAAAGAATTTAAAAGCTCGATACCTTACATCTGTATCGTACATTTTATAAAGTGCTTTCCTATTTGTTATTTCATCTTATAAACTACAGGATGGAAAATCTGGAGAGCCTGTCAATTTGTATTCATGTTATTCACTGTGAATAACGCAGTGCGACATAGACAAAACATCCTCTGGATTTATCGCTTTAAGCCTGAATCATGGGAAATATGAACTTAAGTTTTATAATTCTATAGATTGTAAGAAATTAAAAATTTATTAATCCCCTGTCACTGCCGTTTTGGGGGAGAAAAGAATGACTGTGGAAGTCTGACTCTGTCAGCGCAGTTCTGGTGAGATGACGAAGCTGCTGAAGTGGGGATTAGGGTAGAGTGCGTTGTAGTGGGACGGCTGCCTGTCCACATCCGTGCACTTCATTGGATCTGTGGTCCCTTGGAAATTTGTGCACAGATGCTTCAAAAGGACTGACTCACTCTGGTTATCCTTTATCCTTGATAAGGTATGGAAATGAAGCTTGGGAATGCTGTGAGATCAAATTAAGGCCTGCAAGTAGTTAGCTGGGATGGGATGGCACAGCTGTCCAAACCGAGATCCTGAGAAATCTGGGGAAGCCTCAAAGCCTCTCACTGATTTCTGGTCAGCCAACTGGGGTGGTTTAAACTTTCTTATTCATTGATAATTGCTAGAGTATGTGTATAATAGCTTTGTTTGTTTTGTGTTGTAAAAACAAAATTAATAGACTATTTTTTAAGAGAAGCTTTAGGTTTACAGAAAAATTGAGCAGAAAGTGCAGAAAGTTCCCATATACCTTTTCTGTCATTGTTTTTGGGTCAAATATGGGCTATTTCTAATTATCCTTTTATCAGTAGATCATAAAGTGACCAATCTCTTGCAGTTTCAATAGCGTCTAAGACCTTTTTCTCCATAGTATTTAGAAGGTGATCATGAAAATTGTCAGTTGTATAATTTAAAAATTTCTATTTTCCCTACTATTTAGTGGCATATAATAAGAGGATATTTACCTATGTTTTTCATATGACAGAAGCCCCCAAAAAGCCAGTTAAGTAACCAATCAGCAGGCCTCTATTGAGCTGACCAGCATTTGGGGCCATTTACATCTGCATACCAGACTTGATGCGGGGCCAGGCAGGAACGGGGCTGCCCCAAGGTTGGCTTGTTGTTCAGGAAAGGACACCACCTAGGAAAGGACTCTGGCTGAACTGGGGACCTTCAGTCAGA
This sequence comes from Cynocephalus volans, assembly GCF_027409185.1. Taxonomy (NCBI): domain Eukaryota; kingdom Metazoa; phylum Chordata; class Mammalia; order Dermoptera; family Cynocephalidae; genus Cynocephalus; species Cynocephalus volans. The sequence goes on along the minus strand of NC_084472.1, from coordinate 15,794,396 downwards.
TCACCGCTGGGGCTTCTTTGCGGTTAAAGCCCTACAGTTTTGCATTTTGTGAAGTATCATCATGCCTTGCCAGAGTGTAGTAAGAACTTGACAAATAGGGTCATGAAAAGATGGGATTTCGAATGTCTCCTCTGAGCTGTTTACTTGACCTCCAGTGACGTCATTGGCTTCTCTAGAGTTGACCCCTACCTGGAAATACTATATTCCTACTCATTTTCAACTTATACATCTCAATCTTCCACAAAAGGTCGAGTCTTTGTATCATTCGCTATTCTGACCCTATTTTCATGTCTTTTTTTTTTTTTGGTTCTTGTAAAATATACGTAACATAAAATTTTCCATCTGAACTATTTTAAGTGTACAGTTCAGTGTGTTCACACTTTTGTGCAACCATCACCTCTATCCATCCCCAGAACTTTTTACCATCCTAAAATGAAGCTCTGTATCCATAAGACACTAACCCTTCATTCCTCTCTCTCCCCAGCCCCTGGTAAGCACCATTCTACTCTCTGTCTGTGAACCTGACTACTTTAGGTGGCTTACATAAGTGGAATTATGCTGTTTTTTGTACTTTTGTGTCCGGCTTATTTCACTTAGCACAGTGTCCTCAAGGTTCACCCATGTTGTAGCATGTATCAAAATTTCATTACTTTTTTAGGTTGGATAAATATTCCATTATATGGGGCCGGCCCCATGGCTCACTCGGGAGAGTGTGGCACTGGTAACGCCGAGGCCCCGGGTTCGGATCCTATATAGGTATGGCCGGTGCGCTCACTGGCTGAGCAGTGGTGCTGACCACACCATGCAGAGGGTTGCGATCCCCTTACCGGTCAAAATAAAAATTCCATTATATGTATATTCCACATTTTGTTTAGCCATTCATCCATCAATGGACATTTGGGTTGTTTCTACCTTTTGGCTATTTTGAATAATGCTGCTTATAAACACTGCTGTACAAATAACTGTTTTCACTTCTTTTTGGTATATACCCAGAAATGAAATTACTAGGTCATGTAGTAAATCTTTATTTAATTTTTTTAGGAGCTGCCATACTGTTTTCCATGGTAACTGCAATGTTGTACATTCTTACCACATCTTTTTTTAATAATCAAAAGTCTTCCTACACATTATGTATCCTACATATGAATATTTGGATTTGCTTTTTTAAATAAGCTTTAAATGTGATGATTTGTGAGTTTGATGTCCAGCACATGATAGATGCTCAATGAAGTTGGATGTCTCTAAAGAAAAAGGAGAATTTTCAAGCAGGATATAGACCAAGGGTTCTCATAAAGAGTGGAATCTGCACACACAGAGAAAGGTGCTTTTTGGTCTCCCTAGTGCTAAAACTAAACAATTCAGCTAGATTTAGTGACCAAAGGAAAGAAAGCATATAATTATTGTTTCTGGGTGGTGTAAATGTGTAACTAATAGGTTAACGTTTAATAGAGTTAGTTGAATACAGATTAGCGCAGCTTTCTAGGCAGCGTCCCAGCTGGATTTGTGAGGCTTGATGATTAAGGGCCCCTGTTACTTTCACTGGGCGTGACGAGAGTGTTTGCTGCTGAGAAGGTTCGAGAGGAAGGGACGAGAAGCTCTGTGCTTATCATGCTCCATCTGCTGTGGCAAAAACACATCAATGTGAGAACGAGAAGACGAAGTGAAAAGAAGTTGAGCTTCCAAATATGTTCAGCCAGAAGTTCTCCGACACTGAGGAAGGAAGGGGGAAGTGTGGGCTTTGGGGCCAGTGGGAGAGACCTCGCCTGTCCTCCCAGTGGAGAAGAGCTGGCCACAGCTGGAAAGTCCTGCTTGGCCTTTTTCCCTCTAATTCACATTTTGACCTTTTAGAAAACTCTTTAAGACTTACTTGCTTTTATCTCTATTTTGGTCTCTTGGTCTTTAGAGTCAACACCACCATCTCTCACGATTTCCAAGCACCTGTGCAGGCTCCCTCTGGCCCCTGCGCTCAAGCCCCGGGCCTCTGGTGATCTCTGTGCTGCTTGGTCCCTCGGGGTTTCCTCCTGTCCCTCTGCACTTTGCTCCTGCACCTAGACCTCTCCTGTCCATCTCTCCCCTCTTCGGAGATGTCTTCTCTGACCACCCCTCCTTCTCCAGACTAGACTGGCCTTCCTGCACACCCAGACACTCCCACCACCTCTATCCTCTCCCTGGTGACCTGGTCACCCTTTGCCTTTCCCCTGAGGGCACAGAGTCCACACAGATCTTCCACTTCACTGCTGTTCTTTTAGCACTGGCCATAGTCCTTGTAACAAAGAAGGTGCTCACTTGATGTTTATTGAATGGAGCTTAAGTGAAAAACCGTGGGGAGCCTTGTTCCCAGTCTCATGTGTCCATGTGGGGCACTCTGTCCACCCTGCCTCGGGCAGGAGCAGCTGTGTGCATGTGGAGAAGGGCTGGCCCTGCTCCTCCGGGGCGCCATGGGCTCTTCTTTCACTGCACAGGTTGTTCCCAGATGCCCGGGGTCCTCACCCATGGGGCTTGGCTCCCGGGCAGGTGCATTGAGCCCAGGACACAGGAGGAAGTGTCGGGCAGACCCCTGCAGCACCCGTCTCAGCCATGACCTCCAGGTTTGCTCTTTTCTAGAATAGTGCTGACTTCTCTTTTTCTCTCCATGACGGATTCTGGAGTCTGCTTCTATGGTCAGGAGGAAAAGAAAGGGATGTTTTTATTGCTACCTCCATTCCAACATGAATGAGTGGGGACTGCATTTTGGAGAAGAGCCTCATTTCAAAGGCTGAGATACTCATAGGTGAACACTGATGGCTCTGGCCAAGGTTGTGGTCAGGAGCTGGGGACAGGAAAGGGGCTTTTTGCATTCTCAGGTCTGAGGATGTCCGTAGCTGCATGTCACAAGTGGGTTTGTCTCTTTCTAGGGGTGCTAGGCTGTCACTCAGAGCTTACAGGGAGGGAAAAGTGAAGATCTCCATAGAGGGCATTTGGTGACATGATTGGTTGTGCTTTTGAGGTAGTTCCAATGAATCTTTCACAGATTTAGCAAAATCATTCCAAAACACTTGGTGAAACTGAGCTACAGGAGCAACTATATGGAGAAAAACGTTGAGACTAGGAATAGAAACCAACTTCCTACTTTTCAGTTTTGACTTCTTAGATAAAGTGGCTCAACACTTTTCCCTTTAAATAATACTGTTAGTCATTGTCACATGGAAATAGTGACATGTGGACTGTGGATCAGCTTATTGGTGGGCTCTTTTTGAAATAGCCTTTATAGTTGATGGAAAACAGAACTGTTTCTGACAGGTCTTTTAAATATTCCTTTCCCAGCTTTAGATTACTAGTCATGTGTGCTATTTACTTTTTAAATGGGCTTATACCTCTATGCCCTCTACAAGGGTATTTCAAAAAGTTCATGGAAAAATAGAATTAAAAGATAATATGAATCTTTCCATGAACTTTTTGAAGACCCCTCATATGTGTCCAAGTTCATCTTTCTTATTTTGGCTTCTCCTCAATGTCTACTTTAAGTATCTCAGCGTGGTTCAAAAGTGAGCACTCCTTGATTTTCTGTGACATGAATCTTAAGAATTTTAAGGAAAGAAGTCTGCTTGGTCTACATTTATCACTACTGGTAGCCAATCCCTCCTTTCCCCAATAAAAACAAAAAACAAAAAGAAAAGAAAGAGGGGACAAAAGGTACTGAAGTTCGACTTGTTCATTTTGCATATCTAGTGACAGCACCCAATTTAAAGAGAAGCAAATCTAGTCTTATCCAAAATTCTCTTCTCCTTCATGAAGCTATTTCCTTTTGTCTGTTAATTGTGTATGCTGGTCCTAAAGTCGGGGTATAACAGTAAAACAGCCAACTAAAATGTAATAGAACTGACATTTTCAGGTACTTGCCCATAGAGATTTATCTAAAATGTGAATCACAGGTTTCCTTCCTTCCCCGGTAACCTTCTAAGCTCACTGGTGGGTCTTGTTCTCCTAGTTTTTATTGCTTTTTCACATGCCCGTCAATTGATTAGGTGCTTTAGTGATTGATACCCTATGAAACTTGAAGTAGTTCGTATCTGCATTCATAATTAGCCTTCTGTTAAATAATTGCTTCTTTATTCTTGAGTAATAAATATTAATTCAAATGGTCACTTAAAATTTTATTCTCTAATAACTTCCTAAGACATAAAGCTTACAAAGCACAAAGTCACCCCTTTCATAGGGATGATTGAGCAATATTATACTCATATATCAAATAAATTCATAGTGTTAACCTAAATCTCTTTTGTCTGTGAAAAGTTTATTTTGCTCATGTAAAAGAGAAAACATCTCTTCCTTCACTGCTCAGTTACTGCCATGGAGGCAGATGAGTCCCTCTATGGAGAATTTCCAGAAAGGCGTCCTGTGTGGTGTGGGGCCTGCAGCTTGCATGAGAGGTCAGTGGTGCAGAGCACAGCTGCGCTTGCCATGAACAGGAGAGACTTCACTGCTCCCTGCACGTGGGAAATTGACCTCTGACACTGGAAAATAAGGCTATCTTTATTTTTCAGACATCTGTGCCTGAGAGGTACTTCATATATTTAAGATTGAGGCCCACATGGAAATTCCTGTCTGGATTCCTCTGTAGAAGGTGGCGTTTGATGTGTGCCCACTTTATTTATGTGACACTGTTTATGTGCATTCCAGTGATCATTAACAAAAGCCAGTTGGTGGAAAACCGTGATGAAAGTGGATTTAAAACGGCTGTATCAGCTGCAGGTTTGGCAAGACTGGAATGATGACTGTAGTGCAAACCTCTGCATCATCAGTTGTGTTCAGCCAACCGTGCATGGTGAGAAAAGGAAGTTTAGTCAGCCATGCAAAAGAAGGGCGACAGAAATAGTGTGGGTTTTGTTTGGACAAAGGCTTGTAATTCTATATGCTAGCAGACAGTGCCTCACTTTTTCTGTATCATGTATTAGACCTATTTGTGAACACATGGTTGGTGAAGTAGGGGTTACATTGGTTTGCTAGGTCTGCCGTAACAAATAACACAGAGCAGGTGACTTAAACAAGAGAAATTTATTTCCTGAGAGTTCTGGAGGCTGGAAGTCCAAGATCGGGGTTTCGGCAGAGTTGGTTTCTGCTGAGGCCTCTCTCCTTGGCTTGTAGACGACCACCTTCTTCCCGTGTCTTCACGTAGTCATCCCTCTGTGCATCTCTGTGTCCTAACTTCCTCTCCTTATAGGGACACCAGTCATGTTGGATCGGGTCCCCCCTAAGAGCCTCATTTTACCTTAATCACCTCTTTAAAGGCCCTATCTCCAAACACAGTCACATTCTGAAAACTTAAACATATGAAATTTGGGGGGACACACTTCAGCCCGTAATGGGGCTTTAGTGAAGACAAACTGGATTTCGACCCTTCACAGCATCCTTCTCCTCTTTATCAGGCTTACAGCTTTCAGTCTCCTTCTTAGTTTGTTTCCTTGAGGACTACTGAGAGATTGTGCAAACATTGACCAGTTTCCTAGCTGAAAGCTTTAATCAAGATAAGAGTTAACCAAATCCTCCCTTGCGGGCTTGTCCTAAAGTTTTTCCACTATGGTTATTCATCTCTTTTGTATCATTTTCTTACATATGACTAACCTCTCAGTATAAAAGCTGACAAGGGCTTGGTAAAGTACTAGAACGTGGCACTGAGATAAATGCCACTGATTGAAGTAAGAGGTTGGGAAAACTGGGTTCGTGCTCACCAGTTGCCTCAGCCTAGAATTTCTGTCCCCCGTTCCTTGCCATCTGTAGGCGTGATGTGGCATAGTGGTTAAGAGAACAGACCGCTGGGGTCAAGTCCCACTGTCTACAGTGTAGTACCTGTGAGATCCTGGGAAGATTACTTAACCTTTCTGTGCCTCAGTTTCCTCACCTGTAAGGTAGAGGAAATAACAGTACTTCATGAGAAAAATATCATTTTTCTCATGAAGTACTGTTGTATGAATTTGAAGAGTTTGTAATTCTAATAAAGCATTTAGCACTATTGCTGGCCACAGTCAGTGCTCTGTAGACATTAGCAGTCATGAATTTTTGTTTCTTGTGCTCTCTTCACCTCTGCTCCCTACTCATCCTGGGCTGTCATCACAGAAAGTGCAGAACTAACTGGAACAACTGTCCCTGTGCTTCTTTAGCTATGAACATAGTTTCCAAGTGAATGTAGGAGTCTTTTTTTTTTTTTTTTTTTTTTTTGTAGTATTACAAAAAGAAAGTTCAGCAACCTTAGATGTGTTTGGATATTTGGGACCTTAGATGTGTTTGCTATGGCAGGTGATAATCATGGTGGTTAAGGACTCTGGAGTGAGACCACCTGGCTTTTTAATGGGACTTGCAACTTAGTAGTTTGTTCCTTGACCTGTCTCTACATCAGTTTCCAAATATGTAGAATGGGCACAATAACAATGATAGGCTTGTTTGGATTAAATGAGATGATGTGAGTAAAGCTGTTAACATGCATTAGTTCCTTCCATTTTCAAGTGTGAAACTGGGAGACAGAAGGTAAATATGTTCCATTTCAGATGTCTCTGTAAATTACCTTGCCTTCTGTACATTTTGTAGTCTAGTTTAACCTGTGCAATGGTGGTGAGTGATTACGGCCCACATGCTCATAGAGTGTTACTTTCATGATGAAAATATTTGCAAAACAGGAGTGCATATGAGGATGTTCTCCCTTGTCCTCATTATCGAAACCCTGAGAACATTATTTTGTTTCAAATGTGCTTTAGAATCAGTGGTTGCCTTCTAGAAAGAAGGCACGTTAAGGTGGATCGCCAAAATATTGGACACAGTTGTATCACATGCAGACTAAGCTTGATTGGGGGACAGGTCTTGTAGGTGAACGAAGTTATTATAATGATAGAGAATTGTCCTGTGGAATTAAGTGGTTTGTGATCAGCTAAGTTTAAGGGACTCTTCTGTTCCTGGAATTGGTGGGGGCTAAGATGGGGAGAAGCTAAAAAGAGAACAAACAAAACTCCCAAAAACCCAGAGGCAATAAGACTCAGAGTAAGTGAATAACAAGTTCCTCCCCAACACATTACACATGCATGTGTATGTATATGTGTGTATATACTATACACATACACTTTTACATACACACACACACACACACACACACACACACACACACACACATATATTTTTTTTTTTTTTAAGAGAAAGTACAGGACTTTGGTTTAAAAATATCACCAATATCAATCTGGGTTAGAGGAAAGCTGTAGCAAGTGGCTGTTAATGTGGAAAAAGGCATTTTCTTGTTGTTGTTGCTCCAACTCCCACCTGAGTTAGTAATCCAAGTTAGTAATCCTGAGTTAGTTACTCTCAGAAAAGTGAATGCTTGCTAAGGCTGATTGACTAAAAGAAGGGACAAGATATTTTCACTCTGTTCTTCCCAATTCAGAAAACACTTGGAGTTTGGTATTCAGTTCCTGGCATCCACATTTTAGAGTAAGGGTGTGTCCAGAGCATCATGATAAGGAGATGAGGTCATGCTAAATGATGAATGTTTTAGGAAACCAGAATGTTGAAACTGAAAACCAGAAGACTTTGGATTCTGGAAGTGATGTGTGATAGGTACGTTCAAATATTTGAGGGACAGTTATGTGAAAGAGGAATCCGACATCTTTTCTGTAGCTCCAGAGTGTAGAATTTATGGGGGACCTTGAATCACTGTTAAAAAGAAACCCAAAAAACCCCCCAAAAACCCAAAACCCTGTGATGAATGGGGCAGCTGCCATAGCTGTCATAAACAAAAGGACCGTCTTGGGAGCTAGTGGACTTCCTGGCACTGGAAGTGCTCTCACAGGGCTGGGTTATTGGAGAGAGGACTCCTTCCTAGTGCTGGATTTGGGGCTAGATATCTCCTGGGGTCTCTTCCAAAGTCAAGATTGGCGTGGCTGTTTCCTCATTCTGTTAATGGTCATCTGCAGCCCTGTATTCCCAGTTTGCTTCCTCTCCACTCTGACTTTTAATTTTTAAAAAAAATAATAGAGCTGTTTTTGAGCAACGTTAGGTTTACAGAAAAAAACCCCCATATACGTCCTCACTCTCTCCCTCCCCTCCAGTTTCTCCTATTATTAACATCTTGCATGAGTGGGGTACATTTGTTACAATTGATGAGCTAATATTGATACATTAGTACTAGCTAAGTCCAAGTTTACGTTAGGGTTCACTCGATGCTGTACATTCTGTGGGTTTGGGCAAGTGTATAATAACATGGATCCACCAGTACAGTATCAGCCAGGACAGTTTCACTGCCCTAAAAATCCCCTGGGCTTCCCCTATTCATCCCTCCCCTGCCCTGAACCCTGGACAACCACAGATCTTTTCACAGTCTCTGTAGTTTTGCCTTTTCCAGAATGGCATACATGGAGCCTTTCAGACTGGCTTCTTTCACTTAGGAATATGCGTGTACGGTTCCTCTCTACCTTCTGTGGCTTATTAGCTCATTTCTTTCTATCACTGAATAACATTCCATTGACTGGATGCACCGCAGCTTGTGTGCTCGTTCACCTGCTGAAGGACACCTGGGTTGCTTCCAAGTTCTGGCAGCTACGAGTAAAGCTGCTTTAAAATCCGCGTGCAGGTGTTTCTGTGGGCCTAAGTTTTCGATTCACGTGGGTAAATACCAAAGAGCAGAATGGCTAGATCATGTGCTAAGAGTATGTTTAATCGTGTGAGAAGCTGCTAAACTGTCTTCCATGGCGCCGGCAGTGACCGGGAGTCCCCGCTGCTCCACGTCCCCACCAGCACTGGGTGTTGTCAGTGTTCTGGAGTTTAGCTGTTCTAGAAGGCGTGTAGTGGGCTGACTTTTTTCTCATTGTGGTATCTCCAAATTACTATGAGAAATACATATAACACTGTTATTACTATAATATAATACTACTGTTATGCAGAATCCAGTTAGAGAAAGACATTGGAAACAAGAGAACAAGCTCTTAATACGAATACTGTTGTTAATAATATTAATACAAACTTATTTGTGAGTACTTTTTGAGTTTATTTTTAAAATACATACCACCAGGAGAATATTCATGGGACATAGTTCTCATTAACGTGTATAAGCGATTATACTTAACAGCATAAAGAGACATGGATGATAATCATATAGCAGTTCTCTCAAGAAGCACGTCAGTTTGTGAGCAGTTGCTACTGACTCTATTTTTAATTTTTTTGTTGTATAGATTTAAGGTGTATGACTTGATCATTTGGTACATGTACACATTGTGAAATAATCACCATAATCAAGATAATTGTTATGAGGGGTCTTCAAAAAGCTCAAGGGGGGATTTGTAGTATCTTTTAATCCCATTTTTCCAAAAACCTTTTGAAGTACTCTCGTATTCATCACGTCACATCATTACCTTTTGTGTGTTTGTGGTGAGAACACTTAAGAACTACCCTCTTGGTAAATCTCTGGTGTACAGTCCAATTTGGTTACCTACAGTCGCCGCGCTGCACGCTAGATCTCCAGAACTCATTCCTTCATCCTGCGTCACTGAAACTTTGCACCCCTTGCCCAACAACTCCCCATTTCTCCGTCCCCCAGACCCTGGTAACCACCATTCTGCTCTCTGCTTCTTTGAGTTCAACTATTCTAGGTTCCATGTGAGACTATGTGGTTTGTCTTTCTCTGCTTGACTTACAATGACTGTGGGTTGAGGTTTTTCAGTGTTTTTGTTTCAGGTCTTTCAGGTTGCATATGTCATCATTAAAGCTGCCAATGCCCCTCGCCCTGGAAACTGGATTTTGGAGCGCTCTCTGAATGGCACCACATTCAGCCCCTGGCAGTATTATGCAGTTAGTGACACAGAGTGTTTGACTCGCTACAATATAACTCCAAGACGGGGGCCACCCACTTACAGGGCTGACGATGAAGTGATCTGCACCTCGTATTATTCCAGACTGGTGCCACTAGAGCATGGAGAGGTACTGTGCCCACTGCAGTGATGTCTATTTTTTTCATCAGAGTCCCCTGCCTCATAGCCATTGTAAGATCCAGCATTAAACACTTAAAATTGATATCTGTCAATACAAAGATCTTTCATGTAGCTATCTAGCTGTATTTAAAGTAGCTTCTAATGGTGTCTGTTATGGTCAATTTTTCTACAGATACATTTTACCTTATTGATTTTTTCCCTTCAAGGACATCCCTCAGTCTTCACTTTGCTGTGATTTAATAACTCCAGCAGATCCTCCTTTGGAGTATCTTTCCCCCAACATCAGGGCAAGAATGCTTGATGAAATATTAAAGAGGGCTAAAAAGCCTCTAAAAGAGATAGTCCCAGGGCTGGCCGTGTGGCTCACTCGGGAGAGTGCAGTGCTGATAGCACTGAGGCCTGCGGGTTCGGATCCTATATAGGGATGGCCGAGCGTGGTGCTGACCACACCGTGCCGAGGGTTGCGATCCCTTTACTGGTCAAAAAAAAAATAAAATAAAAGAGATAGTCCCAATTTTCCCTGTGAAGTTCTCCTTTTTGGTGGGTGTCGAGGACTGGGAGATGCCCATGAAGGGTTACGGCATGGTGCTCAGCATGCCCAGACTGTACACACTTCGTTAAAGTCATGGTGTAATGGAAAAAAACCCATTCTTTAGTAGCACCTGGCTCGGTGAGATAAAAGTACAAGGACTCTCAAGTGCTCTTCACAGAAGAAACTCTGCAGCAAGCCCCATGTTGTTTGAAGAGCAGGGATTAATTAAGAGAGCAGGTATCCTTGGCTTTTTGACACTGTTTCCTTGCTCTCCCCAGCCTGTTCATGACATTTAGAATTTGTTTCAGAGACGTTGTAGCCTAATGATAGATGCTAGAGAGAAGTGGTCCTGTTAAAAGGTTTCCAGCAGTCTCCGAGACACTGGAATGGACAACTTCAACAAGTTGAAGAGTATTGAGATCATGGACATTTATGAGTAGTTAAATGTAAGACAGCTTTTAACAAGAATCTTGTTGTTTTGCGTTGATTTTAGATAGTATCCTTGTAAAGATTACATCCCAAAGTTAAACAACCAGGGCTGTATTTTTGCATGTTTAAACTGACATTTGTTTATTTTAATGCCTTCATCTTCAGATTCATACATCACTAATCAACAGCAGACCAAGTGCTGATGATCTGTCACCCAAGCTGTTGGAATTTACTTCTGCACGATATATACGCCTTCGCTTCCAGCGCATTCGAACGCTCAATGCAGATCTCATGACCCTTAGTCACCGGGAACCTAAAGACCTTGATCCTATTGTTACAAGACGAGTGAGTACATGGCAGTGCTCCTGACCACTGTGAAAAGTTTATTTTGTTTGGGGGAAATCTTCGCTTCTCTTTTCTGTGGTCCTTTTCCTCCCAGGTTGATCTTCCCCCCCTCCCCCTGCTGTTATGTTCTTATTTTATTGAAGATCATTATATTCATTCCAAATACTCCCTGTGAACCAGGAGATGGCACTGACGTCCTGTGCTCAGGTCCCTTCACCCCACTCCATCCCCACAGTGCCTCCATGGAGTGAAGGTGGTGGCCTTTGTCTTCACATTCTAGTCTGACTCCACATCTGATCTTCACCAAGCAAGAGGTTTTTTTAATCTCAAATTTTAAAATTGAGATATGATTTACATTCAGGAAAAGGTACAGATTTTAAGTGTATAGTTAAGTGTACAGGACTTTGTGGACAAATATTTTCATATCCCTTCAATAACTCAAGATTGGAATTACTAGGTTATAGGGTAGCTGTATGTTTAACATTTTAACAAACTCCTAACTTTAATCAAAAGTAGTTGTACTGTTTTACAATCATACCAGCAATGTGTGAGAGTTCTGCGTATATCACATGCTTTCAAATATTTAGTGTCAGGAGTTGTTTTCATGCTGGCTATTCTAATGTGCATGAATTGACGTTTCCTTGTGATGTTAATTTGTATTTCTCTGATGACTAATGTTGAGCATGTGCTTATTAGTATCTGATCAGATTTTTTTGTCCATTTTTAAATTGGACTATTTGTCTCCTTATTACTGAGTTATAAAAGATCTTTATATATTTTGTGCATAAGTCCTTCGTCAGATATGTATATATTGCAAATATCTTCACTGTGTCTGGAATTTGCTCATTCACTTTCCTAACTATGACTTTTGATGAACAGAGATTTTAATTTGATGAAGTCCAATTTATCAGTTTTTTCATTTACAGCTAACGCTTTCTATATCTTCTTAGAAAAATATCTGCTTATCCCACATTTACAAAGATGTTATCCTATGATTTCTTCTACTAGCTTTATAGCTCTAGCTTTTACATCTGTAATCCATCTCAAATTAATTTTGTGTTTGGTAAAAAGGTTCTTTTTTCCCCATATGCATATGTAATTGTTCCAGCACCATTTGTTGAAAATACTTTACTTGCCCCCATTAAATTGTCTTGGTGCCCTTGTTGAAAATGATTTGATCTTATTATTGTGGGTCTATTTCTGGACTCTGGACTCTTCTATTGATCTGTTTGTTTATTCTTATGCCAATAACAAACTTTCTTGATTACCTGATTATAGTAAGTCTTGAGGTTAGGTACCATAAAGTCCAACTTAGTTCTTTTTCAAGATTATTTTGGCTATTCTAGGTTCCTTATAGTTCCTTATACATTTTAGAATCACTTTGTTAATATTTTCCAAAATAATCCTTGTTGAGATTTTCATTGGGATTCTATAGAATCTTTAGATCAATTTGGGAAGAATTTTGGAAGACATTTTAACTATTGAGTCATCCAATCCAGAAACATGCTGTATTCCTCCACTTATCTGGGTCTTCTTTAATTCCCCTTGGCAACGTTTTAATTTGTACAGGCCTTGTTCAATAATTCAAGAACAAAGAACTCAAGGGCATACAGAATGTACAGTAAGACTAAACTGTCACTGTTTGTAGATGATGTGACTGTGTACCTAGAAAATCTACACAACAACTACTAGAAATAATAAATGAATTAAGCAATGTTGCAATATACAAAATCAATAAACAAAACTAAATCTCATTGCTATATACTAGCAGTGAACAATGAAAAATAAAATTTAAAGAGGTATTCGTTAGCACTAACATGCAAAGACATAAAGAATTGGTGAGAGCGGATCCTAAGAGGAGAGCACTTCACTCTGTTAATGTGCTGATTTACACTTACTGACTTTCGTGTGTTAGGCTAACTTTGCACTCTGGAATAAATCCTGATGGTCCTGATATATTATCCTTTTTATACCATGCTGTATTTAATTTACCTATTTTTTTTTTTTTTTAGGGTTTTCAATAGCATGGGTTTTGAAGGTGATTGTCTTGTTTTAAAATGCAGCCAAGTTGGGAAATTCTTTTAGACTCCTTTGGATTCTACTGATTAGCTAATTTGAGCATTATTTATTTTAATTGAGCACAATGATTGTGCATAAAATATAATTTTAAAATGTGTATATAATTATATTTTAGATTACCAATAACAGCTCTTAAAGCACCTGAGATATTTGTTGGTGTGCCAATGTTTTTTTTTTTCACTGAAATAAAAGAAGTGTTAATTTTGTTTGTAACTTTCTTTTTCTATAGTATTACTACTCAATAAAAGACATTTCTGTTGGCGGGATGTGCATTTGCTACGGCCATGCTAGCAGCTGCCCATGGGATGACACTGCAAAGGTGAGTCCTAGTATTTTATATTTCACTAAATCTTCAAAATAGAAGGTGTGGCTGTAATGTCTACATTGTTCTTGTTTATTTAAGGCAGATGTTGAAAGGTATAAAATCTTTTCATTGTTTTGGATATGAGTCATATTGATAGGCTATGTTGGATACAGTAGGGGCTAGTACATTCTTGAAATTTATAATTAAATCTATGATTGCAAAAATAAATAAATAAATAAATAAAATCATGCCGCCTAATGAAAAGGTTTTATCTGGTTTCATTGATTTAACAATTTCATTTTTATTTGTTTGGAGGATATATTTCAAATTAAGTTTTTACTGTGGTTTTTTGTTTTATAATAAAATATTCATAAAATTTATCATTTTAACCATTTAAAGTGTACAGTTCAGTGGCCTTACGGATTTGAAACTCTTTTCTCTATAAGAGGTCAAGCAAAAAGCATATGCAGTTATAAATTATGTTTGTACTTTATAAAAGAAGGGTTCTCCTCTTCTCATCTTCTCCCCTTCTGTTTTGTGGTACTAAATTAAGATAAAATAAAGTTGATCTGTCTTAGTATAATATTAGGTGAATCTTCTTCTTCTTTTAAACCACTCACATGAAGTTACTTATTTTCCCCCAACTTTTGTAATTCTTTACCTTTGGAATAAGATTATTGTATTTTTCTTTTTTTGATGCTGCAAAATATATAGATAAATGGCAAGAAAATTATTCATAAAAGCTTCCAACCCTACAAAGTCAATATATCTTTTTAAAAACATTTTGGTTAGTTAACCTATACTTTAGTTTTGCTTTATCTTCCCTTCTCTTTGTAACAACCTCATGTGTATGTTTTTCTCTAATGTTGAAATGCCAGTTTGCTTTGATACAGCCATATATCTTTTATTGTGAAGTCTTGCCGCATATTTGACTGTAAGAGGTTCTTTTTAAAATGAAATTAAGAAAACTACGCAGGTAAGGTTTTCTGATCAAATGTTGTATTCCTTGTTGTTTAGAAACTACAGTGTCAATGTGAACATAACACCTGCGGAGAGAGGTGTGACAGGTGCTGCCCAGGATACCACCAGCAGCCCTGGAGGCCTGGGACCGTTTCTTCTGGTAACACATGTGAAGGTGAGTACACTAGAATCTGAACAGTGTAGTTCTTTCCCTCTTACCACGTTGAAGTTTATGGTGTCTTAACTTTTTAAATTTTTAAGTAGCTTGTTTTCTCAGAAATCCAAATAGTTCCCAAAGCTGCAGTTTACCTTAATAACGTTTAAATTATCGAGGCCTAAGTGGATCTTTATGGATTTGCTATTTTACTTAAGGCTCCCTTTCCGTCTATTTGTTTATTCTTTATTTGGATTTAATTTTTAAATAGGTAATATATTCTCAAGATTCCAACATCTGACAATATATAAAAGTATATAGTAAAAATCATTACTCCCACTTCATCTGCATCCTTCCCACTTTTTGTTATTTCCTAGCATGTTTCTTCTAAAATTTGTATGCAAAGGAAGCATGTATTAACATATTTCTCCTCTCCAAACAGTTGTCACACGGAGGATGACATACTATGCATGCCATTCTGCACATGGCTTTATATATTTAACAATATGTCTTGAAATTCTTTTCATATTAACAATTTGAAATGCTGTTTGTAAAAACAGTTGCAGAGAATTTCATTATATGGGTGTAATATCATTTAAACAGCTACCTATTGATGAACGTTTTGGTTGTCTGTTATTAACACAAGCAGTGGTGCAGTGGTTAACTGTCATTCACAAGTATGCAAACACTTCTGCAAGTCTGTCCAGAGGATGCATTGCTGGGTCAGTGGGTGTGCACATTTATTATTTTGATGGATATTCCCAATTATCCTTTATAATATTGTCTATATCATATTTAAAAGACTTATTCTAGAATTTTAATTTAATTTATAGTCATAGGAACTCACTTAGAGAGGGAAGGGTTTTCTCTGTAGGATACATACTATGTACATTAATTGAGATGTTAAAATATTCTCCTAGAATGTAATTGTCACAATAAAGCCAAAGACTGCTACTATGATGAGAGTGTTGCAGATCAGAAGAGAAGTTTGAACACGGCCGGACAGTTCAGAGGAGGAGGGGTCTGCATAAATTGCCTGCAGAACACCACGGGGATCAATTGTGAAACCTGTGTCGATGGACATTATAGGCCACACCAAGTAAGGGTCCTCCTTCACCACAGCTGAGCTCCACTGTCTTCCTGGAGTGCAAGAGACTTCACCGAGCTTCAGCCTCAGTACTGCAGACTCATGTTCTTTTGTAGTACTTCATTTACGTTCCCGTTACACTGGTCGTGCTCTTCAGATCTGCATTTCCTACTCTGTCCTGTTTTCTTGCTCAAATGAGGATGTTCACTTATTGTGATTTAACTTGGATTCAGGGGCCTGTTGGCTGTGTAATCTCAGGTAAAACCAACCGTAGACAGGAAGATTTAGCCAATAACTAAAGCAGCTGTATTTTGCCCATAGCAGGTGTTCGGTCAATCCTCCATTGACTTGATAGTTGTTGCACGGATACTTGTGAGAGTCTGTTTACAGGTGACGCTTAAAATGTGGCTGTGAGGGTCAGCAGAGTGAGGGGGCTGGTAGCAGTGCTGGTGGGGAAGGGTGGCATTTGCTAATGATACTGTCTACTGTCACCCTCAGAGAGATGTTTGGGGCCTTCTGACTTGAGATTACCTTATGCTCCTGAGATCCTACATCCCCTTGGTACACAAAATCATTGTAATAGTCCCATCTTGAATAAAAAGCTGATACCTTGTCACTGGTATTATTATTGATATTATTGCTAATATTACTGTTATATCTAGTAAGATAATCCAGGAAACTCCTGCCTTTCAGGTTTCTCCTTATGAGGATGAGCCTTGCCGTCCCTGTGACTGTGACCCCGTGGGGTCCCTCAGTTCTGCCTGTATTAAAGATGATATCCATTCTGACTCACGTAATGGTAAGTTCTTGGTTCATATTTGTGCTTGTAGTTGATTTTTTTTTTTTGGTGGAAGACTTGTACCTCATGGAACCATTACCATTGTGTAGCAATTTGGTGATATGATTCTTCATTGATTCTTGTGTTCACCAAATATTTATCAAGCACCTACTGTGCGTCAGGCAGTTTCCTAGGACCCAGGACTATGTACGTGAACAAGATGGTCAAACTCCCCACTCATAGGCAGACACTAAATGAATGAGTCCCTGAGGAATATAATGCCAGGTAGGGATAGTGCCCTGGGCATGAGGCAAAATTAGGAGTCACGATTGGAGGGAGACAGGGTGTGAAGGTGACAATGTTGGGGTGATGAGATGACATTTGAGCAGATAATTGAGCAATCAATGAAAGAAGAAATAGGCTGAGTTTAAAGCCATACATGGAACATAGTAAATAGCAACCCCTCTATTTAGCTCTTAGAAGACACTTGGAGGGCTTTTGCATACATCATCTCACAAAGCAAGCAAATCCTCCAGTTAACTTGGTAAATATCAATGTTCTTTTCATTTCAAAACCTGGCAAATGGACTTGTAAATACCAGAGTCTCCTGAATAGGTTGTATCTGTTCAAAACTTTTGTGAGCCCATCAAATTCTCAGCCACTAGCAGTGGTCAATGGGTATTGACCAGAAGGGACAGATGTGCTACTGTGGGGCCCCCCAGCAATGTGGAGGGTAAACTACACAACTGAATTGATCCTTATGTGTAACTGGTGAGGGGAGGGAGGTGATACTGGTGATGACAATTGCCCTTGATTGGACTCATTTTAAAACAATATCATTTAAACTTGTCAACCATTGCAGACAGAATTTTTTGAACCCATTTCACAGGCAAGGAAACTGTAGCTCAGAGCAAGGTACTGTGGCTGGTACCCTGGAGCTTTGTGTTATCAGCAACACATTCTAACCATCTGAGCTGACTGACCAGCCCCCTGCCTGTTTCTGTGAATAAAGTTTTATTGTAACAGAGCTATGGCCATTTGCTTACGTATTGTCTGTGGCTGTGTTCAGGCAGTAACAGCTGAGTTGAGTAGTTGCAACAGAGACTCTGTGGCCAAAAAGCCTAGATTATGCACTCTCTGGTCCTTTACAGAAAAATGTTTCCTCCCCCTCCTTTAAACCTCTTTTACCTTCATGTTGGGTCACTGCTGTTGTTTTCTCTCCAGGGAAGTGGCCAGGTCAGTGTCCATGTAAGGAAGGTTTTGCAGGAGAAAAATGTGATCGCTGCCAGTTAGGCTACAAGGGTTACCCACTCTGCACCCGTTGTGACTGCAGTCCAGCTGGCAGTGTGAATGACGACCTGTGTGCAGAGCCGTGTCTTTGTAAGGTATGTGTAGAGGTCAAGGACACCCCTGAGTTTCCTTTGAGGTTCTCTGTAAAAGGAACATGTTCTATTGGCTCAGATGATCAGTTCTTGAGTAAAGCAATAAGGTTTAAGCAGAATTCCCCCTGTGTCCCCTTTCTGAGAAGCGTGACATGTCACACTGGGTTGGCCATATCAGTATCCTTGGACTTGGATGAGCACCTGATTTTCTTTTTTGGTACCTCTGGGCAGTGGTCGTATATTCCAGAGGCATGTCTGCGACTT
Source organism: Cynocephalus volans (assembly GCF_027409185.1). Taxonomy (NCBI): domain Eukaryota; kingdom Metazoa; phylum Chordata; class Mammalia; order Dermoptera; family Cynocephalidae; genus Cynocephalus; species Cynocephalus volans. The sequence continues at coordinate 15,776,141 of NC_084472.1, read as the reverse complement.
CTTAGGTGAAACCAAACACTGCACATTGTTTCTGACCTTCGCTTAATTCTTCCGGAACATTCTTTTCCAGCTTTGTATTTGGAGGAGAAACAGGTAAATACTAAATTTCTAAGAACACTAGTTAAAGACAGTTATGATATTTTGGATTTCTCTTTAAAAGGAATTGAACAAGCACAATAAATGCATTAGTATAGTACCAGTGAGGGGTTTTATTTGGCCATATGATATTAATAACAATTTCCCCATAATTTGTAGGATTTCCTGATGTACCTTATATGTTTATTCCCACGTAAGCAGAGTCCTAGACACATGTTATACAGGGGTACTTCAAAAAGTTCATGGAAGAATAGAATTAAAAGATTATATGAATCTTCCCATGAACTTTTGAAGTACCCTCATATATGATTGAAATTATTCTTGAGTATTTGTGAATGGGACAATTTTAGAGCCCTCTTCAGATTTTGAAATGCATGTAAGATCAGCAAAAATGGAAGTTTAAAACAAAACAAAACACGCAATTGAAACATAACGACCGAGCTCCATGATCCTTGTTCTTGCTATAAAAGCAAATGGTATTTACTTGTATTTCAAACTCTCTTTTCTGGAAATATTAACCTCACGAGGCTTCACATTTTCTTTGGGTGTTTGTTCATGTACTGTTTCTGTGGATCGCCGAACACCTTTCTTGTTAATGTCATTTTATTCTGCCTATCTAGACACAAGCTAGTCTTTTACCTTAACTTACAGGAAAATGTTGAGGGAAAAGACTGTCATCGCTGCAAGCCAGGATTCTATAACTTGAAGGAGAGAAACCCCCAGGGCTGCTCCGAGTGCTTCTGCTTTGGCGTTTCTGATGTCTGCGATGGCCTTTCTTGGCCCATCAGTCAGGTGAGAGGCACTGCATGTGAGCCGGATTTAATCAGCAGGTTGTCTCACACTAGTTCTCTCCAAGCTGTGCTGGGAACAGCGAGGCTGAATGTCCCTGTGATATGGCTCGTGCCCATTTGGAATGACACTGGTGCAGATCAAAGGCAGCCCACTCCTAAAAGTATCCCTGAAGTTTCTTTATAAGTCCTTTGTTTGTTCCCACATGTGTCCCCTATGGAAGTGTCAGGATGATATGGCACTGTAGAAGGCATCACATTTGAATTTCTTCTCTGGGGAAACACATCAAGTGGGGAGCTCAGATCTCACCCCACCTGCCTCACTGGTCTCAGGCCAGAAAGCACACCAGGACATGGGTCAGGAGAATGTTCCAGCTCAGACAGGCAGGGGTGGGAGGCGTCCAGTGGCAAGGGTGAGGACAACAGTAGGAGGCACAAGGTACAGGAGGACAGGCGAGTTGTTTTGAGAAGAGAGAGTTCTGGGGGGTCAGTTTGAGGGGGTGCCAAAAGGTGACCAGGGGAGGAGACAGTGTGATATCTGGAGGCCAGGGACGGGCTGCAGGGGTGGACTCATCTGCAGGTGACTACTATTGTCTTTATGTGAGGGACAAATTGGGAGCATAGGATCCGGAGGTTATTGTCATACATTTGCAGCATTTAGGTAAATAGCAGAGACAACAAAGAAGAGGGGAGTCAGAGTTAGCAAGAGGCATTTTAATCAATGCATTTATTAAGTTCTTTGCTATTTTTTGGTCTAATATATACATATATACTTATGGCCATTATGTTTTTTGGTTGGATTTTTTTTTTTGCAGCTGTCCAGTACGGGGAACTGAACCCTTGACCTTGGTGTTACAAGGCTGCACTCTAACCAACTGAACTAACTGGCCAGTCCTGTCATTATGGTTTTAATCATTTATTTGCTCATAATTAATCTGGATCTGGGGGATGTGTGACTCAATCTCAGGTTTTCCCGCTCCCTGGACAAGTGGAGCTGTCACGGGCTGTGCAGTTCAATAGCCACATTTTGTTAATACCATCTCCCTTCTTTGTGAAAATATTAACACTGGACTGGGTGAATTCTAAGGTGACTTCTGTTTCATATTCTAAAATACTTGGATTGTTTTTAAGGTGAGCAATATGTCTGGGTGGCTGGTCACCGATTTGGTCAGCCCAAGTAAGATCCCGTCACAGCAGGAGGCGCTGCGTGGGTGGCGCCAGGTCAGCATCAACAACACTGTGGCCCTGCAGCGGCTGGCCCCCAGGTACTACTGGGCGGCCCCGGAGGCCTACCTCGGAAATAAGGTGCGTGTGCTGCTGGGAGTAACAGCGTCCTGGACAAGGTCTCAGAGAATGTTAAGAAAGAACATCTGCTGTTTGCCTTTTAAGTAGTCTCATTGGTCACTTGAGTGTTGGGCAGAGCATTTCACAGTCTTGACTTACATCCAATACACAAGATCTTTCTGATCCCTATTTGCTTTTTATTGTAGCATTTATAAATGGACATCTGTTCTTGTCCCAGTTCCTAAGCAACCTGTTTTGTGAATCTTCATCCCCTTCCCCGTGGCAGACTTCTGACTTTCCTCCTGCATTCCCAACCCACTCGGGCCTTCCTGAAGTGCTCGTTGCATGTCTGCAGTTTAGTGGCGGCAGACTCACTGTGCGGCATATGGCAGGCCCTCGGAGAATGTTCCACCCTGGGACTGCTGTGCTGATCCCCCACTTCCACATCAGGACAGGCTATTGCTCATGTAGAGTTCACATTTAGCAGCAGACAGAATACTTTCTGTTTTAATTTTAAGAAAATGCAAAATGGTGGTTCCACAACGTGGAAAGTTGGTTTCCAGGCTGAACCTTCCCTTCCATGGCATGTTCCCACCTCCCTCACGGGTTGTGCCCCTTCTCTCCAGGTTCTGACCAATCTGAAAACACATTTGGGGGAATCTATCTCAACAACTACAGCTCCCTGCTCAGCTTACCGGGAATTTGGTTTGTTTTAAAGCAATGGAATACTTTCATAGTAGTGTAGTCTTGTAGCTTGGTAAGTTTCTAGTTAATTTCATGGTTATATTTTAATTTTATAATTTGTTTTGTATATTTTTAAGAGTTTAAATATGTTTTATTTAAATATGTTTTGTATATTTAAGGAGTGCTTTTTTCTAAATAACTTTTTTTCATCAAATTATAACACTAGAACATGTGCTCTATTTATAATGTGATCTTATCACCAGAGGTCAATTCTTTTTCTCTCTTGAGATCACTTGTCCAGTTTTATGGTGCAAAATTGGATTCTGAACAACATATTGTTGTAACATACCCATCAGAAAGAAAATCTTTACTTTACGTTAAAGGGTATCTGATCAGGAAGAAATACTTTTAGTCCTTCCTTTAAGTAGCCGATCAAACATGCTCCTTGCTTTTCTCCTGCAAGCCGGGCAATCAAATCATAATGTTGAGATTGTAGTCAAAGATCAAACTCCCCACCCCCTAAATTATTTAAGTTAAATAAATGTTTATTATGTGATTAACAGAAGTTTATAGTAATTTACCTTGTGGTCTCTAAGGAGTGCATTTTTCTTCTGTGCGTTCAAATAATATCCTGCATTTGGGTAATATTGGTTAAATGAAATATTCATATAAAATGCTCCCCTTTCTCTGCCTTTAATGTGAATTTTTTTACATATTGCGGCCACTGAGATATCTTGCAGCCTAGATGTTTCCAGATGGATCCTAAAGAACACTTTCTCTCACTTGGGGCTGTAACTGTTTTCCCCTTCGGTGTTTACTTTCACTTAAACATTTCAGCTGACTTCATTTGGTGAACTCCTGAGATACACGGTGTCTTATGACATTCCAATGGACACGGTGGACAGTGACCTCGTGTCTCACGCTGATGTCATCATTAAGGTAATTGCTTTCGCATTGTTTTTGCTGTAGAGCTTGGGGCTTAGTGGGGTGATAGTTTTATGACTAAAAGTGGCTAGGCAGGGCTAGAAGGATTGCCAAAGTGGTAATGTCCCAGGGCCTGCGGCACACCTGGGCAGAAACCATTTCAGGTTCCTGTCTCAGGTGTCTGCACCCCATTCCTCTTACCCTGAGTGAGCTGCTCCTCCACCTCCAGCCTGAACAACTAGAAACCATGGAAAGTACATCACTTTTGTTAACAGCAATTTTATGGAAAGCTGGAGGTGTATTTACATACTTTTTCTACTTCTGTTCTTTAGTTACAGATTAAGGATGTCAGATGGGCTGCCTTAATAAAAACTGTGGGCATATGCATGCCTTTGTTTTCTTTCCAAGATCCCAGCAAAGTTCACAGTCTTTTGATTTATTATTGGAATCCTCTAAAAGGAATACAGTGAAACACCTTTTCTTTGATAGTTCTAGACCAAGAGTTGCAAACGCCATTACATGTTTGCTGCTGGAACACAAGTGAAAAACCATGTTGCTGAACACAAAATTTGATTTTGTTTTTAATCATTAAATTGAATTATAAATACACTTCCTCTTGTTTTTAAATGTTAGGGAAATGGACTTGTTCTAAGCACCCAGGCTGAGGGCCTGTCACTTCAGCCCTACGAAGAGTACTTGAATGTGGTTAGACTCGTGCCTGAGAACTTCCGAGATTATAATACCAAAAGGGAGATCGATCGTGACCAGCTGATGACTATCCTTGCCAACGTGACACATCTCTTGATCAGAGCCAACTACAATTCTGCAAAAATGGCTCTTTACAAGTAAGTATTGAGAAGGGAGGAAAAACTTATGGTGAAGGTACTACAATCTTTATTTATTATTATATATTTTAAGCTTAATATGTTTTACATTTACTATTTTAAGGACACAGCTAAAGGAACCTGCCATCTTATAAAGCATTTTTAATATAATTTTATTGAAGACATAAAAATAGTCATCCACGACAAATGTATCTAGCAGGAAACAGACTTGACGTTAGGATCAGAAACTTTCAAGGAGGGTTTCTGAGAAAAGCCTGATGAGTTAACAGTCACCTGGACCATGTTGTATCTGGTTCTTACTCTCCTGATGTTAAAAGTCTGTTTAAGCTAATGTGTCCATCCTTGGTCATTTTACTACCTTGAGGAGGTCAGTTTCTGGCAATGCCTGGCCAGGCATAAAAGTTGGATGCAGCTAATGCAAACATAGTATGGTACATTGAGAATAACTCTGTATTATTGGTAAGTCTACTGAATGGACTGATTTTTCAGAAGTGTTTCGATGTCAAATGCAACATCAGACCCTTCCTACAGCTTTCTATGCACTTTAAATGATGACCGTGTTTCCCAGAAATAATCATGGCTCCCAGAACGTGTACCTCTGTGAAAATCTTTAGTTACAAAAATTACATCGCCATTTTGTTTGAATTAAATCTTTTAGGAACCCATCTTCACCGAGGTGTGAGATGGCACTTGTGAGCCTATGAGTCACATAATGGCCCCCATCTGTTGTAGGTTGGATTCTGTCTCTCTGGACACAGCCAGCCTTAATGCTGTAGGCCTGGCAGTGGCCGCTGACGTGGAGCACTGTGAATGTCCCCAAGGCTACACAGGGACCTCCTGTGAGGTAATGCTTCTCCTCTCTTACCATCTTCTCCCTTTCTTTCTTTCCTATGGGAAAAACAGTGCCCTGGTGGTGATGTAATGATGCACATTTGATTTAGGTTTAGAAACCCAGTGTTTGACTCAGACTCTTTTGGGCTATCAGAATATTGCAAGTCAGTCACATTGTTTAAAGAAATCCAATTCCCCTGCCATGTGTGGGCTGGGGTCCCTGGAAATACCCTGACTCAGTGCTGCTCTCTTGCCTCAGTCAACAGGAAACTTGCAATATCGATGCCATATTTTGCATTTCTAAGGAGGATTGAACTTGATTGCATTTGAACATTTACAAATCAGCTGCACAAGAGCAGGATAGCTTTAGACAAGCCAAGTTCATTTTGAGACCTTTTATGGGTCCCGGCTCTTTTACATTGATGGGCTCTACCTCACATGGGAAGAATATGAAAATGCACTTGTGACCATCAATAAAAGTAATCTGTTGCCAAAAATATTTTGAAATTATTTGACATAAGAATTGAAGATAACTCTTTCCTATGGAGAACTTCCTATGCAATTGGCACTATTCTAAACTCTCTCAATACATGACTTTATTTAATTCTGACAATTGCCATTATCTGGTAGCTACTCCAAACGCTTTCTGTTCTGAAGTTTGGGAAACTGAGGCACAGCGAGATGAAATAATTTGACCAAGGTAACACATTCCAAAGCAGTCACGTCAGGATTTGAGCTTCATCCGTGCTGTATCCCACCTCTTCATGATTGAACATTTGTCTTTGGCTGTGATTTCTTGGCAATCATTTTTACATAGTGAAAAAATTTAAGCCATAAATTGTTTTTATGAATATTTATCCATCAAAAACTTTGCAGTCCATAAGTTGGCCTAATGTTTCATGGTACAGATATTTAATTAAATATTTCTATGTTAAATATTTTGCAAAGTTTTTTAAAAATAAATTTGAAACCAGTTAATTTTGGGGGGGGTCTTAAACATTTATTTTTAGGGCCAGCCAATATTTGTAGGTCCTACGCACTGTATGCCTGTTGCTTAATGGATAAACACTCTCAGGCCACCTCAGTTTGTGGGATGTGGGATTAGGAGAGCAGGTGGGTTGAGCAGGACATCCTGGAAGGAGAAGGCTGCCTGCAGGGCCAGGAGGGGGCAGCAGTGAGCAGCTGCTGGACTGCTCAGAGGCCACCAGGCTTTGGAGAGAAATAGGGCCATTGTGCGTGGGGTGGTAGCTCAGGCGAGCACAAGAAGCATAACATGTTTTCAAGTGTTTCTGTTAAGCAGAACTCATTCTTTAATCAAACTCTTACTCAGAAGCTGACAAAGAATCAGGCAGCTATTGGTAGGGAGTGGAATTCTCGGGAGCACTTCCAGGCCAGTGCCTACCCAACGTCCACCTGCAGATAACGGGGGCATGGGCAGGTGGAAGCGTTAGGGAACTTTCACAATGTCTGTGTGAATAAACGTGTTTAGAAATTGTTTGTATAATTAAAATACTCTTTAAGAATTCTTATAGAAATAAAAACTAAATCCAAGCCCCCTCCTCCCATGCTCCCATGGGAATGTGCTGGCTTCCAAATTAATCATTCCCAAGTCTGCTCTTAAAGGAGTTTCATGTCTGCTGGAGCCCTTGGCAGCTTGCTGTGGGCATGGCCTTGGAGGTGTGCACACCCGGCTTTGAGTCATTCCACGACACACTAGGCACAGTGTCTAACTCCTCTGTGTCCCACATTCCGTGTTCATAAAGTAGAGATACTGTTTCCCAGGGTTGTCATGAGGCTCAGATGAATTGCTGTGTGTGGGTGGCTCCCGCTCCTCACAGGCAGGATGGCATTCCTGAATGCCCACGCTGCCGGTCCAGGCTTAGCCCAGGACAGCAGCCCTGTAATGCTGGCTCAGTTAAACTGATGCTGCTTAACACAGACCTGCACTTTGAGTACTGTACTTTGTTTAGTGTCAAACTTAATGAATTCCAAGCAGAGGAAAACAAAATAAAGTTGAAAGAAAAAATTCTCTGGGTTGAAACACTGGTTAAATGGCTAAGTGTTGCATGATTTCTATTTTAATAATATTGGAATGGAATACCACTAAATGTATGCTGACTTGTGGCAACTCTTAAGTTTTTGTGTGCATGTCTTTACCTTTAAAAGGAAATAAGGAACTGCATGACAGTGATGGTTGCACAGCTTGGTAAGTTTACTGAAATCGTTGAATTGTACACTTAAAATGGGTGAATTTTATAGAATGCAAATGATATGTTGATAAAGATATTTTAAAAAAGAATAAAATACATTTCTCTACTCATGGAAAAGTTTTTTCTAAGATGTTCGAAAGAAGGTGATTCGCGTAATTGGCAAAGTCGCGTTCACGAGCACAGGTCACCTGCCCTTCTCTTGCAGTCGTGCCTGTCTGGCTATTACCGTGTGGATGGAATACTCTTTGGAGGAATTTGTCAGCCCTGTGAATGCCACGGCCATGCAGCTGAGTGTGATATTCGCGGCATTTGCCATGTGAGTCTGTTGCTAGAACCTCAAGCGCCCTCTCCTCCCCACTCCAAGCCATTTGCTGTGGAGAATGACTTTCAAAACGCTTCCTGCACAGAATAGCCCTGATCTTGTAAAAAGAAAGACTTTCCTTTCTTAAATGAAATTTGCAGATTTAAGTACATGTCATGAAATGTTTCCTGGGTTGTTTTTTTTTTTCCATTTTTTATAAAGTTACTTTGCTAGTAGTAAAAAAGGCATATATAATTTCATAGCAGTTTTTTTTTAGTTAGAACAATGAACAGTAATTATTTATTGCTTACTAAGATTATAAAGCAATATAAAGGTCAAAAATGTTGTCCACTAATTAAATACAAAGAGTTGGATCTTTTCAATCACATTATATTTCATAGTATACCATAAGAAGAAGAATAAAACTTCTAATAATCACAGTCATTTGTACAATGTGTAATGCTTTATAGTTATTTTAGATAAACTCTTCAAACAGGTACCTCTTTCGTGCAACATGAGTTGAAACAGGGCTTAACAAATACGTAGTAAATCTTGAGAATGAACTTCAGGGCAGGTACAGGGCAAGACTTGTTTTTTAACTTCAATCAGGAATTCTTTGAAGCCTTGAAGCCAGGCCACCCTGGGCTCTAATGGCTCTGCTGCTCGTAGCTGGAGTGAATGCCCATGCTAATCAGCTGCTGTCACCCCCAGCTGGGGAAATGCTCATGCTCTTTCCAAAAGAGATTGAGCCACAGGGCCAGGGAAATTAATTATCAGACCCATGGAGAAGGTCTTAGCATGATTCGCTGGATTGATTATTCTCTCTAGAGCCTCGTTTTTCTTCATGCTGCAAGGACAGCTTCATTTTGTTCTGTGTTCATTTCTTTGTTCTGTAAGTCGGGCGTCTGCAGGAGTTGCATGAAGTGCTGGTTTGCAGGCAAACTCGTTCCCTCTGGCATTGGTGTCCTCAGGTACACAGCGTCCAGCGGCTTGACGAGGTTGTAGCTTTTTTCACGTCTCTCCCTGTGCCATTCGGGCTTGCAGGCCAGCCTTTCAGAGACCCCCACTGCCAGCATTGTGGTTTTAGTGACAGCTAGGCTGAAAGGATAGATTTCTCATGCTTTATTAATACTGTATATATTTACAGAAATATAATCATAAATATGCTAAATAGCAACTGGCCTCAAAGCTTTAATTGCAATAAATAATTATTTTATAGTTTGAAACATTATTTTGGGAATAATTTTATTCTTAGGAAGAGTGACAAAAACAGTATGGGGAGTTCCTGGGTAACCTTCACCCAGCACGCCTAATGCTACCATCTTGCATAACCAGAGTATGGTTATCACACTAAGAAGTTAACATTGGCCCAATATGACCAGCTAGCTCAGACTTCATGCCAGTTTCACCCGTTTCTCCGCTCATGTCCCTTTTTTTCTTCTTTTCTAGAGTCAAACCCAGGACCCTCCACTGCGTTTAGCAGCCTTGTCTCTTCGTCTGCTCTATTCTGTGACAGTTCCTCAGCCTTTCCTTGTCTTTCACGACTGAGGCACTTCTGAAGAGGGCTGGGCATTCTGTGCAACATCCTTCAGCAGGGCTGGCCTGGTCTTTTCCTGTGATTGAGCTGAGATTTGCACTTCAGCATTATGCTCTGCTTTTCTACCCTGTCACCCATTTTGCAGTCTCGTCAGCTGACTCACGCTGTCCTGTGTAGCGTTTCTGCCTCCAGCACGGGCCCCACCCAGGGTTGGGTGTCGCATCCCGTTGCCACGTCTCTGCAGGCTTCTTTAATCTGGAATGTTTCCGCAGCCTTTCTTTGTCTTTTATGACACTGGCATCTTGAAGAATAGAATCATTTTTTAAAAAATAGAATTTACCTCATTCGGGTTCCTTGTACTGTTTTCTCATGGGTGGATTCAGATTGTGCATTTCAGGCCAGAATACTGTGTTAGTAATGTCGTGTCTTTCTCAGGGCACCATGTGTGGAAGCCCACATATCCATGTGCCACTCACTGGTGGTTTTCATTCTGATCACACAGGTGAAGTGTTGGTCACTTTCTCCACTATATATTTACTATTGTTTCCTTTGCAATGAATAAGCAGTCTGAGGAATGCACTTTACAATCATGCAAGTATCCCCTTCCTCCTCAGAGCTTGCCCTCAGGTTTAGCGGTCTGATGATTCTTGCCTAACCAGCACTTACTACCATGTTTGCAGGAGATCCTCTAACTCCAGCACTTCCCCTTTGCTTATCAGTGGCATGCAGCAGCTTCCTGGTGTCAGCAGGAGCCCTCCCTTCTCATATGTTTATTTATTTATCTACTTGTTATCTCTCTGGACTCATGGATTCCAAATTGTCCCTGATGTGGCCAGAGGGGGCATATCCTGTAGCTTCTGATTGCATGGTGCATATTGTGCAATGAATGTTGTTGCATTGCTGGGTTTCTGGATTTTGTAACTTTCCTTTAAAGAACATGGAAGTTCATTCTGGCAGGCAATTAAATTATTTCAGGTCAGCCTGATTGCTTCAAGAGTTGTGTCAAGCTTTGCTAGGGTGGGTGCAATGTAGCCTTTACTCTATGGCAGGTTTGCTTTGCTATTAAGTTGCTGCCTGGGGCCTTTACCTCTCGGAACACCTATTGCTCAGAAGACCCTGGGTGGGTATCTCTGAGTTCCCCACCCTAGCTTGTTGGAATTCTGATGCTCCTTAGCTCTGTACTTGTTCTAAATTGTTCAGCTTACAGCTCACCTGTATTTCTAGGTCTGGCCTCATTGAGTTTCACTGTATGCACAAGCAGCTTAGTATTCAGCCATCTGAAGGGGTCCCCTGTGCAGATTTCTGGAGCTCATACTCTATGAAAGCTCTAGTACTCTGCCCAGATCTCACTTCATCCAGTCTCCCCAAACTCTGACCTCTGTTCCTCAAATCAGCAAGACCACCTTGCTCTGCTTGGGTCCCCCACCCAGCAGGTGTCTCCAGGCAGACAGACATACTATCCTCAGACACCCTCGATGCCTGCCCTCTCCAGGGCATCACAGACCTGCACTAGCTATTGTTCAGCTTCTGAAGGCAGCTGTTTGTGACATTTTGTGCCAGTTTTCCAGTTTCCTACAGGTGGGCAAGTCTGGCACCAGTTACTCTGACATAGTGTAAATGTTTCTAGGTTTCTCATTTATACAAATTACATTTTTAAAAAATAGTTCATCTGAAAACAGGTAATCCTTTATCACATAACTTAGAGTATAGCGACTTGTTTTAACATTTTGTCTTTTCTTTCACTTGGACTTCAAGTGAATCGGAAAACCTTTTTAGGAAACCTGAGCTGACCATCCTTTCCATCCTGTGCCCTAGGCATGCACGCACAACACCACTGGAGCACACTGTGAGCAGTGCCTGCCCGGCTTCTATGGGGCGCCTTCTCGAGGGACTCCTGGGGACTGTCAGCCCTGTGCCTGCCCTCTTTCCATGGCCTCCAACAAGTAAGACCCGCACCTCCACCCGCACTGCTGCCCAGTGCACCAGGATTCCCATCCACAGGTGCACTGTATCTTCCGAGCAAGACTGTGTGTGTGATAAGTGTAATAAGCGTGTGACTCTTGCCCAGTGGGGACTGATCAGGTTTAAAGAAGGCAGGTTGGATTCTCTTCTTTAAAATAAGCATGGTGTATCCAGTTATGTATCCAGTGTGTGACATGCACGCTTTCCCCTCTCCAGTGTTGGTCATCAGCTCTTTCACAGTGTGCACTGTGTGCCTGCCACTGGGTTAGAAGGTAGGAAGGAAACAGAGAAGCATCAAACATTGGCCAAGGGCTTAGGGAATTTTTGACTTAATAACCAAAATAGGAAATGTGAGGCTAAATGAGACTGGTCGGTGGAGAGCTGGACCTGAGCTCTCTCTTCCTTCCTCCCCACCTGCGGCTGCCTCTGGGACCCCATGTCACCACCCACCCAGAGCACGATGCCTCCCAAGAAGGGAGGTGACGGAATTAAACCACCCCCAATCAATGGAAGATCTGGAACCTCTCTGAGCACTGGTGTTGCTGGACTGCCAAATGTTGGGGAATCTGCCTTCTTCAATGTGCTAACCAAGTCAGGCTTCAGCAGGAAACTCTCCATTCTGCACTGTCCATCCTCATGACAGCTGAGCACCTGTGCCAGAGCAGAGGTTCGACTTTCTCTGCCAGTACCACACACCAGCAAGCAAAATTCCTACCTTCCTAGTGTAGCAGCTATTGCTGGCCTTGGGGAAGGAGCTCCCAATGGGCAGGGCCTGGGACATGGCTTTTTATCTCATATTAGTGCCTGTGATGGGATCTTTCATCAAACATGTGCTTTTGAAGATGATGATATCGCACATGTTGAAGGAAGTATAGGTCCTATTCAAGATATAGAAATAATACATGAAGAGCTTTATTGGTAAACTTAGGTGGCTGTGAGAGGAGGAGATAAAAAACTAAAACCTAAATATGACATCATGTGCAAAGTCAAATCCCAGGTTACACATCCAAAGAAACCGGTTCGCTTCTATCGTGATTGGAATGACAGACTGGAGTGTTGAATAAACACTTATTTTTTACTTCAAAATCAATGGTCTACTTAGTTAGTCTTTCTGGAAAAGACTACACTAGAAAGAAAACAAGTGGTTGATAAAAATGAAAGAGCAGGTGGACAAGTGTGACCAGATGCCTTGGTCATTCCTTTTAGTGGGGCCTTGGAACTCAAGTGGCACGAATTGAGTGCTGAGGAGAGACAGAAGTGTCTGGAAGCAAACATGACACAGAGTGCTCTGTCAAAGATCATGGAGGCCAGGTTTGCAGCCTCTGGCTAGAACACTTTTCCACTGCAGGACCAGATGAGGTGCCTGTGTGGACCACCAGGAAAGGGACGACGGCTCCACAGTGGCAGGGAAGACTCACAATAGACTTTGAAAAGGGGTTCATTATGGCCGCAGTAATGAAATAGGAAGATCTTAAAGATGAAGTTTCCGAGAATGCAGTCAAGGTTGCTGCAAAGTACAGACAACAAGGCAGAAATTACATTGTTGGAGATGACATTATCTTCACCTCAACAACCAAAGAAGAAATAACTTTTAGTTACTGCTCAGATAAATGCACAATTTCAAAAAGGCATATGATTTTTTAAAAAATTAATATGTATGAAAACCGAAGGGACAAATAAAGGTGGGGGGTGGGAATCTTCTACAAATTATTTTTGTTTTAAAATTAAAATACCGTGTACTTTGAGTGAAATGCAAGTTCACTAAATGTGAGCATTTTTGCTTTTCATGTGATTAAGACCCTGCTCCAAATCATAGAAGCTTTTCAGGAACCATGTGGCTCTCATGATACTTCATTAATCTGCGCCATAGATGCCAAGCTCAACACCTTTGACAGTGTGGACCACGTGGCTGGCTCCTTTTTGAATTTACAGATAATGCAGGTTTTATAGGACTCCAGATGTCTACACTCACTTAAACATTTGACAAAACCAGAAAAATAAACAAGAATGGTCTGAGTTCATTCATTGATTGAACAAGCATTTGAGTGCCTACTGTGTACTGGGTATTCACAGCAGGGGCTGAGTGTCCACCTGCTCGTGCATAGCTGCTTGCCCCAGGGGACTCACAGCGTGGTCCTGGCCATAGCGGGGTCCTGTCCAACCTCCCTGGTGGCGCAGGAATGACTCTGCAGAAGCTCTGCTAGCAGACATGAAGGATGGGGAGGAATTGATCAGCATAGGAGGGCATTCCAGGTGGAAGAACAGAGTGTGCCAGGGTATGGAAGCACAGAGGACACATCCTGTCTGAGGAGTCGCAGGTGGCCCTGGAGCAGAAGGCATGGAAGGTGGAAGGAGGCAGCCTGGGCACGGCCTCATACCCCAGGATCTCTCTCAGGTTCAAAGCTCTTCCTCCACGCACCCCCAAGGAATTCCCCACAGGGCTTTTCATTTGAATCTCCAGTGGATAAAAGGAAAGACTGAGGAATAGGGCTTGAAGGGACCTCAGACAGCAGCGGGAGTCCTTGGGGAGGCAAGGAGCCACCTGATGCCCTTGAGAGCAGGGCCAAGGACCCCGAGGGGAGGGACCCAGCTTGCCAGGAGCACCTAGCAGGACTGGAGGCAGCGACAGCAGAGTGGGGCTTTGGGCTGGGCCGGGTTAGCCTGGGCAGAGAGGGGCAGAAGCAGCAAGCACCCTGTGACTAAGGGACAGGGGCATGGGTGCTCAGGGAGGGTGGTGGGGACAGACAAGGCCCACAGGACGGGCTGGGTGGCTGAGGCCTCGGGTTCTGGGCTAAGTTTGTACAGACAGGAGTGCTAAAAATTAAGCATTTTCAATATTTAGAAATCCTGCACCATCTGATGTAAAACTGCACTCATTTCTAATGTTTTGACAGTTTCAGCCCCACCTGCCACCTCGAGGACACCAACGAAGTGGTCTGTGACCAGTGCGCTCAGGGACACGCGGGAGCCCGGTGCGAGAGGTGCTCTGTGTTGCTCCACTGGTTTTGAAAAGTGGCATGATATTTTTTTAACTAAATATGAATTCTACGTGTTTTTTAAAAATATGTAGTGAAGTGTGGTTTTAGAGTTTGGGTGTATAATTATTTCATCTAAACAAAGAAAAAAACATATAGCAGTTAAAAATTAATGTTAAAACTTGGGAGTTTTATGGAATGGTATTCTTTCTCTAAATAATTAGCTTTTCTCAGAGCTATTCTGAGTTCTCCTCCAGAACAATGGTGAACAGTGAGGAGTTAGTATTTACGGCTCACCCATTTCAGTATTCCATCACTCTGGACCATTCTGTAGGTGACAAGTGGTTTGATTTAACAGTTGTCTGTGGCGCCCGACCACTAGTGTTGTGTTTTACCACGTGCAAGGCTTAGTGCCCAGCTCTGGCTAAGCCCATAGGGGAGCTGGGTGGCATCCCCAGTGGTCAGGGTTGGGTTGGAGGTGGCTCTGGAGACACATTTACTGGAATTATGTCTCATTTTGGACACTCTCCCCGTGTGTCACAATGGGTGAAGGAGCTCTGTGAATGCCTAAACGTGGAGTTACAACCCTTTCACAGTAAATTTCACAGAAAAGAGTCAGTGAGATTTATTAGCCATTCAAGGTGTGCCTGGACAGTGGGGTAGTGTCCTGAGTAATTGCATTGATTGGATCCCACTTTGAATCTTTGATGCAGATGTGCAGACGGTTACTATGGAAACCCAAAAGTGCCCGGGGAATCCTGTGTGCCGTGTGACTGCAGCGGCAATGTCGACCCTTCAGAGGCTGGTCACTGTGACTCAGTCACCGGGGAATGCCTGAAGTGCATGGGGAACACAGACGGCGCCCACTGTGAAAGGTGTGCTGCTGGCTTCTACGGGGACGCCGTGACTGCTAAAAACTGCCGAGGTGTGTGCAAGAAGTGCAAGTGGGTCTGTTACTTATTACCTGCTGTGAATCTCTGTCCATCCACTTACGTGTCTGAAAAAACTCAGACTACTAGGTAACTTTGTCTTGAGTGGTTACCTGTGTTAATGCAGGATCTCTAACTGGTCTAATATAGACCCGAGACCCAATTTTTTTTTCCCTAGTATGCACCACAGAATCACAACATGATGCCATTTATTTACAAGACTCTGAAAGCATGAGTCTCCACGATCAAATATATACATTTTAATATTTGAAATGTTTACGTAATGAAACCATATCATGGCTCAATGTTAAGAACGGTATTTTCAAATGCCCTCTCAAAATGTAAAAATATCTAGTAACACGCTCACTGTTTTGCTTTTCTAACAAGCCAATTTTTAGCTTTCTTTTAAATAAATATTCAGACATGGGAACAACTAAACCTAATTTGCATTAAGAACTATTTAAAACTTGTTACACTTTCAGGTACTTTATTTTATTTTTATTTATTTTATTTTTTTCTTAATTTTATTTTGTCGATATACAATGTGGTTGATTATTGTGGCCCATTACCGAAACCTCCCTCCCTCCTCCCTCACCCCCCTCCTACCCAACAATGTCCTTTCTGTTTGCTTGTCGTATCAACTTCAAGGAATTGTGGTTGTTATATCTTCTTCCCCCCTCCCGGTTTTTGTGTGTGTGTGTGTGTGTGTGTGTGTGTGTGTGTGTGTGAATTTATTTATTTATTTTTAGCTCCCACCAATAAGTGAGAACATGTGGTATTTCTCTTTCTGTGCCTGACTCGTTTCACTTAATATAATTCTCTCAAGGTCCATCCATGTTGTTGCAAATGGCAGTATTTCATTCGTTTTTTATAGCTGAGTAGTATTCCATTGTGTAGATGTACCACATTTTTCGTATCCACTCATCCAATGATGGACATTTGGGCTGGTTCCAACTTTCAGGTACTTTAAATCCTGAAGTTCTGATTTACAGTAAAGAAAGTCCTAGATATGCCAAGACCTAATTTTTCCCTCTACGTTGGCTCGATTAGTTACTATCCATGAAGGTCAGTGGCCTAGAAAGCATGGACTCTTCCACTGGAGGAGAGAGTGTTAACTGACAGAGCCCCAGCTCTGCTCCCAGTGACTGACGTGTAAGAAGAGCACTGATGCTCAAAGCCTGTCAGGTTTGCCAGGGAGATGTTAAGGGGTTATTTGAGGCAGTTGGGATTTCCAGAAGTAGGGTGGGAAATGGTGAGATCTAACCCAGAAACTGCTAAAGCGGGGTGTAGGCACGACTTGGCGGTGTGTGCCAGAACTACCCGACCCCCGCCCACATGTCTCTGCTGAGTTTCGCTTCCAGCCTTGAAATCATGTAGAACTACTCACTGAGAAAAGCAGATTTTCATATACCTGAGATGACTTTGCCTTAGGGCTGATACAGCCCTCATATTTGTTTATTTGTTTGCACAGTCTTAAAGAAGAAGTGAATGAATAAAAATGGCAATTACAAATTTTGGTAATTTCAGAGAAATGCTGAAGTCCTCCTATGATATTATAACATGGAGACACAAGAGGCTGCTAGCGATACAGAAAAAGTCTTTTTAGAGGCACACACTCGTTTTATAGCCCTGGGCCTGTTACCCTGATCTTCAGCTTTGTGGCTACCCTAACTGAGTATCACAGCGGGATAATTGTGATAACTGGTATTTGTACAATGCTTCAAAGTTTATAGAATATTTTTGCAATTCTCATGTCATTTTTTTTCATCTTTGCTGAAAACTTTCATGATTCATTTCTTCCTTCATTTATTGTTTATTAAGTGTCCTGTTTCCAGGCCTCTATTCTAAGTACTGTGATACGTAGTTGGAAAATTATGGCCCAAGTCTATTGGGAAACTACACAGGTGGTGTAGGGGGGAAAGCGCACGTGTGGACCCCTTGGAGTCTGCCTAATGTGGGTGTCATTCCAGGGTGGGTGACTGACCAGCTGTGTGACATGAAGCAGAATTATTAACCTCTCTGAGCCTCTATTTCCTCACAGATAAAATGCACATAATTATATGTACATATGAAGGCCTTTCTGAGAAGTCAGTGGGATAACAAATTTAAAGTTCTAGACACCGGGTAAATGGTAGCTATTATAATTACTACTAATAAAAGCAGCATTTCTATTATTTTTCTATACCAGTGCTGCCCCATAGAAATATAATGTAAGCCACACATGTAATTTAAAATTTTCTAGTACCCACATTAAAAAAAGGTAAAAAGAATCAGGTGGAACGTATTTTAATAATGCATTTTATTTAACCCAATATGTGAAAAAATTATCATTTTATCTAATCAAGTTTTTAAAGTATTAGTGAAATATTTACTTTTTAAAAATATCGAGTCTTCAAAATGCAGTATATATTTTATAGCCCACCTCAATTAGAATGCTAAATTTTCATCAGAAATACTTGAATTTTATTTAAATTAAATAAAATTCACTATTGAAAAGGTAATCTTTCTAAGTTTTCGATTTCACATTGAAAAACAAATAAAATTATAGTGTCTTCCTCCTAAGTTTATGAATAGTCAAAGAAATATTGAATGTGACAGCACAAACTGACACATCCAACGATAAATGATTTTGTATTATCATCAATATTTTGTGATGATCTTACTCACATTGAACTTTGAAATATTTGAAGATTTCCCAAAGGAAAATGAGGCTTTAAATGAGACATAGGAGGGAGACACAGCAGGAGATACGAGAGAAACAGGAAGAAAGCCAGAAGCGTGGGTGTCCCGAAAACCTCAGTCAGCTCCAGGCTGCAAAGGGAGAGAGGTCATGGGTCATGTTCTATTAGAAAGATTCCATAAGATGAGGTCTAAATTCTGCTCTCTGAGTTTAGCCCCTGGGAAGTCTCTGGAGACTTTAGGAAGAGCAGTTTTGGCAGACAAGGGGCCAGGAGGACCGTGCACAAGTTGGGCTGGATGGACGTGCTCAGAGGGAGAGACAGTAAGGAGCAGCGGGGAGGCAGGATCTCAGAGGGAGGGTGTGTGCGTGTGTGCGTGTGTGTGTCTTGTGTTCGAAGAGAGACAGTGGAGTGTGCACAGTCAAGCTACAGGATTGGCAGAGCCAGTTCCTGACGGGCAGCAGTGAGCCGGGCCCAGAGCATTTCATCCAGTCCCTGAGAACTGTGGCCTTGATGCCCCTACACCAGGGAAGACAGGAGGCCAGAGAGGCCCAGGGACCTGGGCCCGGGCAGTCTTAGTCAGCTGAAGGGGCAGGATTCCAGAGCCTTTCTTTTGACCACCAACCATCCAGTGTCCTACAGTGGCTTGCTGCCACATAAATTGTGCTTGGATTTTTGATTATTTATGAAATTTTGTTTCTTTTCTTACATTGTTATATCATATGACAGTCAGTGTACATTTTCTGAGTCCAAGCATTCATAAACCCAGGGATATTTTGTCTGTGAACATAATTAAATATTTTAACTGAAGTGCATGTTTACAGTTGTCCTGTGAACATTTTTGTCTAAATAATAGACTTCCTTTTTATAGCAGTTTTAGGCTTACAGAGAAATTGAGTAGAAAGTGCAGATGGTTCCCATACCTCCACACCCTCCCCGCCAACACACACCCAGTTTCTCCTGTTACTAACATCTTACATTGGTATGGTACGTTTGTTACGATTAGAACAAATTGATAGATGATTATTATTAGTTAAGTTTTACATTAGGGTTCCAACTTTGTGTTGTACAGTTCTATAGGTTTGTCAAATGCATAGTGTGATGTATTCACCATCACAGTATCATACAGAATAGTTCACTGCCCTAAAAATACTCTGTGCTCCCTCCTTCCTGCCCTGAAACTCTGGTATCCACTGATATGTTTTTTCCCATTACCTCAAACAATTATGGTTTGTGTTGGTAACATTCAAAATCCTCTCTTCTAGCTAATTAAAAGTATGCAATAAACTGCAGTTAATTATAGTCCCCCTACAGTGCTATAGAACACTGGATCTTATTCCTCTATCTAGCTTCTCACTATCCCCCTCCTTCCTACCCTTTCCAGCCTTTGGTGACCACTATTCTACTCTCTGCTTCTAGGAGATCAACTATTTCAGCTTCCACGTATGAGTGAGAACATGTGGTGTTTCTCTTTCTGTTCCTGGCTTACTTCACTTAACATAATATCCTCCATGCTGGTTCATGTTGCCACAAATGATGGGATTTCACTCTTCTTATGGCTGAATAGTATTCCCTTGTGTAAATACACCACATTTTCTTTATCCATTCATCTGTTGATGGACACTTAGCTTGATTCCCTATCTTAGCTACTGTGAATAGTGCTGCAGTAAACATTGGGGTGCAGATATCTCTTTGACATACTGATTTCCTTTCCTTGTTGCATCATATGACAATTCTGTTTTTAGTTTTTGGAGGAACCTCCATAATGGCTTTCTGTATCGGCTGTACTGATTTATATTCCCACCGACGATGTATATTTCTCCACATCCTCACCAGCATTTGTTATTTTCTGTCTTTTTGATAATAGCCATTCTCACTGGGGTGAGATGATATCTCCTTGTGGTTTCGATTTGCATTTCCCTGATGATTAGTGATATTCAGCATTTTTTAATATACCTGTTGGCCATTCGTATGTCTTCTTTTGGGAAATGTGTATTCAGCTCATTTGCCTATTTTTTGATCAGATTATTTGCTTTTCTGCTGTTGAATTGTTTGAGTTCCTTGTATATTCTGTATATGAATCTCTTGTCAGATGCATAGTCTGCAAATATTTTCTCCCATTTTGCAAGTTGTCTCTTCGCTCTGTTGATTGTTTCCTTTTCTGTGCAGAAGCTTTTTAGTTTGATATAATCACATTTGTCTGTTTTTGCTTTTGCTGCCTGTCTTTTCAGATTCTCTTTTAGACCTGTTAAATTGCATAAATTTGAAAAGTTGGAGGACTTTATTTTTTTATTTAATTATGAAATATTAATATGTATATATTATCTAGATTGTTGTAATTGAGCTTTACAATATTAAATATATGAATGAATGGCATGAGAGAAAATGGCTAAATTGATTTTGAAATCTCTAGTGCATATTTTTAATAAAAATTTGCTGATGTACATTGATTAAAAAATTTCAACAAATTCAAAAAATTACTCATAGCTTCAGTACTTTTTTTTTTTCTGTGATGGTTCCTTTCACCAATCCTATTTTGGTTTACTTTTCAGGAAAATGCTATATTTTAAAAGTTATTATGAAGTAATATTTTTCTTTAGTTTTGTGATTTGAAACATTGAATTTTAAAATTTTTCCTTTGAGGATTAAGGATCTTGACTATAACCAAGCCCAGAAGTGACCTTTGGTATATCTCTTGTGTGTGTTTGTGTTAGCCTGTGAATGCCATGAAAAAGGCTCCCTTTCCAGTGTGTGCCATCCTGAGACTGGACTCTGTGACTGCAAACCACACGTGACTGGACAGCAGTGTGACCAGTGCTTGGTAAGATGCTTACTGGTCATTGCGTACAATTAAAGTATTTGTTATTGATGCGTGTAATTGACACCTTAGCCTTTGTTCTGGAAATTGAATTCCTGCCAGAAAGAGCTAACTCCCTAAGCATGGCTGGTGAATGCTGTGAATCGTGTCATGAATACTTTATGATTCTGTCAGACATCTTGTGTGTGATTTGCAAACATTCTAGTGTGTGCAGTTGCTTATTGAAACACATGTTGGCCTCCACGGTTGTTCCCCTCTTGTGAAATAGCACGGCTACTACGGGATGGACACGGGGCTTGGCTGCCTGCCCTGTGGCTGCAGCACAGCAGGCTCCATGTCAGATGACTGCTCAGATGAAGGACAGTGTCACTGTGTCCCAGGCGTGGCTGGGAAAAGGTGCGACAGGTGTTCACCTGGCTTCTATGCATACCAGGATGGTAGCTGCACACGTAAGCACTTGAATTTTTGTTTGCCACTCTGTAGTGATTTCCAGACTTTTCTTTGAGCCCTCCTTTGACTTCTGACTTACTTCTGTTAAGTCCTTTTATTTTTGCTCTCCTTTACATGTAGGATTTCATACCTTTGTTTTCTGTTTCCTGATCCCTGTCAGGGTCCAAGCATAAGTTCTGGTCATGGCTCTGTCACCTGCTAATGGTGTGAGTGTAGATTAATGCTTAACTTCACTTAGCCTTAGTTTCCTCGACTGTGAAATGGAG